>NC_133008.1:5132876-5435906 GCF_048564905.1 Vicugna pacos | reverse complement strand
TAAATATGTTACTGACTAGCTTCCTGAATTCTCACATTATTTCTAACAGCTTTTTGTTGTTTTCTTGTGGTTTCAGGTGAATTGTCATATCATCTACAGTAAGTAGAATTTTGCCTCTTTTCTTATGGCATTTACAATTTTTATTGGTTCTCTTTCGTAATTGCATTTGCTAGCTCTTCCAGAAAAATATTAAGTAATAGCATTGGTAGTAGACACACTTATTTTATTCCTGATTTTAGTGGAAATGTTTCCATTGTTTTCCTGTTATTCATGATATTGAATTATGATTTGGAACTCATATATCTATTGGATTATGAAAGTATTCCTGTATTCCTATTTTCACACGGTGGTTAGGAATATGTCACTTCCCAGCTATATACAGTTCCTGCTCTAGCTATGTGACCTGAGGCAAGATCCTTAAACTTGCTAAGATTTAGTCTGGTTATCTGTAGAATGAGCCTGGTGAACTTTCATCACTGGGTAATGGTGAGGGCTCAATGACAAAACACACACAAAGCACATCAGATGGTGCCCAGTGCATAATAAGGGCAGAATAAATGTTAGCTTTTATTATTGTTACTGTTTTACTCTAAATGAATGTTCAGTTTTATTACATTCCTCTTCTGTATCTTTGAATGTAATCATGACTTTTCTCCTTGACTATTAATAGGGTGAATTACACTAATAGATTTTCTAAAATTGAATCCCCCCTGAAATGAGCTCCAGTCTATCACAGTGTATTCTTTTAATGGACTTCTGGATTCTCTTTGTTAATATTTTGATGAAGATTTTTGCCTCACAGTTAAAAGTAAGAGCACCTTAGCATAGTTTGTGTGTGTGTGTGTGTGTGTGTGATTTGTGTGGTGTGAGTATGGTGTGGGTATGGTGTGAATAGATGTGATGTGGTATGGGTAGCGTGTGGGTGATTCATGTGTGAATAGTGCATGTTTGTACTTGTGTAGTGTGATACATGTGTATGTGTGAATAGTGTGTAGTGTGTATATGTGGTATGTTCATATTTATACAGTGTGTGTGGTAGTATAGGGGTATGTGTGGTGTGTGTAGTGTGGACAGTGTTGTGGGGCAATGTTTGAATGAGGTGTGCAGTATATGCATGGGATCTCTATGAGGTTTTGGTACCAATGATATATTGGCTTCATAAAAAAAAGGAACTTCTTTCCCTTTTCCGTTAACTCATTGCTGAATGAGTTTAATGGCATCAGAAGCATTTCTGCCTTAAAGGTTTAAACTAATCAACTTGTTAAATGATCTGGGCAGGGGCAGTCTTTGATAACATTATCAATTTATTCCATGGTTTGAGTTTTGAAAAATCTTTTTGAGTCAATTTTGATAAAAATTTTTTGAAAATCATTCATTTGTTCTTTTTTATTAGAGAATAAAGGAACAACTGTTTTGATATTATATCAAATAATAGTGTAGTATATAATTAAAATGCTTTCCTAACACTTAATAATGAAGACAAAAAGTAAGGAGAGTTGAGAGGTGATTTTGGCACCAAGAGTACTACAAAGATAATCAAGCCGGGAAGATGGACTCTCTTTGAGATTGGATCATCTTTTAGTAAAAATGGGGAAATATGTGATTCATTGGTTTACCGCAGTTAAGTAAATAGTAAATGAATACCTACAAAATAAGTGTGATCAGTAGACTTAAATCCTTCTAAACATGGCTCTTGAGGAATATACCAAAAGGATTCTTTAGGGGTGGGAATGCTAGGAAGCTGGTGCATCAGAATGGAGCTCAGCCAAGTGTGTGCCTACTGTCAGCTAATAGAACAAGAAGGACTTCCTGGAGGAGATGGACTGAAACTAAGTTGAGAAAAGAAAAGTGATTCAAAAAGGCCAAGGATGTTATGATAAGAACTGCAGTCACGGGATAAAAACTACAGGGTGGAGGTCATGCCTGCTGGTGTGGGAAGTACAAGTACCAGGACTAGTGAGACTTGGGGTTAGCTGGTGGGTGGGCACAGAGTGTCGAGCTAAGGAGATCTGGCATGAGCCACATGTCTTTCAGAAGTCAGCTGACCTCTTGTTCTTACTTGAAGCCTTATTCATGTTTGTACCCGTGGCTCTTCTTCCCCCTTGAACTTGAAGAGAGGGTGCTAAGTTAGTACGCTCAGTTAGATGACCTAAACATGGGCTGGTGAAATGTGGGGTCTACAGGCCTTCTCTCCTCCCACCCCCGAGTGTCCTGACCTCTTCTGAGTTTCCAAGTGCTGCTTCCTTGGCTGAGGTTTTCCCAGAACACAAAGTTCTGCTTGTAGGCTCCAGATACCCAGAAATGCCTCTCTCTGGCCAGTCGACTGCTCCCATCTCCACACAGGACCTAGAGGAATGTCAGGGAGAGAAGGGAAGATGAGAGCTAATCATTAATTCCCTCAAGGGATCTTGCAGAGGGGACATGGACTTACCATTTCCAAATAACGACATTCTAGTTGACTGTTTTGTGCTGAAAGGGCGTTTATGTCCCTGATCCTCAAGGGAAAGTTAAAATGAAGTAGGCTTTATTTGGTTGTCTTTGCTCAGTTTGGAGCACCTGGAACTGCAAGGGATTTTACACCTGAATTCTGGGGCCCTGGGGGTTCTGCAGCCTGTTCTTTGTGTATAGCAGGTGCTCAGTAAGTGCCTGCTGACTTTATGTGATTGTGGTAGGTCTGGTGGGTGGTTGGCGGCAGAGATCAGACCGGGACTTAGAGCTATGGGATTGGCTTCCTGGCCTCCTTCCACCAGGCCCACCTGAACCACTCTTGGGAGGTGAGGCTGGAGGAAGCAGGCTGTGGAAGCAACTGCAGAAGTGGTGTCTGGAGAATAGGAGCAAGCCAGGGAAACACTCAGGCCTGGCCAGCATTGAGAACCAGGGTTTCCAAACTGAGATGTGTGTCAGAGCAGGGGAGAGCAGCCACAGGCCAGAAACCAGAGTCTTTGCAACCAAACTTACAGGGCCTGATATTATTCCTGCCATGGCAGGATCCAAAGACGGTCCCAAGAATGGCCTTCCCAGAGGCGAAAGGCCCATCAGATGCCAGATTAGACCTGCTGTTGTTACCACATCCTCCTGACAAGACTCCAGAATATCTATAATGTTAAGGGTTGAACTTTGAGTGAACACCACCTGCTGAAGACCAAATGCTCCCTGCAGTGTTTCCAAAATGTGACCTGTGGACCAACCACCTATCTCAGAATTACCCAAGATGCTTGTTACAAATGTAAATTCCAAGGCCCCACCCAGACCTACTAATTCAGCATCTCTGGGAGTGTGGCCAGGAGTCTGCATTTTTAATAATACCCCAGATAACTCTTATTTATACACACTGACATTTGAGCTCTACCATGTGTTACTGAAACTAGTAACTAGTTCCAGGGAACTAGTGTGTTCCCTGGAAGTGAGTAAATGGCAATAGTAAACTCTGGCCCATATTCATTTCTTTGTTCACTTATTCATTCAACAAATATTTTTAAAGACTTATGTTCAAAGCATTGTTAGGTGCTGTGGAAAGTTAAACTTCACCAGTTAGTACTTATTTAACTAGTACTCAACTATGCTCCAGGCAAGATGCGAGGCACTGCAGATCCAACATAAATAAGCAGTTCCTGACCCCAGAACCTGGACAGGGATGGGGGCCCTCATGGGACCAATGTGACACAATGTGACGCACACTGCTGATGATGTTATGTACAAAATATACGACAACAGTGTTGGAGAAATCATTCTATTAAAGGCCAGAAGTGAAGATGGCATTTGAAGTAGATCCTGAAGAATGAGTAGAATTTTGCCTAGGGGAATAGGCAAGGGTAAGAGGAGCATGCTGAGTGGTGGGAGCAACCCCACGAAAGGCACAGAGACACAAGATGCAGGACATACCTGGGGGTCCAATGAGAAGTTTGGTGTGACTTGCCTATGGGGTGCCTGCCTAGAGGAAACCAACTGAAAATGAAGCCAGAAACAGGCAGGTGCCAGGTTGGGAGGAACTGTAAATGTTATTCCAAGAGTTTGGACTTGGTACTATACCAAGAGCCAGTGGTTCCCAAACCTGGCTGTGCAGATTCCTGAGCCGTATCTACACCCAGTCTGATTCGATCTGGGGTGGGATCAAAGAGTGTATTTTCACCAAAGTCTGCAGGCAATGCACAGCCATGGTTGGGACCCACTGTAATGAAGATTGCTAGAAGGACTTTCAGTAAGGAAAGTCATTGTCACAGTTGGACTCTGGGCAAGCCTGAGACTAGAGTGAGGGGAATGAGGCACCTACGGAGCAAAATGTAAGGAGAGTTCCACTCTCAGCACTTGCAAGATCCTGAGAGTAGTATCTCCTTAAACTTCATGCCTTTAGCACTCCACTCCACATCCTAGTCCCAGCCATGACTCAAGGGACTATAGAGAGGCTTCCAAGTGGGGAGGGCAGTAGAAACAGGATAGCCTTCTAGGTGAGAAAGGATGGAGGCCTCCAGGATGGAGAGAAGATCAGAGACCCTTCCAAAGTAGCACCTGTAAGACTGGATGTGACCCAGGGCAGCAGCCTAGGAGGAGACTGAGGTTGTCTGGCTTAGGCCCTGGAGCATGAGAACCGTGTACTGACATAGTGGGCATGAAGTAGATTTGGGGAGCAGATAAGTGGTTCATTTTGAGACATACTATTTGAGGTTCTTGTAAGAGATTCTGGACAGAACTGTACCACCACTTCTTCCTGAAGATACATTCAGGTACATCCTATTGCAAGAATCTCAACAAATTCAACAACCAATTATTAAGCACTTAATATGTACAAAGCCCTATGCTAAACTGTGGGGGGGGGGCACAAAAAGTGAATAAGACAT
Source organism: Vicugna pacos (assembly GCF_048564905.1). Taxonomy (NCBI): domain Eukaryota; kingdom Metazoa; phylum Chordata; class Mammalia; order Artiodactyla; family Camelidae; genus Vicugna; species Vicugna pacos. The sequence goes on along the minus strand of NC_133008.1, from coordinate 5,431,071 downwards.
TACCCCAAGTCTCCAGAACCTCTTATATGCAAATGAATAATTCTAGTGCATTAGTCTATATTAGATCCAATGATAAAAGTACAGAAATAGTGCTATGGGTACCAAGAAGAAGATGTAAGAATGATTCTGGAAGTGAGGATTGGAGAAGGTTTTTTGGAAGCAAGATCTGAGCTGGCTCCTAAATGTAGCTATAAGAGAAGAACAAGCAAAGCAGAGAAAAATTTGAGTGAAAGCACAGAAGCAGGATGTGCACAGAGTATTAGAAGACTGCTTTGGAGACCATGTTCCCACATACATTTATGAAGCATCTTATGTATGCTCAGTACAATGTTAGTGTGGCAGCCATGAGAATGAACCTTATATGCATCCAGTTATGAGGAAGCTCACTGACCAAGGGCCCAAGTGCCACACTCTGAAATCCATCGCTGCCTTGTTGTGAGGGCCACACTTTTCCCAGGCTGCTCCCATGCAGGGATGGAATCTCAGGGATTCTGAGAAAAGCCCATTTCTAGAAGATACAGACTCATCTGATGGCCAGTTTTGGCTTGAGGATGGCCATCTAGGACACTTCCACCCACTCTCCCTTTACTCGCCTTCACTTCGGGTCAGATTATATTGGAGCCTGGAGACTTTCCCAGCCTTACCAGCGACTTTCCCATTTCCTTTCAATACTAGCTTTTCCAAGGCTAGACTAACCCATATAGGTATTGTGAGGGGGAATAATATCACGATGATTTCTTTTTCTCAGTTCTTGGCATATTGAATTATTCCTTAAATAACCCTAATAGGGCTCTCTGTTCAAAGGAAGTTAACAGAGAGATATTTTATAAAAAGAAAACATTTCTGAAAAAGGACAAATCACTCTGCCTCTTGATGCTTTTGTGTGTATCAAGATTTCTCCAAGGGGGGTGTGGCTGGAATGAAACATGTTGGTAGCCCAGCAATAGGCTCAGCGGGGTGGTGGCTGAGCACAGTACTGAGCTGCGGAATTTCTGCTGGCTGCTCAGTCCTGCCTCATTGGCCCTGTGCTTTCTCAGGCAGTACATGATGGATGTTTTATAAGGTGCTCTGATTTTCCAAAAATCATGTTGGGTAGGGAAGCTTTGGAGCCAAGCAGGCCTTGGTTTAAACAGCAAATGAGCAACTTTCTACATAACCTCAAACCGGTTCCATAACCTTTCTGAGCTGCTGTTACCTCACCTACAAAATGGGGATAGCACATGGCACATGCACAGTTACTTGGAGGACTGGAGATAAACTGTAGTGCACCAGGCACTCTATAATTGGGACTTCTTATGTCTATTAGTTTTATCCAAAAAATGGGGTTGAGTTTAGCAGTGTAGGGTGGAATGCAGTCGAGGTCACACTGGAGAATGTTTCAGGATAAGGATCCAGTGTTTCTCTCTATCACTGCCAACAAGAGGAAACAGCTCAGAGATCAGAATGAAGATCATCCAACAACCTAATACTAGGGATTGCCCTTTTGAAATTCTTAATTTTGGCTATTAGAGCCAGAACCTTCTGTAGATATTAGTGTGGTGTTTAACAGCACACAAGTCTCTGCTTCATTCCATCAGGATAGACGCAGTGTTGATTCAGTGGACTTAGGTGTTTCCATGCCAGGTATCTCTCAGCACATAGAATCATAGATTCATTGTTCTGATTCCCAGCAGAGGGCAACTCCAGTTATGTGTGCACTAGCATGCAACCTATAAGCCTCTGTGGTGGGTTGAAGATGGCTAAAAATTCTTCTATCTTCCTTCCATAGATGGGTGGGTTCCGTTTCCCCTCCCCTGATGCTGAGTTGGCACAGTTGTATTAGTCAGAGTTCTCAGAGAAACAGAATATATACGTGTGTGTGTGTGTGTGTGTGTGTGTGTGTGTGGAGAGAGAGAGGAGATTTATTATAAGGAATTGACTTACATGATTATGGAGGCTGAAAAGTCTCAACATCTGTCATCTGTAAGCTGGAGACCTAGGAAAGCCAGTGGTATAAGTTCCAGTCTGAATCCAAAGACCTGAGGACCAGGAGCACTGATGTAAGACTCAATCCAAGAGCAGAGGGACACCAGTGTCCCCGCTGAAGCAGTTAGGCAGAGAGAGCAGATTCTCCCTTCTGCCTTTTTGATCTACTGAGGCCTTCAGTGGATTTGATGATGCCCACATTAGGAAGGATGATCTGTTTTACTCAGTCTACTGATACAAATGCTAATCTCATGCAGAAACACCCTCACAAACATACCCCAAAATACTGTTTAATCAAATATTTGGGCATCTCACGAGCTGGTTGACAGGATACATAAAATTAGCCATCCGAGAACAGTGAAAGGAAAGCTTTGCTAGTTCTGGGCTAGCCTTTAAGAGAACAGGCAGATTCCTCCTTGCTCTTTTGGAACCCTGAGTAGCCACAGAACATGTCTGGCTGGCCTGCCAGAGAAACCATGTGCAAAGGCCCTGGGATTATGTGGAGAGAGGACAGCCAAGCCAACCTTCCAGCCACAGCCATTCCTGCTAAGACCACAGGAATGTGAGAAAAGCCACCTTGGACCCTCTAGATCAGACAAGCCACAGCTATATACCCTGAGCAATCCCAGGCAACCCCAGGTGGGGCAGAAGAATCACCCGACTGAGAACTGCCAAACTTCCAACCAACAAAATAGTGAAATCTAATAAAATGGTGGTTGTTTCAAGCTACTAAATTTTACAGTAGTTTGTTATACAAAAAGAGATAACCTTGAAGAAAAGTCTGCACTTGGAACTCCCTTGGTATGGCACCCATGCTACCCTAAGAATTTGAGATGACTCAGCGCCCCGAAAACTTTACTAGACTGAGAGTTCGAGACTTTGAGCGACTTTGAATTTGTTGCCTGCTCACCATCTCAGAGCTGAAGGTGTGTGTAGGGGGAATACGCAAAAGGATGCTCCCAGGCTCACTCTAGAATTTGATTAATTTCCTTCAACTCTAACCTTCTCTCTTCTGACAATTGTTTTTAAAAGTGGAAGACTAGGATGGAAGAGAACAGAAAGAGAAAGAATGGAATATAGAAAAAAGTGAAAATGGAAAGAAAAGGAAGTTGGAGTTCTCAGATTGAATGGCGTCTGCTCAAAAATGAAGAAATAAAATCAAAACCTCCAAGCAAAGAAATGAGCCAATTCTCGCAACACCTATTCATTGTTCAACACCAACCACACATTAGAGGATAAATTAAGACAAATAGCTAATGGTGAAGAGAACTTCTTTATTCTCGGTTTCTATTTGACATCAGTTTCATTTATTCATTCATTCAGTCCACAAGCATTTATTAAATAATTGTTATCTATAGGAGAAACTAAAAAAATATGGTATAATTGAAATATCCTACTTCACCCATTTGCAGCAGATGATAACTCTTCAGAGGTTTGATTTCCAGAATATATAAACAGCTCATACAACTTAATAACAAAAAGAGAAACAGCCCAATCCAAGAATGGGCAGAAGACCTAAACAAGCAATCCTCCAGTGAAAGCATACAAATGGCCAATAGGCATATGAAAAAATGATCAATATCACTAATTAACAGTGAAATGCAAATCAAAACTACAATGAGGTATCACCTCACACCAGTCAAAATGGCCATCATTATAAAGTCCACGAACGATAAATGCTGGAGAGGCTGTGGAGAAAAGGGAACCCTCCTACACTGTTGGTAGGAATGTAGTTTGGTGTAGCCATTATGGAAAACCATATGGAGATTCCTCAAAAGACTAAAAATAGACTTACCCTATGATCCAGCAATCCCACTTCTGAGCATATATCTGGAGGTAACTCTAATTTTAAAAGATACATGCACCTCAGTGTTCATAGCAGCACTATATACAATAGCCAAGACATGAAATCAACCTAAATGTCCATTTTTAAATGACTGGTTAAAGAAGAGGTGGTATATTTATACAATGGAATACTACTCAGCCATAAAAAAGAATAAAATAACGCCATTTGCAGCAACATGGATGGACCTAGAGATTATCATTCTAAGTGAAGTAAGCCAGAAAGAGAAATAAAAATACCATATGATATCACTTATATGTGGAGTCTAAAAAAGAAAAAAGAGGACACTAATGAACTCATCTACAAAACAGAAACAGACTCACAGACATAGTAAACAATCTTATGGTTACCAGGGGAAAGAGAATGGGAAGGGATAAACTTGGGAGTTTGAGATTTACAAATGTTAGCTATTACATATAAAAATAGATTTTAAAATTTCTTTTGTATAGCACAGGGAACTATATTCAATATCTTGTAATAACTTTTAATAAAAAGAATATGAAAATGAATATATGTATGTATATGCATGACTGGAACATTGTGCTGTACAATAAAATTATGCACCCCCAGAATGGAGGAAATCCATTCTTCTCTCCTGGGGATCCCTATCTGTGATACATTCAAGAAGCCCACAAGTACTTAGCCAGATCACTTCAAAGAAAATCCATTCGACAGCCAGAAGAAACTGTTCTTCACCACTGTTGCTGTAGCCATGGCTTCACTGTAGAGCTGCTGAAAACAGGGAGTCCATTCTTTCACCTAAATAAATGCTACAGTGGGTAAGGTCCATGCCAGAAAAAGTTGAAGTTAATGTGTCCACCTTGCCACCAAAGCCAGTAGTTCACTACTGGCCCTGTGCCTTGAGAAGTCGCCATTGAATCTGAGGTTCACTACCAATTTGGCAGTGATTTTTCAGAGTGCAGGGTGGACAAGAACATTCCTTCTTCCAAATGCATCATCCACTTCAGGTGCATCAGGCACCAGTGTTATAGATCTTTAGGGAAAGAGCCACATACCAAAAGTCCTCCCCTGCTAAGGAATGCCAGGGAAGTTCCAAAGTAACCACAAGATATACCCCAAATCAGATCTCTTCCATGAATCATCAGATCAGATTCCCAAAGAGGAGAGGAAGTCCTTTCCTCCCCAGTCCAAGCCTGCTAATTTTCCTGTCCCGGTGTTAACCACTTGTCATCCCCTATGGTTTCAACAGAGAGAGTCCTTGGCCACTTCATTACAATAAAACATTGTCTCCTCTCCTTTGGAGAGGGTATACACATACAAAAATGGGTAACAATAAAGGAGAATACTGCATCAAATCATAGAACTTTAAGATTAGAACAGACTCCAAAAAGGGTTGTAGTTCAACCTCCCCATTATGCCAACAGGGAAACAGAGGCTCAGAAACTTCACCAATCTGTGCAAAGCCAGGTACAACATTTGACAGTTGAATTCAAATCCTCAACCCAAGCTCATTCCTCCAGATTTTCACATAACTGCTTCTCTTGGCCTCTAAATGAAACTAAAAGACACTTAAATAATTTGGGGGCTTTACTTTTTTACTTTGCCGAAGAGAAACAGAAACATTCCTCATTAAGCCAAGGCAGGGTCTGACAGAGCTTGGCAGCTGGAAGTGTCTTTCTAAATCTGGAAACACAACATCTCCTTTGAAAAGTGGGAGCAACAATTTGTGCCTCTTAAATGTGAAGAAACGTATTTCTTTGTGAGAAAAAATTAACTGCAGTGAAATTGCTGAAGAAAAATATTGGGCAAGGCAGTCAGCAAAACAAGAGATACTGAGTTTGTCAGAACATCCAGTTTATTCATATGCCAAAAAGGGGGAAAATACCAGCAAATTATTTTCTATTTGCAAATATGTTTTGTTAATTTTCCCAGAAGATAAATATACAGGAACTCATGAGTTACAAAAATTGAATGCCCAAGTATTTTGTAAAGAGAACAAGCTGAAATTGGGCTAAAGAGGAAAAAAAGATTCTTTGTTCACTTTACAAGAAAATCTTCCCACCATCACCATCCAGAATCATTGATGGGCTGAGTCAAATACACAAGATCACTGATTTAGGGGAGATGTCAGTTTAAGACATACACTCATTTATTCACGTATAAGAATGACATGAAGGAAATGGCAATAATGCCTTCCATTCTACGCTCAATTTTTGAAGTCTTTGTGTTCATTTTTGCTTTAACACCAGATTTCTAGATTGGATGGCTGGATGATACAGTCAATCACATGGAGAAAGGCTCATCAATTCCGATTTTGACCTTGTGTTTCGAGTATTTTGGGGATCAAATTCTTCTAATCATTGGATGAAATGATCTCTTTTACTGGTATGAAACTTGGTGCACAGCTTGCCAGACACTTTGTTTTTGGGTCTTTCACTGAATCGCTTAGCTTTTTGCTGTTCTTCCTCCCTTTTTTCTTACCTTATTGCTGCATCTTGAGAATAATATGCCCTCATGATTGAATGACATACTCCTCTCCTGGAATATGCAGGTCTGGTCCAGCAGAACACCCATTGTGTGTTCATGTGGAATCATTCAGTTTTGTGTGTTCCATCACTGCACATTCGCATGCACATTGTCTTGCTTTTTTTATTTTCCTCCTCCTTTTCTTTCGTCATAGTCATGATATAGCTGCACATCTATGATTAACTGAAATGGTATGGGACTGATGATTAAGGGAGAAAATTCTAGAATTAGATCTGTTCACTAGAATTGGGGACAAGACAGCAGGTACATATACCGGGGGTCTAGAGCCAGCTGAAGATGGGGAGTTCAGTCTGCAGGCAAAGCAGAATGTGACAGACAGAGGGCCAGGTCAATATTGGCACCATAGTATGTAACATGTACTGGGTGCAGTTCGTACCAGAGTGGTACGGGGAGATGGTACCATTGCTCCTAACAAGGACAATCAGAAGTGTGCAGATACTACGCAGAGTCCAAGGCATTACTGAGGCACCAAGGAGACGGCAGCAGCATCTGGTTACCAAAGCTGGCCTCAGGTGGAAAGTGGACCAGCAGTCAGGGTGAGCCTGAGGCCCCCTGGAGCTTCTTCAGCAGATCTGCCTCAAGTCCAGGAGCTGGGGTAGGATAGGCAGTGGAGAAGAGAGGCATGACGGGGGAGGGAGACTTGTGCCATTGGGGGAGGCGTCATCTGTTGAACCTGACATCTCCCAACTGGACTTTGACAAATCCCATTGAGGGCAAGGACTGTTCTGCTCCTCTGGCCTCCAGAGGGCACATCCTGGGTGCTTAATAGGTGCAAACACAATTGAGTTGAGGTAAAGGGCCATCTTCAGTTAATTATTCAGAACCCCATTGTAACAAATAGCTTCATGGATTTAAGGTACTGCAAGGGCATAGTTGGTCTCCAGAAGAGGAACGGTTGTATAAACGGAAGCCTGACTGTGCAGATGATAGTGATTGACAGGTATGTACTGACAAGGACCCTGCTGCTTATGTAGGTTGCACAGATGCAGACTCAGCAGCCTTCCAGCTTTCAGAGGGGCTTCACCAGCCCTCAGTGCCCTGCTGTCCACGCAATGATACCATTAGGTTGTCTGAGGAGCCTTTCAGGGCCTGCAGAAGCTCCCTTCCCATTCTCTTGGGAGGGGAACAGGGCATATTATTTCCTTAGTCCTCCATTCTGTTCTGAAGACTCTCTCGCTTAGGACTGCCTGCCTGCCAGGTAAAAGTAACCTAAGAACCCAGCACATTCTTGAGTGCTCACTGTGAAAGTAAAGGGAAGATCAGTTTCCCAGGATCAGTTCCCAGATACACAATCCCTAGAGGGCCAGATTTAGTGATTCCTGCAGTGGTTCAACTCAGTAACCCCTGGGTCCACTCCACACCATCAGTACCCCAAATTAGGCAGGGCTAGGAATCTGTTCTATTTATATTCTAGACATTATTAGGTCACCTACACCTGCCAGAGAAGACTACAGGAGAGATGCATAGTTTCTGCTAAAAGTTAAGGGCTGGTAGCAGCCAACTGGTTGGACATAATAGACATTTATACCAAAGTTGTATTTTTTTCCGGACAGAAGTGGAGATAAACAAATTCTGCCTGAAGCAAATTTGTGAGACTGAGAAATCAGTGAAATTTGCCTTGGGTGTCTCCCATCTCTTCTGTTTCCCCTCAGTGACCAAGCCCTCCCTCCCATCACTGCTCCTTCCTGGTTCTGGGTGCCTTCCTGAAGTTTCAAAAAAAAAAATTGATAACATAATTAAACTTAACTGTCTCCTTCACATTACTGTGGTAACTGCCCCAGGTATTTGCATTTTAAAATCTTTTATTATGGAATGAAACGGTTTCTAGGTCTTCCCCGGAAGGGATGTTTAAGCAATATTAAGCAGGTGGAGAGGTTTTTTAGAGCAAGAGAGTTTTTCCTGGTTTCCAAAATTACACTGCGCTGTATCAAAGGCTGGCTGGTCCCAATGTCAATAATTGACTATAAGTTTGCTTTAGATGCATTAGGTGCTGCGAAGTTACTTGAAGGAACATCCTGGCTCTGTTCTCCCAGCCTCCTCCTCACCCCATACACCCCTATTCCTCTGCTAAAGAGAATATCCAACATTACAAGCCTCTATGAATTACTAAAATATTTTCGTATATGTTATCTCATTTAATCCTCACAAGAGTCCTATGAGATAAGGACTTTAATTATCCTAATTAAAATGGTAATTCCACTTAATACTGCTTCTAAAAATTCCATTTCCTTGACTCAGTGTCGCTACACTCTCCAGGTTTTCTTCCTCCCCACAACCCCAGCTCACTGCTCCTCCTCAGGGACCTTTGTGGGCTCCATTTCTCCCTGGCCCTTAAACATTGGGGTTCCCTGGACTTTTGCCCCACTTTAACCCTGGCCATCACATTCATTCAGGAACTTTAATTGCAGTGTGTATGGCTCGACTTTCATGGCTACTGTCAGAGCCTAGCCCACTCTCTGAGCTCCAGGCCTGTTCAACATTTCTGCTCGGATATCTCACAAGTCCCTAAAAATCCATATGTCTAAAACAAAATGCATAATCTACCCCTACTCATCCACTACTCACCATCACTGCTGAAAAATTTGCCCATTGGACGCTGTTCATTGAGTCCTCTGTCTCCATTCATTGACCAAGTTACTTTAATGGTCTCTCACCTCCACTATCAGAGTCACTTCTCCATTTAGACTCCTGTAGTGCTCCCCCAATTAGGTTCCCCTTATCCTCTTAGCTGTCTTTAACCCATTTGCCATAGGTAACCTGAAAAGGTTTTGTAAAATACAAATCTCACCAAGCCAAACCTCTGCTGAAAACAGAGGTAGTAGTTAGTAGTTGGCCTGACTATTGTTGGGGACTTATAAATATGGATCCCAGTGCTTAATGTGGCTTCTGAAACTCAAGGAAGTATGGTCTCTACCCAGCGTTCCAGCCTTTTCTCACCCCACTGTCTGCTTCACCATCAACATTCCTGCCCCTGTAGCTTCTTTTTGTCTCCTTGGAAGTTCAGAGGTTTTGGTACCTCAGGACCTTGGCACTATCTGTTCTCTCACCTAGCTAACTCTTAATCATCTTCCAGATCTCAACTTAAAATATCACTTCCCTAAAGAGATCTTTTCTGATTTCTTAGACAAGGCTAAATCCCCTTCGGATGTGCCCTAATAGCACATAACCCTCATCACAATTGAAATGACTTACTTAATGTCTGTCTGCTTAGCTAGACTGCAAACACCACAAGAGTGGATTTTTTCCCCCAATATCCAGCACAATGCCTAACACACACTCAATATTCAAAAAATATTTATTGGATTGAATTAAGTGACTAGCCCAAGCCAGGTTAGAAATGTCAAAGTGATGACATGAACCCCAGTCTATCTGACCTATCTGACCCCAGAGCCCATTTTCTCTTACTTTCTTCCCTCACTGTGCATCCCTCTCCTCCCACCAATTCTTAGATGCCCTGGGATGGTGGTCATGTGATCATCCCTTAGTAGAAGTAAATCTCAGTCTCTTGTTTCAGAATCTGCTACCTCCATATCCCAGTTGGTGAGGACCAGGGAGCAGTTCAGGGACCCCACTAGTGTGGTGGGATATGTTTTGGTTTAAAAATATGTGCACAAATTCTTTAATACTCCCCCTTTTAAGAAACGGAGATTAATTCCCTTACTCTTGAGTGTAGACTGGACTTAGTGACTCACTTTGAACAGATAATTTTGGCAAAAGTGATCATCTGTAACCCCTGAGACAGGTCATAAAAGACAGTGCAGCTTCCACTTTGCATTCTTTTGGATCACTCACTTGGGGAAGTCAGTTGCCATGTCATGAGGATATTCAAATAGCCCTATGGAGAAGTCCATATGATGGGAAACCAAGGCCTTCTACCAACAACCAGCAAGAAACTGAATCCTTCTGCTAACTGAGCTGTGTGGGTCAGTTGTTTTGGAATCAGATCTTCTAGCCAAGTCAAGCCTTCAGCCGACTGCAGTCATGGCCAACATCTTGACTACAACCTTATGAGACCCTCTGAACCATAACCACCAAACTAGGCTGCTCCTAAGTTCACAACCCCCAGAAACAGCTGAAAACAACAAACACTTGGGGATCATTTGTTATGCAGCAACAAATAGCTAATACAGACTAAAAAAGAGAGAGATGGTAGGATCAGAGCATGTAACCAAACCATAGAGGCAGTTCTTGGGAATAAAGGACAAGAGAAGCTATTGTGTAAAAGCTCTTTGTCTTTTTAATGGATATAATTATGTCATGTTGCACATAACAATGCTGAGGTGGAAAGTGAGGTATTAGAGCAGAAGGGAGACAGAGAACCCTGCTAGGCAGTGAAATAGAAGTGAGCATCCAAACATGAGCCCCAGACAACCTGTGGCCAGTAACACAAGAAAGGAGATGGGAACTATGAGGCAAATGGTGCCAAATGTAGCATCCATAACCAAGCACTGAGCCACAGGGGGGATATCTAGAAGTGGGAGCCAGGACACCAAACTGCTCAGAATTAGTGACACATCTACACATCTGAGATTGCAACTGGAACAGGGCATGGAAACAGAGGATTCTGCCTTGGACCTTCTGCTCCAACTGACTGAGTTCCCACACACTGCATACATACAAGTTTCTGCTCCTAAAGTACCTTGTAGTGGATGCTGCTGGGCCCCACCCCATCCGCTTTACCAAATAAGTGTTAGCTGATTACACTCACAGCTGCCTGCTCTCTGGAGAATTGTCCTCAGCTAAATGTTTTGTAGTCACCTATTTCCCCACCAATAGCCCTCAAGCAATGACTGGCATGGCATACAAAAAGCCAGTGCCCTTGCTTGAGATGAGACTAACTCTCTGATACTATTTATGCTCCAGAGCTTCTCCATGGAATTAGATTTAAGCTAACATCTAGTTGAGACCACAGCCCCTACCTCATCCTGCTTCTCTCACTCCCCTTTCCTGACAATAAATCACTTAAATAATAAATCCCTTGAATGAGAATCCCCAATTCAGGATTTGCTTCTAGGGAACTTAATCTGTAACACACATTAAAGACACCTAGTACTTTCTGGTGTGTGTGTGTGCGCACACACGCACACACGCCTACAGAACAAGTGCTTGTCTACCCTTAAAATTCATATTCAAGCCCTGACTTCGAATGTGAAGATATTTGGAACTGGAGCCTTTGGGGATAGAGGCCCCCAGGATGGAATTAGTTAGTGTCTTTACAAGAAGAGAAAGAGACCAGAGTTCTCTCTCTCTCTCTCTGCCTTGTTTGATGCAGCGAAAAGATGGATATGTGCAAACCAAGAAGAGAGTTCTCACTAGAAACCAAATCTGCCAGCACCCTGAATTTCCCAGCCTCCAGACTGTGTGAAGTAAATGTTTGTTGGTTAAGCCACCTAGTCTGCAGTATTTCATTATAGCAGCTCGAGCTGACTAAGGTTGTGTATGTGATTGTGGTGATAATGAAAGAATATCTATAAATCAGGGAAAATAATAAAAATTTCCCTGCTTAAGGTGTCCATGACCCAATAGAATGAGAAGACAAAATAAAGCAATTTGGTTAAATGGCTTAAAAGAAAGATGTTAGTAAGTTATCTAAATGTTTATTGATTGTGATAAGTTTGTACTAACAAAGCTAGGATAGCTTTTCCCACAGTCTCTTTCTCTGTATGGTTCCATGTTAAAGCTGTCTAAAAGAAAAATTTAAATAAGATTTAGAAGGCAGAAATGAAGCAGCAGTACTCTCTGAAAGTTGTTGTGGTTGGATGCAATGAGAGATACAGAAATGCTGATATATTCTAGATTAGCCTGGCTCTTCTGACCTCGAGCTCTTCTTCTTAGCTGATGACCCTGCTGACCAACAGCAACCCCAGGCTCACCATTAGATGCAAAGACCATAGCTTACATAGACTTCTCCACCAGCTTTCCCCAGGAAGCTGGATGTGCCTGGCTTCCCAAGTTCCCTAGCAGGCTGTAATTTGTCCAATCATGCCAATGTGCCAGGAAGGTAGATTATTGATTTTCTCTCATCTTCCGTATCCCCAAATTTTCCCATAATTTTGAAATGTCTTACACCTATAATCCATTCTTTATTCCATAGTACTCAAGGTAGTCTGCTTCCCTGATTGAGCTCTGATACCCTGATACACTCATAGACTGATTATATTTAATTGCCATATTGTACAGCAACTAGTATATATTTCATTAAATGGTTGTCAGATCAATTTTGTTGATGTTGTTTTTCACTAGGAACAATACACTCTCTAGAGGTATGTTCAACATTTAGAGCATGCTACTCTTTTAGCACAGTCACCTGAAGAGAACTTACAAAAGAATGAGTTCATTGAAAAAACACTGAGACATTGGCAGACATCAGTAATGTAGAAACAGTGGAAGATTTCCATTTAGAAGAATGACACATTTAGATTTTCAATTTCCTTGCACCAGAATATTTGCAATGTGGAAAAATGAGTTGTAGAGAGCTTTAGAGTGGAAGTAGGGAACCAATTGGTAGGATATTGCAGTTGTCTGGGCAAGAGATGATGGTAGATTGGACCACAGTGTTGGCAGTAGCAGTGGAATGAGGAATCTTTGTCTGCTAGAAGACAATCCAGGGCATAGATAATCATTTCAAAGGGAGCAAATGTATCTTTGGCTCTGAACCCCTATCATAGAATGACTAAGACTTTTAACCTCCCAAATACCTACTAATCCCTTGTGGAAATCCCAAATGGATTATATGTTATTTAACTTAATTTTTTTTTTGCTAGCACTACTTAATTTGTTTTTGTTCAACAACACGTGTATAGTCCTTGCTATCTAACCACTGTTCTAAGTGCTTCTCAAAGATTGATTCATTCAGTAATCCTTACAATAGCCGCTACTGCAGTTTTCCTGGCATCTTCAGTTCAAAACAAAACTTCCATCATCACTGCCATTGCTGCTTCTATCTCATATGTTGATCTGGATGATGGAATTTTCTTCTATTCCTGTAGCTGCTGTTACTCTCTCTGACATGGGGAGGTATATCAGTTGGGCTTTGCATTGCAAGCTACAGAAAAGGGCTTAGGTTATTTTAAGCAGGAAATTGATTTTTCTGTAGAATATACCACCACTTACCCCTCTGAGTATGCCACATCTACATGCACCTTTGTTTCCATACTTAAATGCTCACACACAAACACACACAATTTCAGCTAAATATAATGCAGCTCCTCTTCATGATAACCAAAAATATACTCACCTCCTCCCTGAAGGGAGAAAATCCAAAGTTTCACCAGAAAATTCAATCTTGCATGCAAGATTTCTGGGTGATGTCCATTTCTTCTTTAGTCTGATACAATCCCATATTGACATTCTACAACCTTTGGACTAAAATTTGCAATTAAACACCACAAACACACCTATATGGAACAGTGGGGAAAAAAGAGAAGAAGGAACAGTATTTGTTTTATACACAAGTAAAGAATTATGGATAGAAGCTACAATTTTATAGCTGTTTTTTTCAAACCAAGATCTCATCATAGCTCATGAATTGCATTTGATCATTAGTAGACCACTGCGTTTTCAAGGAATTAACCTCCCACTTTTTGGCATGCATATGTGTCTAAAGTAACTGCTACTTCTGAATCTGTGGCAGATTGTATTTTCCAGATATACCCACACTTTATATTTATCTCATCCCACATGCTCTTCTTATAATGTGATTGTCACTCCTCCCACTAAGAGGTCAGATCTACATTTCCTCTCCTATACTCTGGGTAGGAACTTATGGTTACTCCAACCAAAGAAGTACAGTGAAGTAATTCTATGTGACTTCCAAAACTAAGTCATAAAAAGGATGCAGTTTTTCTCTCTCTGTCTCTCTCTCCCTCTGTCTTTCTACACTTGTCCTTGGAACCTAGCTAGCTAATAGCCAGTATCAGTTGTCAGGCATGTGAGAGAAGAAGCCTTCAGATTATTTCAGCTCCAGCCCTTGGAGTCTTCCAGGTGAGGCCCCATTCATCAGGGTACAGATGTAAGCCTTCTACTCTTTCTTGTTTGAATTTTTGATCCACAAAAACCATGAGAAATAATTATTTTCATCTTAAGCCACTAAATTTTAGGATAATTTGGTATACAACAATAATTACTAATCACAGCCTTATGTCATGATGTCATCAATAGACAAACAAGAATGATGTCCTGTGGGATAAGGATATGGTCAAGGTTCAGTGTAGCAAATATGTTACAGTGACAAAAAGTTGATCTGTAGTGAGACAGGACAGTAAAGTTGTACTGTTGCCCTTGCCAAGTAAAAGCAACCTGTCTCAGGTACTTCTGTTTGTTGCGCTGAGGGGAAAAAACATTTACCAGATTATTAGCTGTGCTCTAGGCATCAGTGGTATTGATTTGCTCCAGCAAGAACAGTGCATTTGGAACAAAAGTTGCAGTTAGAGATAGTAGTTAATTAAATTTATAATTGTCCACTTTCATACCCCAAGACCCATCCATCTTCACTGGCTAAAACAGAAAATGAAATAGGAATGTGGTAGGAAGTACCACACCTATATCTTTCAAAGTTTTGATGATGGCCCTGAGTTCTGGAATTTCCATCAGAAATTTATTCACCTATCTAGTCAATAAATATTTATTGGGCGCCTGTTATGTGTAATCATTGTCCTAGGCACTGGGGATAGAGCAGTGAAAGGAAAATCTCTACCTCTAAGGAAGGAGATTACATTCTAGGGAAGAAAACAGACCATATAAAAACAAACAATTGTACAATATATTGCTAGGTAGTGATAGGTGCCATGAGGTAATATTACTTTACTTGGCCATTACTATTATAATAGCCTATACTCCCTGAGTCAGGGAGTTAATGTGAGGATTCTTCCATTTGCTAAGGGTGTCTAATTCTATCTATATCTTTAGGCAGTGGGGAAATAATCATGGAAGAGAGTTTGGAGTCCTACAGGACCTACCATAAGATGCACTGGGTCAAAATTCCATGTAACACCTAGCCCTCATAAGTCTCAATAGGAATGGAGTTCTGGATCCCAAGAAATTAGTGTAAGTCCAAGGTCAGTGTTGATGAGCCCCTGAATGTTTTGAATGTTTCCCTTTCTCTTGATCACATTTACCCACTAAGTCATTTTGGACCTATCAGGGAGGACAGAGAGGAAGATTCACATTTTGTTCTTGTGACATTAGTGTAAATTTCTTCCTCAGGTGTACTTGACCACACCTTCTCTCTAGGAGTTCTGCATTGTGAATTCATTCAGGTCTAGAAACTGGGTGAGATGTCGTGACTCACTTTGAGGGTAATGCAAGCTCTTTTTCACCAGATCTATCTGTTAAAAATTGCAAATCAAGTAGGCTTTAGCAGGCTGCCCATATCTTTTAACCCCAGGAATCTCATGAACTGTTAAGCAATACCAGAGATCTCTGCAGATCAGAACACTCTGATTACCATCGTGCCTATTCAGAAACCACACTCACTTTGCTCTGGGAAGTCAGTCCAGGATTTGGCCTCTGCCATCCCCTGCATCCTTCCATCCCATCCTTTGTTGGTTTAAGCCTGAAGTGTTATCTTACATACTACTAATTATTTTAACTACGGGTGGTTAACCTGACCAAGGACAGAAGCCAGAATTTAAGAAAGTCCTTTCAAAAAGCTGCAATAATACTGTTATGAGAAAGCTTTTTCCCAATTCCTTATCAAATGAGCACCTCTGCAAAGAACACCACATAACTCTTAATCATTTTACCAATACAATTTTTAAGGCAGAGATTTGCTTTGGACTTATGTCAACATCTTCAAATGAAGCTCTAAGGAGCTGTCTGGAACATTTTGCAACACTCTATTCTGGCTAGAAAAGAGTTTCAGGACCTCTCTAAGTTTCTGCAAACACTGTTCTTATGTTATTATTTGAGTGAATATGTCTTGGGCAAACTCCCCTAGTGAAAAAAAATTCCCTAGCAGATCTTCCAGAGCAGGTCTTCCTATAGCAGGTCTCCATTTTCCAGAAAGATATTTATCACTCCTGCCTCATCGGCACAATGTGTTCACTATCAGTCTTTCCCGAGAAACATCTTATTCAGCATTTATTGCTTCTTTCCATTCAGTGGTGGGGAGATGTACTTGCTGTATGAAAGGAGAAATCAATAATTTCTGGCACTTAATGTATAGTATACTTGAGAGGGAGCTCAAGATTTAAAGGAATGAGCCCACTTGGGATTAATAACTATGGAGTCAAAAGTGATTTCATCAGATGCCATTTGAATTTCTAATTCCACCCTCTTTTCTTCGTCCCTACTTCTCCATTCTCAAGTGGCAGGGCTGAAAGAATCCCTTGTACATTCCATCTTCTCAGACCTGTGGAGCAGTACTCAGAGGAAACACTGCTCAGCCTCATATTATAACTCTGTCCATTTGGAAAAGGGCATGGGGTTCGGGGATAGCTTCAATATGGGTCTGAGCCTTTCTCCAACATTTCTAAACACTGCTATTTCTTTCATGGCACAGCTTTTGTTTTGAACCTTCTTTCCTATGCTCTTGTTTAGGGTTGCTTCTGATCCTAAATTCATTGTCTCCCACCAACATGATTCACTAAGAGATGCTCTGGGAATCTGCATGGAAGAGTGGAAAGATGATAGGTTCTGGAGTTCTATACCTGAGTTTAAATCCCAGCTCCGCTGTTACTAGCTATGTCACTTTGACCACATAACCTAGCCTCTGTGAACGCCAGTTTCCTCATCTGAAAATGAAGTGAATCTATCCTACTTCAGACAGTTATTATCAGAATTAGAGAAAATATATGTAAAGTAACTACTCAGATGTTTGGCACATGACTGATAACATATTAATAGATATACCAGAACCACATTAGTATGTTATTAATAATTATTATGTCTCTGAATTACTCTCTACTCTTCACAATAAAAATATTTAAATATTTTGAGCCTTTACTAAGTAGGCATATTTCTAAACTCTCTACATATATTATTTAATCCTCTCAGCAGCTCTATAAGTTAGGTATTATTACTAACCTAGTGTTGCTGTTGAAGACACTGAGGCACCGAGAGACTAATTAACTTACCTCAGGTTACATGCTGGGAGGTGATGGAGTCAGGATTTGAATATATTCTGGCTCAAGACTGGCACTCTTTAGAGGCCATGTAGGAATGCTGATTCTTAGAGTATATTTAGAGGATCCATAAGAAAAGTATATCATATTTTTCTAGATTCTTCACATTGTATTTTATAGTTATTGAAGAGAGAGGTGTTTAAATGAACCAGAAAGACCAACAAAGTCACTCGCTACAGAAGTAAGCTGAGTTAATTCTCAGCCATGAGGTTCATCCCCTCCTTGTCCCTGCTTCAGGATGCTTTCAGCTACAGGTAATAGAAAATTCCCCCATACTGGTCTGTAAAGGAGTATATTGGCTCACTTAACTGCCAGTCCAAAAGTAAGGCAAGCTCTAAGGTTGGTTGCTCCAGCAACTCAATGAGATCCTAAAAGACTCAGATTATTCCTACTTCTCTGGCTTGCTGTCTTCTATCAGCTTATCTTAAAGCTTGCTTGCCTCATGGTCCTAGTGGGTAAGGAAAAGAGATTCTAATGCTCTCCCAGAAGAGTGAAGAAAGATTTTCCTGAACATTTTATCCCACATTCAGATTCTTCTCACATCTCAGTGGCCCAGTTATCACATGCCCATTCCCAAACCAGTCACTGGAGATCGAAATGGAATTACCCTTGGGCCAGTCAAGCCCATCCCTAGAACTTGGGGGTTTGGTCATCTTCCACAAGGTGCATGGATGTGAGTGAACAGAGAAACTTGAACAAAATACATGCCCTCTTAGGAAGGAGAAAGGAGGGGAATGGTAATGGACAGACAACCAGTGTATCCAACACGCACCTAAGGGTACATTATCTATTTCCCATGTATTTTCCAATCTTCCTGGGCCCTGATTTTGTCTTCCCTACATTAGGGATAATACTAATGGCTGCTCCTCACTGAGTGAGCTTACACAAGATGATGTATGTGGAAGGATTTCTAACAGCATACAAAGAAGAACTGTAGTTATCATTGCTGCAGTGCTGTACTAGTTGAAATTTACTCATCAAAGTCTGTCGTATTGTTAGTAGCAGGGCCAGAGGAACAGAGGCCATATGTCTTTGGTGCCTGCCAACCTCTATTTCATCCCTTCCCACCTACTAAAACTCACTCTCTCCCACCCCAGTGCTGCCCCAAGTAACCTCTTCCTGAGAATTCAACCCAGGCTCATCCTGACATCTAGTGTTTTGGACTCCCACATTTCTTCCCCCTTGCAACCATCCCACCATCAGATCTCATTTCCTAACACAGTCGCTCTGAGCTGACCTCTGGTCTCACTTTGCCTCTCATTAATTTTGTGATTTGGAGCAAATCACTTCATCTCTCTGGACTCCACTTCCCTCTTCAGTGAAATGAGATGCTTGGACTAATTAATCTCTAAGGCACCTTCAAGCTTCAACTTTTGTGAGTCTATGAATTTCAGACAGTGAGGCAAAGAGGAATGACAAATTTCGGCAGATGGAGGATGAGATTTGGGGTAAAGGGAGTTTAAGCGATCAAACGGTCAGTTGGTAGGGCTACTTTGGCTTGGGGGTTCCAAACAGAGAAGACACGAATGCATATATGTGCACCCACAGACACGCACAAGTGCACACATGTGCGCGCACACACAGAATGCACGTTAGCAATCAACAGCGAACATCACAACGAGAATGAGGACATCTAATAAGACAAAGACGGGCTCAGCTTACAGAACAGACCTGAAGGATGCAGGTGTGGGGAATGAGACCACATCCTTAAACACATCCGAGTTTGGCAGAGCTGAGAATTCCAGTGAGGGTGGAAAATCGTCACTGCTGTAGGCATTGCCTTTATAGGCCTAGGTGAGCTGAAATCTGAGGGGAATCTCTGAAGAGATCATACTGACCTTCCAGACACGGGGACACATCTGCTACTGGGTCTGACCTTATTTTGCTTTTTTCCTTTCCTGGTTTCAGCTGGGCCTCAAAAGCTGAAAGGCCAAAATCCAACAAGAAAATCTGTTTCTGTTATAGTCTCTTGGCTGCTTAGGAGACCTCTCTTGGCAGGCTTTCTGGTGATTTTTCCAAGCCAGAGGGCCTCTCTTCCCTGGAGTTTCCATCACCTTGTTCAGGGAAGAGAAAGCTCTAAGTATCACTATGCAGTGCCTAAGAGGCAGTTGCTGTCTTTCTTTCCTTTCAGTTCTCCCAAGAGTACAGACAACCTGCACATAGTAGGACAAAGGATAGTAATTACAATGATAATAACAATAGCAGGAGCTGCCATTTATTGCCTGCTTACTATTGCTCAGGCATGAGACTAAGCACTTTATATATTAGCTCAATTACTAACTAGGTGTGAATGGCAAATATTAGTACAGTATAAAAACATTAAAAGAGGTAAACATGGGTATTTTATATTGATAATAAGTATAGTCCACCAAGAAGCTATACCAGCCATGAACTTTTACACCCCTAATAATACAGTTTCAAAAACATAAGTCAAAATGCTAAGTACAAGGAGAAATTGACAGAACCACTATATATTAGAAGATGTTAACACATCGTTTCTCTGAAATAGATCAAATAGACAAAATTAACTAAGTATATGAAGAATTTATATAGCACAGTAAAAAGTTTATAGAACTTTCCACTCAATGGAGATTATACATTGTTCTAAAACATATGTGAAAACAGTTAAAATAATTGACCATGTATTATAAAGAAAATCTTCATAAACTCTAAAAAGCAATATTCGTACAAGCACATTCATTGATCAAAATGCAGTAAGACTTAAAAATTAACAACTGAAGGATAGCAAGAGAAAATCTACCTACTTGAAAAATTTATACACATTTATGAATGATTGTTGTGTGCATCAGTCAGGGTTTAGTCAGAAAGATGGATCCCCTAGGAAATATCTGTATATGTGGGTGGATTTGCCATCTGTATATACAGAAATTTATTCTTATGCAGTTGTGCAGGCTGGTTAAACAGTCTCCATGAGGCTGTTGTCATTACATCTAATCCTGGAACATGAAGTCCTTAAGGCAGGCAGTCAGGATATAAAGTGGGAAGAGCAAGAACAGGCTGGAACTGAGAAGCATAAGCTGGTGCACATGAGGGCAGTTCCTGCCTTTGACTTTGATCATGTAGAATCCTAGTCCATTTGTCACAGAGCTAAACATACACACACACACACACACACACACACACACAATGCATACATGCACGTGCACAAGCACACAGTGAGTACACGTTAGCAATCCATTGTGAACATCACAACAGGAATGAAGATGTCTAATAATTCCTCTGAATTAGGAGTCAGAGAAGCTTCAGAAGAAGATGGAGCAGCTCCAGTCTTAGCCATTGTCCCACACCAACAAGGAGAGCCAGTAGACAATGTATGTGAACTATACAATGGCTATTGCTTCACTTGTGCTCTCCAAGTTGCCCACAGGAACCTCCCTGTGGTCCAGTCTAGCTGAAACTATTACAAGAAAGGGAATTCTGGGAAATATAATTCAGCCTAGCCGAGGTGATAACTTAAAAAACCACCACAATCTATCCCTTGTCAACTTGGCACCAAGCATTTCTCCATATTTAATCTCCAAATAAAGATAAAAACAAAGTCATGCTTCTGCCCAACATAATACAATTATCACCAGGCAACAAGAAATATGTTAATCCAGGGGTAAGAATACTTTCTTAAAGGGACAGATAGTAAATATTTCAGGTTATGCAGGCCGCATAGTTTCTGTTGTGACTAGTCAATGCTAGCATTGTAGCATGAAAGCAACCATAAATATGTAATGGAATGAATGTGGCTGTGTTCCAATAAAACATTATTTACAAAAACAAGCCCTTGGGCTATAGTTTGCCAACCCCTGTGTTAATCCTTTCACCAAAGTAGAAAAAAAAATCCTCTTTTTGATTTGATTTGAGTATTCTTTATTTTCCTCCTGTTTAATTCACACGTCACCTTTTGATATACCATAGCTTAAATATTGAGATATAATGTTAATTACACTTAGCACATCTTATATTAGATAAGGAGATAAAAGAGAAAGAAGAAAACAAAAATGTCTGGTTACTGTATATACAAACATATCCGTATCAAAATAAAGAAAAAAATACTCATAACTATTATAAAATGCTTTTCTGCAGCTGATCATGGTTCCTCATCTGGTTCCAAATCTACTCCTGGAAGGTTGAGGCCATTAGCAGTCCTACCTGAATTAAAGGTAGTTGTAGTTTTCCATTGACTTAATAATCACAAAATACAGGTGTACTAAAATTTGCCCTAGAGGATCTCCTGAATTCCAGAAA
Organism: Vicugna pacos; assembly: GCF_048564905.1. Taxonomy (NCBI): domain Eukaryota; kingdom Metazoa; phylum Chordata; class Mammalia; order Artiodactyla; family Camelidae; genus Vicugna; species Vicugna pacos. Next base: position 5,409,375 of record NC_133008.1, on the reverse strand, counting down.
TACTCATTGTGTAATAGCAACTCAATTTCCCCTTGATAGTCGAGAGCAATCACCACAGCCGGTATAGTAAATCCCTTCTTTGGCTGTTGATTCAGTGGCCGTAGGAGCCTAAAGTGGCCAGATAGCAGTCTCAGCTTCCAGTTCAACAAAGTCATTGTTGTGTCCCCTGGTCAGACCAATCCTCTCTTTAGACTTCTAGATCAACAGAACCTAAAACTGGGGGGTGGAAAACAAAAATTATACTAGTGGATCACTAGCGGTAATAATGAGAGCAACAATCTCCATTTCTACTCCCCTTGATTCCCAGACTTGTGTATCCTGTTATGGGAGAAGCAGCAATATGATGAATACAGATTTAGAACATCTACCATAACCTAGAGGCCTTTGCTCTAGACCCACTACCACTTACCAGTTTTCATAACTGAGCCCTCAGAAGGTTCTTACACCATTCTATCACATCTGTTGCTTCAGAATTATAGGTAATGTAGTTAAAACCAGTGAATTCCATGAGTATGCACCCATTGCCTCACTTCATTTGTTGTAAAGTGAGTTCCTTAGTCAAAAATTATGCTGTGTAGGATACTATGTTTTTGGATAAAATATTCAGTCAATTCAGAGATAGTAGTTTTGGCAGAAGCACTGCAAGCAGTTGAGGGGAAAAAAAAGGCAAATCCATATGCAGTAAGAACAAAGTGCTATTCCTTCCATGATGGAAGCTGACCAGTGTATTCAACCTGCCATCAGGTAACAGGCTGATCCCCCAGGTAATAGTGCCATATTGGGGGCTCCATGTTAGTCTCTGCTATTGGCAGATTGGGCATTCAGCAATGGCTTTATCCACATAGGCCATGGATAGTGAAAGTTCTTGTTGCTGAGTCTAGTATAACCTCCATTCTGATTTCGATGACCATTTGTTCATGAACCCATTGGGCAATGAGGAGTGACTGCAGAAGAAAGCTGACTGACATCCACTGAACAGGTCATTCTATTCACCTGATTGTTAAAATCCTCCTTTTGTGAGCATTCATATGAGACACAATTATCTTTACATTCTATGCTCATTTGGAGAGGTTTATCCACATACTTCTTCCACAGCTTCCTTGTCACCGATTTTCCAGTTGTTTCTTTCAAGTCCCTGACCACCCAGCCAAATCATTACCCCTATATGTAGACCCATATGTATGGCCATCTATCATTCCAGGCAAACCAACAACTATATGCCCTCTTCAAAGTTCTGCCCACAGGAAGGGTTTCCCTTCACCACTATTTTTCAGTGTTGTCCCAAAGTGGGGGTGTGGTTGCAGTGTTACACCTTTCTACTTTTAGGTGTTTCTTGCACATCATGCAGAATCACCTGTAAATTTTACAAAGCAGAAACAGACTCACAGACATAGAAAACAAACTTATGGTTACTAGGGGGGAAAAGGAGGGGAGGTGAAGGAATAAATTGGGAGATTGGAATTTGTAAATACTATACATAAAATAAACAACAAGGTCCTACTGTATAGCACAGAGAACTGTATTCAATACCTTGTAATAGCTTATCATGAAAAAGAGTATGAAAGAGATTATTTATATATACACATATATATAGCTGAATCAGTATTCTGTACACCAGAAATTAACACAACATTGTAAACGGACTGTACTTCAATTTTTTAAAAAAGCAGGAAAGATAATTTTTTAAAGGATTACCTATAAACCGAATTTAATTATTTTCTTTCTCAGTCAACTGATCATAGGGAGCTCCCAGTGAAGCCTGAGGTGTGGCTGAAAGAAAGGGAAATGTAGCTGGAGTGGGGGTGGGGGCATGGCTATCTGGGCTACTTCCTTGTGCAATTTATTTGTGCCTTCAGGGACTGCTTAAGTCCAATATCATAGATAACTCTTACTTTTGATGAGTGAGTAATGTTGTTCATGCCCAACTTTATGGTTTGGTGGGTCAGGCATGCCCAGTTTATGACGAGCATCTCGTGTTATATGGTAACTTGGTAGCTCATGGTGAAGCATTTAGTTTCTAGTAAGGCCCAGTAACAAGCCAAAAATTGTTTCTTAAAAGGGGGAAATATGGCTTTGCTAAAAAATCCTAAGCATCTGTGCTGTGATTCACTTATTTAGTATAGGGACTTGCCAAAGGCTTCAAACAGCATCCCTGTGTACCACTAATACTGCAAGTACTATCACATCTTCTGAGTCATATGGCCCAATTAGCAGAACAGCTTGCATAGCAGCTTGACCTGTTGCAGAACCTACTCTTATTCACTCAAAACAGGCAGCTTTTCAGGTCACTCAGTAAATGGGTCAAAGTAGCATGCCCAAATGAGGTATATGTTGACCAGTAGGCATTGTGCATCTTTCTTAATGGTAGGAGAAGCCAGATGCAGCAACTTGCCCTTTACCTTAGAAGAGAAATCTCTTGTCTCAGATAATTGGACCACTAGAACTTTCACAAAGTGACAGGCCCTTGCATTCATGTGATGTTTATCTTCTATCCTCTGGCACACAAACACCTTATCAACATGTCTAGAATGGTTGCTACTTTCTGCTCACTGTGTCCAGTAAGCATAGCATCATTAGTGTAATGGAACAGTGTGATGTCCTGTGGAAGGGAAGGACTATCAAGGTCCTTGTAGACCAGATTATGACAGGGGCTTGAGAGTTTGTGGAAGGACATTGCCATTGTGGTAAGACAGTGAGGGTATATTGCTGCCTTACCAGATGAAAACCAACTGTTTCTGATGGTCTTTACCAAAGGATACAAGGATAAAAGCACTTGCCAGATCAATAGCTGCATGCCAGAGATGTGATAGTTCGCTCCAGCAACAAAACTACATCTGGAAAAGCAACTACAATTGGCATCAGCACCAATTAAGTTTATGACAGTCCACTGTCATTTTAATTGAATCACAACCCTACATCTTTCAAGTCCTTTCAAGTGGCACTAATCTCTGCAATTCCTCCATGAATGCAGTATTGCTTTTGGTTTACTGTTTTTGTAGGTAGAGACAGTTTTTGTGGCTTCCTACCATAGTAGCCCTCATTCCACGTGTCAGAGAACAACTGTAGGGACTCTGCCAGTTTCTGGGTGTGTCTTTTCTAATTATACATTCTGGAACTGGAAAAACAACCACAAGGTGGATTTGGGGACACACTGGACCCACTGTGAGAAGGATCTGAGCCATGTATTAGTTATACATAGCTGCATAACAATTTCAAAACTCAGAAGCTGAAAACAGCAAACATTTATTATCTCACATTTTCTGTGGGTCAAGGAATCTGGGAGCATCTTAGCTGGATGCCTCCAGTGCAGGGTCTCTTATGAGACTACAGCCAAGATGTTGCCTGGGGCTGCAGTCATCTCAAGACTTGATTGGGATTGAAGGAACCATTTCCAAGTTCACTCACCTGATTGTTAGCAGGCTTCCATTTCTCTGTTTTCTTGCACTGAGGGAGTTATTTCCTCGCCACATCACGTGGGCATCTCCATGGTGTTGCTCACAATATGGCAGTATGCTTCCTTCAGTGCAAGTGATCCAAGAGAAAGAGAGGGAAAGAGAGAAACAATGAATCAAAGACAGAAGCTATAGTCATTTTATACCCTAATATAGGAAGTGTTATCCTATTATTTCTTCCATATTCCATTCATTAGAAGCAAGTCACTGGTCCAACCCATACTCAAGTAGAAGGGATTACATAGGGGTGTGGATACCAGGAAATGGGTATCAAAGGGAACTACATTAGAGGCTGCAAACCACATTGGATTATTGAAATAAAAATAAAAATGATGAACAACTGACTTAGAAATAAATGTTGAGACCAAAATGCAAAATTCCTGGGATCTTCACACATTCTGTTTTAAAGACTGGAAATTCAAAGCATAGAGTAATTTAAAATATTTGCCCAAGGTCATTTAATTAGTGGCAAAACTGACATTCAAATCTCTATCTAATTTCGAAGGCTCATTCTGACTCTGACCTCTCCTCCGTAATGTCCTTTAATGGATCATTTATTTCAGCTTCTTCTCCCTTCCTTCTCTTCTCCTTCTTCCTACTTTTCTCTCCACTTCTCTTTTAGCAAAGAGAAAGACTATTCAGGGACTGGTGTATTTACCTTATTGGACCAACTGAGACAACCTCAAATGTGAGGTCATATTTTTTTCAGAGAAGTGACCATTTAAAGTGATAACCCATCAGCTATCACATTGAACTCTTTCTTCCCCTCTGATGATTTTACATCTTTCCTGTACTTTTTGCCTTCTGAGCAGGAGCTGGTGATATTGATACCACAATTTCAGCACCCTTGTTCCTTAGCAACAGCTAAGTTGTCTTTGTAGGTACCTCAAGTTTCAGAGCTGCTAAGAACTTCCCCTCTAAAAGGGCCAGAATCACTCTCAAAACAATGAGTCCAAAGTTTAAAATATAACTTGAGTGGTGTAATCATACACCCCCACCCCTACCCACTCCTTCCACTTCCCTTTCCCTCCTTCCTGGAGGCCCAACCAGTGAGATTTACAGCAATAATTTTTGTAGTCCGGGAAAATGCCAAGGTCACACTTGGGAGTTCTGGGCTGCCCAGAGGATAGTTTCAGTTCCCACTGCCTACTTACAAATAAGAAGCAACTTGCATGTTTAGAATGATCATTTTCTTTATGTAGCTGAAATAAATCTTAACTACAAATTAAAGGTTGAAAGAAATAAACTTTAATTTTAAATAATAAAACCATTTATTTTCTGAGCCTCATTCCACATATGAGTAGAAACCTAGTGCTCAGTTCCCACTGCCTACTTACAAATAAGAAGCAACTTGCATGTTTAGAATGATCATTTTCTTTATGTAGCTGAAATAAATCTTAACTACAAATTAAAGGTTGAAAGAAATAAACTTTAATTTTAAATAATAAAACCATTTATTTTCTGAGCCTCATTCCACATATGAGTAGAAACCTAGTGCATCAATTCAGGAACCCATCCTTAAGTTGACTTGAGGTCTGTGGTGGGTTGGGGAAGGATGGGTGGGGAAGGTGGGGAAGGGGACTCTGACCTTCAGTTGCCATCTATCTATACCTGCATCTTGTGAGATGTCTATCATTTGGCTGGTCTCCAGTCTTGAAACCATTCTCAGCACCTTGTGCCTGACCAGAGCTCTTCCAGGCTGGCTCTATCTCAAAAATACAGCTGTAATTCTATCCCATCTGGACAGGAAAATCCTGCAAGTCTTATGACCTCCCTGGAAGCAAGATACAACCTTCTTCTTTTAAATCCCTATACCTATCTGAAGAAGGTTCCACTTCCTTCACCACCCCCAAAAATTGGTCCTGTGAGAGTGAGCCACAAGACCCCTGTTCAGGAACAAATAATGTCTTGCTTCCTCTCAGACGCTCCTCTTCTTCCTCCCCCAAGTTCTATAAACTAATCTCAGGTGGAAAGGAGGAAGGGAGGACAAAAAGGCTTTGATTAACCAAATATTTTAAATCCTTTTGTCTTTCTGGACCTGAGATTTTAAAACTCAAAAGGAAATATCTCACTCTTGTTCTCTGATTTTTCTGTACAACCTTCCCTAAGACAATCTGTATCTTGAGAATGGGGAAAAAGACACAGGATAAATAAGAATTATGGGAGAATACATATCAATTAATATTAAAATATTATTTCACTACAATTAAATACATTTTCCTGCCTTACAAAAAAATGGGTCATTTCTTTTAAAATCGTAGTCCTTCATTTTATTTCATATCCACCCAAAGCAGGGAACTCTGCCAAATGTCCTGAGTTAACTGTCCTTGGAGTGAAAAAACTGTGAGACACAGCCCCTTTCTTTAAGAGTGGTTGTTATGGGTTGAATTTTGTTCCTCTCAAAAGATATGTTGAAAAAAGAAAAAAAATACGTTGAAGTACTAACTCCCAGTGCCTCAGAATGTGATGTCATTTGGAAATAAGATTGTTGGAAATGCAATTAGTTAAGAATAGGCCATACTGGTGTCGTTATAAGAAGAGGAGAAACAAAGAAATCAAGACACACAAGAAGATAGGCATGTGAAAACAGAGGCAAAGTTTGGAGTGATGCATTTACAAGCCAAGGAACACCAGCAAACACAAAAGAGGCGAGGAAGGATTCTCCCCAAATGATTTCATGTGAAAGTATGGCCTTATTTTGCAGGTGTCTCATAATTGGTCCAGTAAGGTAAACATGCCAGTCCCCGGAGAGTCTTTCCTCATTTGATAAAAGATGGAACGTAGCCCTATCAGCACCTTGATTTTGAACTTAGCTTCCAGAACTATGAGAAAATGAATGTTCACTGGTAAGTCACCCAGTCTATGGTACTTTGTAACAACAGCCCTGGGAAATGAATACAGCAGTCTAATTAATGATTCAAAAATTCAGATATCTCAAAGCAGTTATAGAATAATACAGCATTAAACTGTGCAGCACTAAGGAGAATTGCAAAAGGAGTCCCAGGGGTGACTGGGTTACTTCATTCATAACATTAACACAAAGAGGTTTATATCTCCTTGGCATTTTGGGTCCCATCTTTGAAGATCTCTTAAGACAAAGCCTCCAACTAAAGGTCAGTCTTCCCAGAAAAGAGACTTTTCGTTTGGATACAAATGCCATAGACTCCAGAGATAAACGGGACAACCCCTCACATCTAGGAAAATTATGCTTGCTATGACTGTTAGCCCTATGATGGGCCAACAATACAGCTCTGAGCTTCTCCTAACCAGAGGAGATCGTTGTCTTATGAGACCTGTTTTGAATCTTCATTTGTTTGCCTGAATTCTTGCTGATTGGATCCTACACAGCCTACCTGATTTGGTTCTGCCAAGTCATCCACTACTCTTGGGACCTCTTTGACATGGCACTAAATAAGTTGTTTCTACTGGGGCTTCAACGCCCATCAGCTATATAACAAATATGTTCTTTTTTTCATAGTTGTGGGATTGACTATTATACATTTCCCATTTTCAGGGAAGGAAGTAAGAAATGGGAAAAGAGATTAGTCTCAAAGGACAGAACAGTAAGGGCAGAATGAGAACCAAATTAGGGGCTTAGAAACGGACAAAGGAAATGAAAACTGGCTGGACTTACAAGTCAAGAGTTATCCTTGTCTCCTCACTTTCCCCTGTCTCCCACATCCAAATAATTAGCAGATTTTATCCATTTTATGTCCAAAATACATCCCATATCTAATTCTTTCAAATTTCAATAGTCACAACTTCTTTATACCAAGCAACCATCTTCTCTGCCCTAGACAACTGCCAAACCTCTTAACTGATCCCTCTTTTTCCAATCTTATTCTAATATAGTACACAAAGCAACTACAATAATCTTAAATCATGAATAAATTCACTTCTTATGATTAAAATTCTTCAACTTTCATTTTCAGACAAGATGGAATAACAGAGACTAGATCTATCCTCCTTCCCTAAGCAATTAGAAAAATGGACCCCTCACCAAAATATATATATGTGTGTGTATATATATATATATATATATATATATATATATATATATATTTATATATGTTACTGATAATAGTAGTTACTAAGGTTAGTTACTGTGAATGGTAGTTCTGGTTACCTGGTTAGTTACTGAGAATGGTAGTTTAAAAAGGTAAAACTAGTTGTAAAAACCAGCAGCTTTGCTACTTGTATAAACCTACTGTCTAGAGGCAGTTTCTAGTCCACATCTCTGAGGGAGTTAACCAAACAGATCTCATGAGTTGCAGAGACAGAGACCTAGCTAGGGGAGGTTAGTGTGGCTAGAATTTGTGAAACAGAGTACTGGAGAAGAGTGAAAAGCATAGAGATAGAAACAGACAGAGATAGAGATACATGGAGATGGTGACAAGAAACAGAGAAAGAGAGAGAGAGAGAGATTTTCAAATGTCAACAGAGGGATCCCATCAAGTCTCCACCTGAGTACTGATCTATGCAGTGTAAGAGGAATCTGCCCTAGGGCAGGGAAAGAACTACCTGAAGGCATTAGGCAGAACAATTCACAGATCTGAGAATTGTTTGTCTTCCTACCAGCCAGAGTAGAAAGACCTTATATCATAATACATGGGGCATTGAGTACATTCCTTTAAAAAAAAAATTACTAGTAGCACTGCATTCACTCTAGATTAAAGGTTTCTCTGGACCTTCCCTAATAAAACTTAAAAGCAAGCTCTAAAATAAGCCAAATGATCCCATGTAACTTAACTGTATATCAAAAAAAAAATCCAACATTAGTTAAAGAAATAGAACAAAATCCAACAAAACAATATAAAATTCATAATGTCTGGCATCCAATAAAAAATTACCAAGCATGCAGACCGGACTTGTGATTATGATAGAATGAAGAGGTATGTGAAACCTCTCTTCAGAAAACAAATATAAACTGGATGAATTTGTCAAAATAACCGTTTCAGGGCCCTAGAAAATTATCAAAAGTGCACACTACATTGAGAAGCTATTATTAATTTTTTTTAATTGAAATTTCAGGTAAGACCAGCAGGAATCTGTGACCTTCTTGCTTGGGTCCATTCCCATGCTCCTGCCCCCAGGTTAGTTACTGAGAATAGTAGTTTTTAAAAGGTGGAGCTAGTTGTAAAAGCTAGCAGCTTTGCTGACAGAAGGGGAAGACTAGGTTTGGAGCAGGAAGCAGAAAACCATGACATCATTGTCAGTTAAAAAAGAAAAATTGGTAGAAAACAAACAGGTAAAACTCACAACTTTGCTAGTCTGAATTTGTGATCACAGCTGGGTCAAGCAGCCAGACCAGGCAGAAATTTAACAAGGAGATCTTGAAAATGACAGAGCCATAGAAGAGCTAGATTAGCTCTTCATCTATCCCTGGCTGACCGGCAAACTACACACTTGCACAGGGGGACCCAAGAGAGCCCAGTGGAAAGTAAACTCTTAGGCATACTTGAGAAATAGCTAAACTTTGAACGGACTCACTCCTCACTTTACACATAGATAGGCCAGCCTCTGGACTCAAGGTATTTGAGCAAAATCTCTGCTCCAATTATTGGCTGATGACTAGGCTATGTTGACACAGAGATGACCTCTAGTAAGCTAGTATTAGAAATAAAAATAAAAGCCTGAGCAGAGACATTAGCAGTGGCCTACAACCCTTGGGGCAGAAAGATTCCACCATTTAAGTCCAAATACATTTTTTAAAAATTAAGGGGGAAAAGTCAGAATACAGATTTGCTACTTATGTATTACTGAAAATGCCCAGTTGTCAACCAAAAATTATGAGAAATGCAAAGAAACAGTAAAATGTGATTCACATTCAGGAAAAATTCAGTAATAGAAACTAACTTGATGAGCCCAGATGTTGAATTGAGCAGATAAGACTTTAGATCAGCTATTATAAATATATTCAAATAATTGAAGAGAACTATGATCAAAGAATTAAAAGAAAATATTAAAATATCTAACAATAAGGAATTTTAATAAAGAAATAAAAAAATATAAAAAAGACCCAAGTGGAAATTCTAGAGTTGGAAAGTGCAATAACTACATAAAAAATTCCCTAAATGGACTCAACAGCAGATCTGAGTTGGCAGAAGAGCAAACCAGTGAACCTGTTAATAGATTATTAGAAAATTCCAATCTGAAGAACAGAGAAGGAAAAAAAATAAAGAATGAAGAAGAATAAAAAGGAACAGAGCTTCAAAGGCCTGTGGACAGCATCAAACATACTCACATATCTGTAATAGGAGCACCAGAAGGTGAGCAGAGAAAGAGAAAAAAAAATTTTTTGAAGAAATAATAGCTAAAAGTTCTCCAAACTTGATGACAAACATTAATCTTCAAATCCAAGAAGTTCAACAAACCCCAAGTATGATGAACCTAAAGAAATCCACTCCTAGACACACCATAATCAAAAAAGTTGAAAGCCAAAGAAAAAAAGAAATTCTTGAAATCATTAGGAGAAAAATGACTCATCTTGTACAAGAGAACAAAAATACAAATAATAGCTGATTTCTCATCAGAAATAATGGAGCCCAGAAGGCAGTAGAGTGACATATGAAAAAAGCTGCAAGAGAAACCTTTTCATCAAGAATACTATATGCATCAAAACTAAAGATAAGAACATTTCTGATGATCGACAATTCAGAGAATGTGTTGCTAGTCAACCTGTCATACAAGAAATACTAAAGGAAGTCCCTTCAGGCTGAAAGGAAATGATACAGGATAATAAATCAAATCCACTGGGAGAAATAGGCTCAGAAATGATAAATATGTGGGTAATTAGAAGAGATAAATAAGTATAATAAGTAAGAAATACATATTTATAAATGTATAATATGTAAAATAGTTTATAAATAAATCTATTTTCTCTTTTCTCTTAATTTGTTTTAAAGCACAAGATTGTATAATACAGTAATTATAACACTATATTCTTGGGTTTATAACACATACATTAAAATATATGACAATAATAGCATGAAGGAAGGAGATAAAAATGGAGTTATATTGGAGCAAAGTTGCTATATTTTCCTGGAATTAAGTCAGTATTAACCTGAAATAGATTGTGATAATTAAGATACCCACTATAATCCCTAGAACAACAACAACAATAACAAAAAAACTTTAAAAATAATATTTAAAAATTTTAAAAAGGAATTAAAGTAGTATACCAAAATGTCTGTTTGTCTCACAAAAAAACAATGAAGGAACACGGGAACAAAAAAAGCCATGAGATATATTGAAGATGGCTGTGTAAGTCCAACTATGTCAAATAGTATGTTAACTGTGAATAGACTAAACGCTCTAATCAAACAGCAGTGTCAAACTGGGAGAAAAAGAAACAATACATAGTCTACAAGAAACACAGTTTAGATTCAAAAATACAAATGAATTGAAAATAAAAGGATAGTGTGATTGTTAATTTTGTGTGTCAACTTGGCTGGACCACAGTATCAGATTTTTGGTTAAACATTATTCTGGATGTTCCTGTGAAGCAAGTTTTAGATGAGCTTAACATTTAAATTGATGGACTTTGAGTAAAGCAGATTAACTGCCATAATACAGATGAGCCTTACACAAATCAGTTGAAGGTCTTAATGGAACAAAGACTGACCTCCCCTGAGTAAGAAGGAATTCTGCCAGTAGATGGACGACCTTGGATCAAACTGCAACTCCCCTGGGTCTCCAGCCTGCCAACCTACTCTGCAGATTTTAGATTTACCATATAAGCCAATTTCCTAAAGATAAACCTCTCTCATTCTCTCTCTCTCTCTCTCTTTCTCTCTGTCTGTCTCTTTCTCTTTCTCTACTGGTTCTGTTTCTCTGGAGAACCCTGACTAATACGGATAACAAAAGATGTATCATGCATGAACTATAGGAAAACTGGGTGACTATATTAACAAATACGACTACATAATACATTGTGGATAAAATAAACATTGAGACAAGAAATCTTACTAGAAAAGAAGTGAAAAATTTCATGAGGATAAAAGAGTTAATGTGTAAGTGTAAAGAAATAAAAATATAAAAGTATATATGCACCTAATAACAGAGCCCTGAAATATGACACAAAAACTGATGGAATTGAAAAGAAAAATAAACAATTCAACAATTATAGTTGGAAACATCAACTTGGCATGACTGACACTTATAGAACAATATACCTTCAAATAGCAGAATTTACAATCTTTTCAAATATTCATGGAATGTTCTCCAGGATAGACCATATGCTAGACAGTAAAACAAGTTTTGTTGAAATTATTTAAAATATATTCTCTGACCACATAGAATTAAGTTAGAAGTCAACAACAAACAGAAATTTGAGGAAACCACAAGTAGTTAGAAAATAAACAAAACACTTCTAAATAATCCATGGATCAAAGAAGAAATGACAGGCAACTTGGAAAATACCTTGGGCTGAATGAAAATGAAACATGACATATCAAAATTTATGGCATACAGATAAAGCAGTATTTAGAGGGAAATTTATGTCTTTAATTAGTTAAAAAGCAGAAAGATCTAAAACCAAAGAAGCAAAAATAAGCCTAAAAAGACCATGCCAATTTTATACATAGTCAAATTACTAAAAACTAGTTATAAAGAGAAACTTAAACTTATAAACAAATTCAGAGGAAAATATATGATACAAAATGGGACCAAGATAAGAACAACTTCTCATTTTAAAAAACTGTGCAACCCAGAAGACAATGGGCTGAAAAAAGAAGGTTGAAAATCTAGAATCATTTAATCAGAAATACATTTTTAAAATGAATGTGGAATAAAGACATTTTCAGACAAAGCTAAGACAGTTTCTTTACAGCAGATCTTTCCTACAAAAAGATGATGAAGGATGTTATTCATGAAGATAGAAATTTGGTTCTGCACAAGGGAATGAAGAGCGAGAAATGATAACTTTTCAGTTGAAAAACCTGGTGGACATCACCTTGGCCAAGTGATCAGAATTTTGTCACCAGTAAGACCAATTGACACTATGCACTTCCTGGTGTGATATACTGAAAAGGATGCAATATCATTTATATAATACCCATGCCAAAAACGTATAACTTGAATGTAAACATGAGGAAACAAACGAACTCAGCTGAGGGACATTCTATGAGACAGTTTGCTCATACCTTCAAAAATGTCAATGCTGTGAAAGACAAAGGCTAAGAAGCTGCTCTGGATTAAAAAAGACTGGAGAGATATGACAACTAAATGCAACATTTGATCCTGGATTGGATACTGGATTAGGTAAAAAGGAAAATGACTATAAAGGACATTATTGGGGGAACAGGTAAAATTTGAATATGTACTGAATATTAGGTAATAGTATTGTATCAATATTAAATTCCTAAATTTGATGACTGTATGGTAATTATATAAGAGAATACAATTTTTCTTAGAAAAGACAAATTGCAATGTTTAGAGATAAAGGGTATAATGTCTATAAGGTATTCTCAAATGATTTTGCAAAAAATATATTTATGTGCACACACTAAATGAGCACAATGTGCATAAAATGACCCTCTGTGCATATACTCCTCACCATCTTGCCATTTACCAATTGCAATGAGAAGATGGGACTAGATAATCTCTCAGTTTCTTGTATCTCAAGAGCTCTGACTCTGATTTTACCTAATTTTTTCTTCTTTCATATCCCAGTCACCTCCCTCAACTCACTTCAAAGCATTTCCAGAGTGCATTTCCCACTCTGCACTTTTCCCACAGAGGACAGTTGTTAAAAAATATGCTCCATTCCCTGAAGGAGGTAGGAAAAAAAAACCTTTAAAAAAATGAGGAGAGTAGTGGAAAATATAAAAACAAATAAATGAAACTTCTAGAGGTGAAAAACAAAATGCACTGGAAAATATTACACTTTGCAGTTTTTTCACCATCCAATTGGCAAACCCTTTTCCCATATTGTAAAGCAGCTCCTGAAACATCATTTCCTTTAGGCAGCCTTCCCATATTGATTCAAAGAAAGAGCTCTACTCATGACACTCCTATAGCTACTTCCTCTAGTACATATTTAACTTGGTTCAACCTGCCCTAAGAGGCAATCATTCTTGACCTGTATTAACGTGCACACTTTCCTGTTTAGTGGCTTGACTTAATATGCTAAATTGCACTGTGAATCCTTTATATGTGTATCCATGTCAGTGAATCTGTCTTTGACTATCTATGTTCTTACAGTTCAATAAGACTAAAACTCTGATGCCCCAGATTATTTTTTCAAACTTCATGCCTAAATCTTTAATGAAAAATAAATCCAGTACTTTTGCTTTGAGGAAAATAGAGTCTACATACTTTTCTCTATCCTCCCTACTAAGTACAGCTAAAAACTCTGGACATTATATAATACATACATACATACATACATATATACATACATACATACAAACATATGTTATATATTAATATTATATAAACTTATATGATAATATTTTATATAAAATTTTATATAATATAGAATTATATTATACAATAAATAAAATTATAAATATACAAATGAATTATAAATTACAAACTACTATAAATATATTAAATTATAATAAATAAAATAAATTATATATAAAATAAATAAATGCAAAATAAAACATAGGAATTCTGAGTAGTAGAAAGAAGGAAGCAGCCTGGTTAGACACTTCAGGGCTCAAGGGATGACAAGGTGGTGAGTTCCTTGAATTTTTCTTTTTGCCTCATATACCCTAGACTGGGTGCTGAAGAAGATGGCACCATGCAAATGCCAAACAAGTGCAAACATAAAAAGTTCCAAGAAAAGTTTTCTCTCTCCAAGGACCGGGAAGTGAAACATTTTTAGAGAATGACTGCTCTACTATAGTCGAATACAACAGAAAAAAAAAATGACCCTATCCTAGGACCCTCAAAGGCACAATTCATACAAGGAAAAGTTGATAAGTGGGACTCCATAAAAATCAAAAACTTTTACTCTGCCAAAGACCCTCTTAAGAGGATTAAAAGACAAGCTATATTCTGGGATAAATTATTTACAGAACACATATCCAACAAAGGACTAATATCTAGAATATATCAAGAACTCTCAAAATGCAATGGTGAAAAAACAATCTACTGTTAGAAAATAGGCAAAAGACATAAACAGACTTTTACTAAAAAGGATATACAGATGGTATATAATACATGAAAAGATGTAATACTTCATTAGCCATTAGGAAAATACAAATTAAAACCACAGGGAGGTACCATTACATACCTGTGAGAAAGGCTAAAACAAAAAATAATAACACCACCAAATACTGATGAGGTTGTGGAGAAACTGGATTCCTCATACATTGCTGGTAAGAATTCAAAATGGAATAGCCACTGTAGAAAATAATTGAGCAATTTCTTAAAAACAAGCAAGCAACAAACATGCAAATACCATACTACCAGACACACAGTTGAACTCTTGGGCATTATTCCAAAAAATAAAAATGTATGTTCACACAAAAATTTGCACATGAATGTTTGTAGCAGCTTCATTAATGATAGCCAAAAACTGGAAGAACAAATGTCTTTTGATGGGTAAATAGTTAAGCAAACTGTGGTACATCCATCCCTGGAATACTATTCAGCAATAAAAAGGAATGAACTATTGATATGTAACAACTTGGATGAATCTCCACAGGAGTATGTTGAGTGAAAAAAAAGTCAGTCACTAAAGGTTACACACTGTATAGTTTTATTTATATAACATCCTTGAAATGACAAAACTCTAGAAATGGGAAACAGATTTGTGGTCTCCAGGAGTTAAGGAAGTGGTGGAGGTGGGAAAGAAGTGGATGGGACTATCAAAAGGCAACTTGAGGGATATCTGTGGTGCTGGAAATGTTCTGTATCTTGAACATCAATTTCAGGGACCTGATTATGATATTGTACTTTAGTTTTGCAAGATGTCACTGTGGGAAACTGGGTAAAGGATGCATGGGATTTCTATTTTCTTACAACTGTGTATGAATCTACAATCATTGCAAAATATAAAGCTTATGTTTAAAAAAGTAAATACACAGGAAGAGGTCACATTTGGCTGTTTTTAGGCTTCTAGACCTTAGAGTAAAAACCATTTTATTTAGAGAATCCTTCAGGCAGAACTGGATGACCCTGGGTGTCCTGTGAAAAGAAGGTAGACACACACTAGAGACTTAAAAAACCAGAATGAAGCCAGGTACAGAAGGTGAACTTTATCTACTTCTTAAGTCCAGGGCATAATTTTCTTTTTTTTTTTTAGGCTCTCACACACACTGCTAAATGCAATATATCCTTCATGCTACTACTTTTTAAAATATTATTGATTTTTGTCACAGGATTGCACTCAGGGAGGACTACTTTCAAGCCAAGGCAAGCTTTGTGTACTGAAGCCATATTTGTTTAGTGGCAATTATAGGTTTAAATGACAAGTGAAATAGTATTTGATATTGATTCCCCTCCAGGCCTCCCTTTCTCCTCCCTTCCAGAGATCATAGGTGACTTTCTGTATTTCCACTTATACCATGTCTAGATTTTGATTTGGTTTTATTTATTGTGCTTAATTCATTTCTACAGTTTCTACCTAAGGACTCATGTCTTTCTTCAATTCTGGAAATATCTCTTCAAATATTTGCTCTCTTCCTTTTTCTATTTTCTTTCCCTGCAATCTACTGCTAGCTAGATAGATGGTGTAACCTCTTAGTTCAGTCTCCAAGTCTCCTAATCTCCCTTTTGATTTTTCTGTCTTTTCTCTCTGTGTTGTGCATTCTGAATGATTTCTTTACATATATCTTCTAATTCTGTAATTTTCTCTTTAACTAATCTAAGTTGCTATTTAATCCAGTTTTCTCAGTAAATTTTCTCAATATTTTGACTACTAGAGCTTTTGTATCTTTCAGTTATTTATTGCTACATAATAAATTATCTCAAAACTTAGCATTCTTAAAACAACCTTTTATTTTGTTCATGATTTTGTGGATTAGGAATTCAGAAAGGGCTCGGTTAGAGGTTCTAGCTTAGGGTCTCTTACACAATTGCATTCAGACAGTGGTTAGAGATGGAAGATCAGAGGGCTGGAGAAGTTGTGGACAGTTAAGATATATCCCTTTCTTTATGTAGTCTCAGGACCTCTGCATATGGTGATTTTGCATAGGTTTGACAGCTCCTGGGTAAGTGAACTCCTTACATGGCAGCTCAGGATCTGAGCACCAATGATCCAGTCAGCAAAGCAAAAACTGCCTCATATTTCTGACATAGCCTCAGAAGTCATACAGCACCACTTACACCACACTTTATTAATTACAAGAGAGTTGCAATCATGTCCCTCAAGGAGAGAGACATAGACCCCACCTCTTGATGGAGGGTGTATAAAAGACACATTGTAAGAAAAAAGCATGTGGGATGGGAAATATTGTTGAGGCCATCTATAGACAATGACTTGGGAAGATACAACGTATCATGCTATGTGATTTTTTTTTCAAATCCCTTATTTTTAAAAAATTATGTCCTGTTCTTACCCTACAAGTTCTGTTCTTTCCTCTCTTGTTTTTTTTTTTTTTGAACATTTTAAAGCATACTCAAAGTCCCTTTTGCATTGTGTCCTAGATTGTGGAAAGACCCCATCAAGCTTTTCCATGGCTGCATTTGCTGGGGGTTCAATGGGATTCACTGATACCACATAAATATTTAGTTTAAATTCTTGGCACAGGGCTTCTAGGTCATGAGGTTATTGTGAGAATTTGAGGCTGCATAGGCAGCATAAGATAAGGATCTTTATTTCTCTTAGCTAACTCTTCTGACATTCATGGCCAAGGGTGGGAGTCTGGCCCATGCTCTTAGACACCCAACTACAGTTTACTCCATGCACAAGAGAGCTAAAGACTTGACCACCATCATTTCCAGGTGTTGAAATCCATACTCCAAGGTGCTGGGATTGCTCATAAGACATACATAGCACTCACCTCTGTGGATTCTCTTTTTAACACCTGGAAATTCCTATTTCTTACTTACAAGCTCAGATATAATACTCAAAAAAAGTTTTTAGTGTCTAGAAATTTTAAGTGTTAGGAATGGGAAGAGAATTTCCCATGTTTTCTTGGTCCTCATCTTGATCGAAAGTCAACTATGTTTCTCAATATAAAGCTTTAGATTGCTCAAAGCTTGCATTTAATGAACAAATAAGCTCTTCTTTATGGATCCCCTAATCTCATTGTAGGATAAAATAAGAGAATGAGGTTTTTGTGCAAAGGAATAAAGAAGGTATGGGTGTGTATTTGGGGAAACCTGTAAGGGAATGGACAAGTTCGTAGACTGCTAGATTCAGATCACAGATGTCAAGGACCCATTCTTTTTTTTTTTTTTTTTTTTTTTTTTTTTTTTACTATTGAAGTATAGTTGATTTACAATATTGTGTTAGTTTCAGGTGTATAGCAAAGTGATTGAAAAGTTATTCCAATGTGAGTCTGCTGCCTGGAAGGTACCCAGTGAGAGTCCGGAAGATTCTAGTGATAGTCACTATTTAGTGACCTTCCTATGCCCATCAACTGACCATCCAGTCTTCAGATGGGTAGGAACTCTAAAGTATGTATTCTCAGAAGCCTTAACTACCAGCTTTCTAACTGAGAAGTGAGGAATAACAACACCCTGCCCTGCTATGATTCTATCTAGGCCACAATGTTGTCAACCCTAGGAGAATGCTTCAGGAAACTGAAGTGAACATTCTGAAAAACCACTAAGGTTCGGAAAATATCTCTCTTAACTTTTTTCTTCATGGAAGAACAGAGCATAACAGAGCGTCAAAAACTAAGGCACCTGGAGGTTTCCCCCATGTATGTCACAAGTGCAGAGATTTTAGGCACAGGTGAGTTGAGGTAGTGAGAATCCTAAGGAAACTCAACCTAATCTAACAGAGCCAGCTGTCACAGGGGAAAATGAGATTTTAATAAAGCTAGTTTTCAATGCATTTTTCTCCCATCTTCCCATCCTCTTGCATCTTACTCAAAAGGAATTATTTTCGGACTTCTATCTGAAATTGTCTTTTCAAAAGAAGACTTGTGAGGATTCATATTTATACAATTGCTCTTATATAAACTAGATAATAATGATAATTCTGATTCTCCAACCATTACCCATTTCTCAAGGTCCAGCCCGTTCTAACATCTCTTTTCCTCTGACTTCCAGTTTATTGTCTGTTTCACTCCCTGGTCATCTCACACATGCCTCAGGATTTTTCTTGTCATTGTCTCAAGTCCTGATTTATTGCTAATATTCTTTGTAAACTTTTAGTATGTTGAGTTTTTGTCTCTCTAACCAGATTATAGGAGTGCCTCACTTTACACAAACCACATAGTTATGAAAAACTGGACAAAAAATGAGTTTTTGCTAACTTATTATTTGATCTCATCATTTAAATTTTGATATGAGTTTGTCAGTTGTGAAATTAAATATGCAGTAGGAGCTTAACAAAACACTTGGTCTATTAACTTGACTTGAAATTGGGACCCTGTCCTAATTTATATTTTTATAAATCCAGAATTTTCCCTTGCATTCTCCTTTGACAACTTGGAGAAGATCCATCAGTGATCCATCAATCAAATCCCTCTGAATTGCACCATCCCCATTCTTGCTTATTCTCTGCTAAACCCACTTGGTGAAACTCCAAATGGAGTAAGCCAACTTTCTGCCTCCAGCGCTCCTGTACCTGAAATATGAAACTCCTCTAAGAGTAATTAATTGTACAGCTCTGTAGATTTCACTGTCACCAATCTCTTCAAATCCCTAGTGCTGCCACCACCCCCAGAACTCACAGTCTCTCACTTAGCTTGAAAATACACACACACACACATATACATATATATGTATATATACACATACATATGTATATGTGTGTCATAAAATAGGAACAACCTCAACAAAATTGCTGCTCTATTTAACCCCGCCCACATCCTTCCCTCAACAAAATTACATAATTGAGATGTGACTTTGGGTGTCCCTCTGACCATCAGAGACTTAAGTAATGTGACCCAAGCCCTGAAACTTCAATTTCTCCCCTTTTTTGAGTCTAGAGACCATCCTTAAGGAATACGTAAATACAACATTTAATTGCTTTTGCTTTATCTATTCCTTTTGCACTCTGTGTTTTGTCTCTAAGGAGTCCCTGACAGCCAGGATGCTCACCTTGGTCCCTTCACTATTTACCACAGTAAATCCCATTATAATAGTGGTTTTGTTAATTTCATAGTTTCGCTGAAGAGGGGTTATGGGGAAGTATCACACTCTGTCTTTTACCAATACAATGATCTTATACCCTACCTTCTATCTCAGAGCCATCCAAAGCCCCATGCTCTTGGCCCATGACCTTCAATGCCATAGGTCAATGAAGTGTAGCCCCATTTCCTAATGTTTCTCTCTTAAGGTAAGTCTGGTTAGTCTGCCCAGTCTTCACCTCTTTGAGATTCTAGAAAATAAAATTTTCAACATTTCATTGTACTCATCTTTTTGGAAACTTTCTTCCATTTTCAGTGCAAAGGCTGTTTTTAACTTTTTCCATTAATTGAAGGCTTGTTTCACCACCCATTCTTGGAGTTCTATTTCTATCTTCCTCAAAGCCTTGCTTTGCCTATTATCTTTTCCCTTTCCTTTCTTGAGACTCTTTCCGCAGCCTACAAACAGTCCAAGTTTATTTCTTCTTAAAAGAAACAAACAGTATTAAACTAAAAATCTGTATAGCAATCAACAGAATGAAGAGACAACCTACAAATGGAAAAAAAGTTGCAAACCATACATCTGGTAAGAAGCTAGTATCCAAAATATACAAGGAACTTAAACAGCTCAATAGCAAGAAAACAAATAACTCAATCAAAAATGAGCAAAAGTCCTAAATAGGCATTTCTCTAAAGACCCACAAGTGGCCAACAGATACATGAAAAAGTGCTCAATCACGCTAATCATCAGGGAAATGCAAATCAAAGCCACAATGAGATATTGCCTAACACCTATTAGAATGGCTATTATCAAAAAGACAAAAGCTAACAAGTGCTGGTTAGGATATGGAGAAAAGGGAACCCTTGTGCACTATTGGTTGATTGCAGATTGGTATAGCCATTATGGAAAACAGTATGGAGATTCCTCAAAAAATTAAAAATACAACTACCATATGGTTCAGCAATCCCACTTCTGGATATATACCCAAAGGAAATTAAATCAGGATCTCAAAGAGATATGCACTCCCATGTTCATTACAGCATTTTTCACAATAGCCAACCCAAGTGTCTGTTAACAGAGAAATGGATAAAGAAGATGTTACACACACACACACACACACACACACACACACACACACACACACACACACACACACACACAGGAATGCTAGTCAGCCATGAGAAAGAAGGAAATCCTGCCTTTTGAAATAACATGGATAAACCTGGAGGACATTATGCTAAATGAAATAAGCCAGACAGAGAAAAAAGACTGTGTGATCTCATGTATCTGTGGAGTCAGAGAGAGAGGGAGAGAACTCACAGGGAGGAGAATGGTGGTTTCCAGGGGCTGCGTGGGGGATGGGAAAATGGTGGTCAAAGGGTATACAGTTGCAGTTCTATAGGTTGTAAAAGTCTAGAGACTTTTACATGATAATTCTACTTAATAATATGGTGTTGAACACGGGGAATATGCTTAGAGAGTAGATTTCAGGTGCACTTGTCACACAGAAAAAAATGTTAACTGTGAGGAGATATGTTAAATAGTTTGACTGTGGTAATCTCACTAGGTGTGTGTATATCAGATCATCATGTTATATACCTTAAATATATGCAACTTTTTATTAAATATATATAAATTATGAAAAAAAGAAACAAACACTTTTCCGGTAGGCGGCCTGAGGTGACCTCTAAAAATGGTTCGCTATTCACTTGACCCAGAAAACCCCACAAAATCATGCAAATCAAGAGGTTCAAATCTTCGTGTTCACTTTAAGAACACTCGTGAAACTGCCCAGGCCATTAAGGGTATGCATATCCGAAAAGCCACCAAGTATCTGAAGGACGTCACTTTACAGAAGCAATGTGTGCCGTTCCGTCGTTACAATGGTGGAGTTGGTAGGTGTGCCCAGGCAAAACAGTGGGGCTGGACACAGGGTCGATGGCCCAAAAAGAGTGCTGAGTTTTTACTGCACATGTTCAAAAATGCAGAAAGTAATGCAGAACTTAAGGGCTTAGATGTAGATTCACTGGTCATTGAGCACATCCAGGTGAACAAAGCTCCCAAGATGCGGCGCAGGACTTACAGAGCTCATGGTCGGATCAACCCTTACATGAGCTCTCCCTGCCACATTGAGATGATCCTTACTGAAAAAGAGCAGATTGTTCCTAAACCAGAAGAGGAGGTTGCACAGAAGAAAAAGATATCCCAGAAGAAACTGAAGAAACAAAAACTCATGGCCTGGGAATAAATTCAGCAAAAAATAAATGCAAATAAAAGTTAAAAAAAAAAGAAACAAACAAAATAAAAATTATCATCTATTATACTTCCCTTCAAGTTATTATCCTATATTATTTTCTCTCCCTCATGGTCAGGCAACAGGATTTTCTACATTGGTTTCTCCAGTTCCTCTGCTCCTACCCACTCCCTGACCCACTGCTTCACGGCTTCTGCCCAAACATGCGACTGAAACTGCTCTTACTACATCACCAATGTCTTCCTTTGGCTAAGTAATGGCTAACAACGGTTAGGATTAACTGAAGGCTCACTAAGTACATGCTAATATATCCACAATCTCATTTGTCCTCCCAACAGTCATACAAAATAGTAAGATTATTCCCATTTTATAGATGAGGAAACAAGCCTTGGAGAGATAAGGTAAAGTGTCACATAACTATAAATTGCTGAGCAGGGACTCAAACCAAACTTTTTGACTCCAGTACCAGTGACTGTATCTCTAGGTCATATACATTCTCTCCTGCAAAATTTCACCCTGTTACCACACCCACCTTTGTACAACTCCACTGTCCTGGTTTGCATGAGTCTACTGCTTCCTACTCATTACAGCTTCTCAGCCTCCTTTCCAGGCTTTTCTTTTTTTGACCCATGCCCTAAACTTTAGAGCTTGCTGGAGTTCTGTTCTTGGCCCTCTTGTAATTTCACACCACATAGTCTCCTTGGGAAGGTTCATTTATTCTTTGAACTCCTCTTATGGTTGTTTGCTGTTAATAACCAACTGCATATCTCCAGCCAGATCACTCTCCTGTTCTCCAGATCTGAATATCTAAATGTCTCCTGGACATAACTTGGACACACAAATTCAGTATTTTTAAAGTGAATCTACCTGTCTGCCACTGCTTCCATCTCCCCCTGAAAAACTATGTTCTTTCTTCTGAGTGAAGGACACTCTCATCTACCTTGCTGACCAACCAAATCACCCTTAATGTTCCTCTCCTAAATTCTCACATGCAATCAATCACCAAATCAATTCTACCACCTAAATCACTCTCCTTTACAGTCATTTCCCAAGTTCAATTCTACATGATCACAGCAGTCTTGTTTATCTCCTAGTCACCTTAATCCATTCTTTAGGCTTCAAGCTACAGGTTAGTTCAAATATGCTTTATTTGGCTCTCATTATCTTTAGACCAGCAGCTACTTAGGGCTTGACTATTGTTCCAAGTGTTTCGTTCTGCTGCCCAAGCTAAAGGAGAAATGGCCACACTTGAATCTATTTTAGCCAGAGAGATCATTCTAAAATCCAAAGGTTATCAAGCTCTCCCTTGATTAAAATTCTTCAGTGGCTCCCTAATGCTCTCAGAAGACAACCCAAACTTATCATGATATTAGTCAACTAATGCCACAATGATACTGTACAACAAACTATCCCCCAAATCAGAGGCTTACAATAACAGTCCTTTATTTTCATGCACACAAGTCTGTAGGTTGGCTACAACTAAGCTGAGCTAGAATAGAATTCAGGCTCCTGAGCTCCAGGATGCAAGCTATAGGAGGTATGTTAGGTTCAGTGCTCTACATAGCATAAAGGATCTTCCCAATAAAGATCCTGCCTTGTCATTCAAGTTCCCAGCACAGAACCTAGTTTATAGTATATGCTCACTAAATGTTTGTTGAATGACTGAATGAAGCCAGATTAGGTTCATTTTGGGGAATCCAAGAAGTTAACTTCTGTGTCTGCAGACTCCTCATTATGCATGTCATTTTCTCCTTTATAATGTGTCTTGTTTAGAAATCTGATTCCTTTTTGATCACTTCCTTCTGCTCACTACTAAAACTCACTCTTACAAAGGCCATGCACTCAGTAATGTACACAAAATAAAAATTAAAAATAAAAATAAATTTTAAAAAATGAACTCTTCTAGATTTATTTGGCATCTGAGCTCTCATTGAGGAATCTATAGCAGGACTTTGACCTCTGCTAAAGGAATTTAAATCACCTAGTAAAAGATAAAGAAACAATTAACACTAAATAAATAGCAAATTATATTCTCCTTGAGGTAAGGTATATTCAAAAACCAGATTCAACTCCTGTTAGTTTATCATACAGATGTCAGCTCAACCCCTTATAACCATGTTACAAAAAGTTTCACTCAATTAGGTGCTTTATTTTAAGCCCTCCAGGATGGAAGCTTTCTTTGAATGCACTATGGATAAAGACAGCTGCCACAGACAATGACCTTCCCATAACACACCAACGTTCATGCCAGCCTCCCCCATGATTAATCCTTCAGCCTGTGGTGTACACATGGCTTCTTCTAGTCAGATCCGAGATGCCCCTAGAAATAGGTCATCTGAAATAAACATCAGCTTCACTTCAAAAAGATTCTATGCCTATGTGGTCATAACCCAAAAAAAGAGTCCTTTAGGGAAACAGGACAAGTAAACAGCAGAGCCCAGGCATCCCCTGTATCCTGTTCCTTCTTTCTCAGCGCAGCTTCATCTTTGACCTCTCTAAAATCAACAGTTCTCTGCCCTTTGAATTGAATTTGGGCAACATCTTTCCCTCCTTTTCTTATTTCCATTGCTTTAGTCCCACAACATAATACTCATCTGCAAGAACATTACTTAAGTCATGTAAGCAGCAGACTTGTTCCAACTTCCTGACAAAATTATAAAACAGCAAACACAACCAGGATGCATCTCTAAGCCAGATTATTGGGAGAGGGAGTTGGAAGGTAATGCTCGGGGGCAGAGGAAACTGATATTTATTGAACAGTTTCCATGCATCACTGTTCTATTGTTTTACACACAGGATGTAGTTTAACCCTCATAACACTTATTTGAGATATCTGTTATTATCTCTCTTTGTAAATAGGATAGCCAAAACTCAGAGAGGTTGATTAACTGGCCCTTGAGTCTCATAAATAATCAGCAGAGATAGAATTAGAACCCAAATCTGACCAAGTCTTCAAAATCCATGTACCCAGCGCCTGCTACATGTCTACTTGATGGAGTCTGCTTAATGAGAGAATGAAAGATACATTTCCAGAATTGTATGATAAACAAGGAACTGTTTTGGCGAACCAATCAACAATTTTCCAATTAACAAGTATGTGCTTAAAGCTTCATAAGTGGCAAGCTCAGTGGTAGGCACTACAGGAGAGACACAGAAGCAGGTGATAGGCTTTCTGACCTCCAGTGGCTTACAACCCGAGAGAGGAGAAAAGGATCTTACAGCTAGAAAATGAACAAATGCTGAATTGTATAGTACAAATCAGAGATAAAGACTTGCCAGTGTGGGCTGAATAAAGAATGGATAAATCAGTGCTCTACTTACAAGAAGCTAGATTTAAGCAAAAGAATTTATTTAACATGAAAAAAAATATGAAAAGGAATATATATATATATATGTATGTATGTATAACTGAATCACTATGCTGTACACCAAAAATTAACACAACATTGTAAACTGGTTATACTTCAATTTAAAAAAGAATTCATTTAACAGCTAATGGGCAAAACCACAATGGGATATCACTTTATACTCACTAGAATCACTAGAATGGGTATGATAAAAAAGACAGATAATAACAAAGATTATTCAGCAAAGATGTGAAGAAACTGAAACCTTCACACATTGCAAAATGGTGCAGCTACTCTAGAAAACAGTTTAACAGTTCCTGAAAAGGTTAATCATAATTACCATGGTTACCATACCAGCAATTCCAGTCCCAAGCATATACCCAAGAGAAATGAAGATATAACATCTACATAAAAATTTGCACATGAATGCTCATAAAGTCATTATTCATAACAGCTAGAAAGTAGAAACAACCCAAATATCCATCAGTAGATGAGTAAGTAAATAAAATATGGGATATCTAAACAATGGAATATTATTCAACAATAAAAAGGAATGAATTATCTATACATGCTACAACATGGATGAATCTTGAAGATGGAATGCTAAGTGAAAAAAGCCAATCCCAAGAAATCACATGTTGTATGATTGCATTTATATGAAATGCCCAGGATAGGGAAGTCTAGACACAAAACAGATAAGTGGTTGTCTACATCTGGAAGTAGGGGGAGGAATGGAATGTGACAGATAATGGGTATGAGGTTTATTTTTTGAGGACAAAAATGCCCTAAAATTAGATTGTGGTGATCACTGTACAGTCCTGTGAATTTGTTTTAAAACATTGAGTTGTACATTTTATTTTTTTTGAATGCTTAAAAAGATATTTTTAATTTCAACATCATTGTACTTTTTCATAGTAATTATGAAAATGTTGATCAAAATTTTGGATCCAAATGGAATATGATTCAATATGGAAATTTTGATCAAAGGCAAATATAATTTTCTTGAGTTGTACATTTTAAATGGGCGAATTGTATGGCATGTGAATTACATCTCAATAAAACTGTTTAAAAAAACTAGTGGGTAGTTTACAGAATCTCTGGGAGGCTGGAGAACTAGACTCAGAGGTTGCGCAAGCAGGAAAAAATGCTCCAGATTATTCAGGCAACTGTAATGGTAAAGACGTCACAGCCATTGCTGCTGGACACAGGCTGTATTGCTTGCCCAGAGGACATGACCATCACAGAATTAAGCTACAGGGACCACAGCCGTTCCTGCCTCTGGCAGCCAGGTCATCTGATAATGCTGCAGCCCCCACTGGCCACCAGAATGGATTCTGCATGGTCCCTGCTTCCCTCTCTGACTAACTTGGGGTTGAGAGCATTTCACTGGGAGAGTCTAGGTCACATGGCCACACTGCAGCTGCAATGGGAAAGTGAGCACCCAGCATTGTCAGGGTTGTAGGAGAGAGTGAACAGTGCCTTATAAGGGGGTTCTCCAAGCATAGGAAGAAGTGGCCACAAAGCATGACTAATGCTGCTACAAAAAGTTTCTCAAATTGGTAATAGCCTTAGCTGGTCTTTGAGGGATGGACAGGATCGGGACCCAGAAAAATGAGGAAAACGTTGCAGCTGAGGAAATTGCGTTAGGTAGATGAGAATATAAACCTAGGTTTTCCAGGAATTCTCAAGGTCCTCCAACTTGATGGAAAGGTAAGGCATGCAGGCATCTAACAGATGATGCAGGGGGCAAAGTGACATCAAGCTCTGGGCTGTGCAGTTGTAGGAACTTTAAAAGAACATTCACCCAAGGTGGGTTATTAAAGGAAACCCTCAAGGTCCAAATTGCTGGTCACAATTTCTTTGTAGTTTGGCCATCAGTGGCTTCAGTGACAACTTAAAAGTTAGAATCAACCAATTCCCTGAGTGCTAGGGAGGAGGCACCCAGGTGGTTTCTTCACTTCCTTTGTTTTGTCCCCGTGCAAGCCTGGGCAGGAAACTGAGTGATGGAAACAAGGGCTGCTTTTGAGGTGTATTCAAATGGGGGCTATGGTGGCAGTTTTGGGGTGGGACATGTTATTTCTGGTTTAGGGTGTTGAGACTTCTTTGTCAAATGATTTCTTTTTCTCCCTGTGTCTCATGAACACAGGATAGATTGATTCCTTTCTCAGACCATCCCACATCATTTCTTTCTATTCTTGAGTTCTGTTTAGAACTCTAAATCTTTGTTCCATCTAGGTAACTGAGATGATGTAGAGCAGTCTGGAAGAGGGTCTGGCCCTTTCACCATAGTTCATTTTATTTTTATGCTCCCTTTCTATCTGGCTTTTCTTAATAGCTTTGAGATGAATTTCCTTTCAGCCTTGCTCTGGCCTTGTGAAAGCAAAGACTTGAGTTATTAGGCACAATAGGAACATTTATTTATCTGGCTTTCATCAAGATAAATAACCAATTTATGTAATATCTTAGCACATCAAAAATTCCCAATATATAAAAAATAAGTGTGGTTTACTTAATGGTTTTGCAAAACTTTGCTGTAAAAATCTTAACATGGTAAATTAATTTGCTAAATAGTATCTTAACCTGAAGTCCCTTATAACACTATGGGGCAGATGGAAGAGGTGAATTTTAAGAAAGTCTCACCATGGAGCTTTAAAAAAAAAATCACCACATCAGCGACATCATACATAAAAAGCAGGGGTGATGGATTCTCCATCAATAAATTTAATAGCAGCCAGAACACCATTTGCTAGAAATTCACTTTGAGTCTGAATTATTTTAAATAAGGCATCACACATAAGAGTAAGAAAGAAAAAAATTCCCAGCTCAGTTTCCATTAATTTCCCAGCCAGTAACTTTGAAATAGTGTAGAATTTACAGGTCAGCAGCAAAAACTCACTCAACCAGGGAGAAAATGGGCCATTTCTCTTTGGTATCCAACTGAAGACCCCATTTAGGAGCTATTTCCTGATTCCTGAAAAGTCTTTTAACTGTATCATTTCTTGATTTTAACTGGTCTGAAGTAGCTCCCCATGATACAGGGAAATGTGAGTGGATTGAGTTTTCCCTGCGCTACAAGGGTATTATCCAGGCTTCCAAGTGGCAGCCTGCCCAGATTAGTGTTAAAGACTGTCACGCCAACTGAGATGAAGACACAAGACACAAATGCTGGCTTTTGTCATTGGCAAGTTAGAAATGCTGAGCAATTGGAAGAGAGAAATGCACCTAAGTTTTGCAGCCCTTAGAGGGGTTTGCCTGTCTATTCTGCTTTACTCCTTAGAGCAGGGCCTTTCACTGGGGCTGGGGATTCAGGACAGCCATTTGGCTGGTTCTCACATTCATAAAGAGCTTCAACTACAGACTTTGATGTTCTCATCAAAGGAGGTCATCCATCCAGTCTCAGAGATGCACAATGACTAAAAGAGAAAGACATTCATCGTAAAACTTTCATCTACCACATGTCTTGCCTGTGGTGCACTATACATTAATGTTTCAAATATTAGTCTTAATGTGAATAACACAAATACATTTAATGTAAAGAGCATTGAAAACAATTTTTGAAACCCAGTTTTGGAATTTTTCACTTATTTTATATGCCCAGATCCTCAAAAAATTAATAAATAAAAGAACAAAAGAGAGGGAAAAAATGATCTGGAGCCTCTCTCAGCTTCTAAGAGACCCTGTCTAGGAGGCTATGTTTATCTTGCTAATGACAAGATGCTATACATTTGATTCAATTTTATTTGTTTCAGTTGTTAATCAATCTTTAGGACCTTAAACTGTAGAGATTATAAAAGCAAGCTGTAAATAAAAATAATAGTTACTATTCAGTGAGCACCAGCTACATAGTGACCACTGTACTAGACTTTCTCTGTTATTTTCTTTAATCCCCAGCAGCACTCAAAAAAGGATTATTATCTCCATTTTACCTATACATAAACTGAGGCTCAGAGAATTGGTATTTGCCTAAAATCACCCAGATGATCCAAAGAACTGTATCTGAGCCCAAATCTGTCTCCAAAGGCCTTGTCTCCAAAGCCACTGCTCGATGATCATTTAAATGGCAGCTACAGGAAGAGGGTATAGCTCAAGCGGGAGGGGATAGCTCAGTGGAGGAATGTGTGCTTAGCATGCATGAGGTCCTGGGTTCAATCCCCAGTAAAAATAAATCAATACCTAATTACCCCCCCCCACCCCAAATCAAACAGCAGTTGCTAGTTTTATAGGAAAACTAAAACACACAACTCTACACTCCCGAGCACATCTTCTCCCTTAGTCAGTACTAGATGAATACTGTCAAACTGTACTCTTTGGCCTCCCTTTCTAATCTCATGCTGACCAGGTCCCATCTACCAGCTCAGTCTTCCTGTAAACAAATAACTGCAATACAGCTAAATAGGTTTCAACTTTAAATTTTTGTGTTCTGAAACTGGAACCTGCCTGAGATTTTGGATATTTCAAAAACTTTTCAGCAACCATTCACAGATCACTGGTGGAGTGATAATCTCATTCCCAAAGGATAACCTTATACTTAAGCCTTGGACTACCTTGCTTTTTCTCTATGCATCCAGTAATGTGCCTTCAAGGAAAGAACTAGTAATGCTCAAATATTCATTAGCCTAGTTACAGGACATCTCTTATTTTTAATAAACAATTGTAGCCTTTTAGTAGGTAAGATAGGTACATGGAAGAATATTCAAAAAGGGCAGAATAATTTGTAATGAAAGTAGGTGTTCCCATCCACCTTCCCCCTCCTATCCCAATTTTCTTCCTGGAGGCAACCACTATCTTTAAGAGATATTCCATGAAACCGTAAGCATTGAATACATCCATTTATTTTTTTTCCAATAAAAAATGCTTTTATTTATACTTAGTAATTAGTTGTCAACATTTAAATGTCAGTTTCCCACCCTAAACATTGCATTTTTATTGGTCTTTAAGATGGTTTGATACCTGCATAGAGCTGCTCTCTTATTTTTTATGGCTCCATTGTGTTTAACCAATTCCTTTTTGATAGACATGTTGCTTTCAAGATTTTGCTGTTAGAAACAGTGCTGCAGTGAATGCCTTTCTACTTGTAACAATTTACAAATGTAGGCATATTTATATGATTAATTTCTAGAAATGAAGTTGCTGTATCTAATTTAATCTGCCCTTTCTAGACGCTGTGTCAATTTACACTTGCACCAACAGTTTTCCTGCTTCCTAATATTTTCGCCTACACAATGTCTTACAAACTTTTGGATCTTTGCAAATATGATTGTCAGTTTTAATTTGTGTTTCTCTTATTATAAGGGTGATTGAACAACTTTTCATATGTTCGTAAGTCATCTGTATTTTTTTCTCTATAAACTATCCATTAATACCCTTTGCCTATTTTTATATTAGGCTGTTGATCCTTTTTCTTATTAATGTGTAGGGACTCTTTATATTAAGGAAATAAATTCTATGGAACATGAGTTATAAACAAATTTTTTTTCTCAATTTGTCACTTGTCTTTTAACTTGATTATTTTTGGCAAGCTGAATTTTTTCATTTTTATTCATTAAAATGTATCAATTCTTCCTTTTATGGCCTCTGGGATTTGCATCAAACTTAAAAAGCCTTTTCCCGCATTGATATTATATAGGAATTCTCCTATGTATTTTATGACTTCATTCTTTTATGTTTAAATTTTTGATCCATCTGGAATATATTGCATACAAGAAGCAAGGTAGTGATTCAATTTGATTTTAGTGTTCCAAATGGCTGCCAAGTGGCCCCCAAACCGTTTTGCATTTCATCTTTTTTAGATAATGCTTTGGAGCACACTAAGAAACCTGGAAACTGATGTTACCTTTAGCCTCAGATCCCTTGGAAAACCTGTCCCACATAGTACATGGAAAGCACTGTCACTACTACCCTTACAAAATATGCTGGCATAAGCAGGATGTATCTGAATGAGAAGCAGGACAATTGGAATTAGTCTAACTTTTAGGCAAACAAGTTTTGTGAGGCCTAAAGCATATAAAGTTGTAGAGGGGAAGAGATGGGGAGTTCTTTAAATATACATATAATAATAAATATAAAACTAGATATAAACATGAAAATTTATTTAGAATAAAAGGAGAAATTATAAAATAAAAATTTTAAAAGCAAATACATTCTACAAACGTTAGAAAATGCAGAAAAATGACATAATAAAATAACATAAGAATATGTTTATTAACTGCCTGACACACCTCTACAATGTTTTAACTGCATGTTCTTTAATTGACCCTTCATATGACAGTGATTTTATAGTATTATTTTCCATAGAGAAAATAGAAAGATAATTCAGTTTTTACTCTAGCATGGTTGATCAAAATTTGTCTTTATTAGTGATGATTTAGAAAATTTCTTCAGCATTAACTATGATATTGGTATTATCATGTAACACTGCAGGATTGTTGTCAAATTTGGGGAAATCTCTATCGAGATTTCAGTTCATTTCCATTTTTGTTGTTCGATGACTGAACTTTAAATTCTCTTTGAACTGATGTTACTCATTAACCAGCTTGTCATCAGTGCCCTCATTGTAAAGCTTACACGAGTTTGTATAATTACTTTTTGCCTAGTATTTTCTGCCAAATCACAAAGTAATATAAATCCTTTTTCTAGTATGTTCATATGATTTTCTCATTTTCATTAATTGGATTGTTAAACAATCCAAGAGTTTATTCATTACTTCTCTTTAAAATGTATCTCTTCCTTTTAGGGAATTGTTGATTTAGCTATGCTCTGAAATTTAGAGGGTCAAATTCACTTCTTGTTGTCTTTTCCCATCTGCATTGCTTTTATTTCATACTCCATTAATTTTTAATTTATATTTTATTAAAGTATAGTTGCTGTACAATATTATATGTTTCAGGTTTAAAATATAGTGGGTCACAATCTTTAAAGGTTATACTCCATTTATAGTCATTAAAAAATATTGAGTATCTTTCCAATATTGTACAATATATTCTTGTAGATTATTTTATACATAACAGTTTGTACCTCTTACTCCCCTATCCCTATATTGCCCCTCCCCCTTCCCTCTTCCCACTGGTAGCCACTGGTTTGTTCTCTAAATCTGTGAGTCTGCTTCTTTTTTGTTATATTTACTAGTTAGCTTTATTTTTTAGATTCCACATATAAGTGATATTATACAGTATTTGTCTTTCTCGTCTGACTTATTCACTTAGTATAATGCCCTCCAAGTCCATCCATGTTGCTGCAAATGGCAAAATTTCATTCTTTTTTCTGGCTGAGTAGTATTTCATTGTATATATACCACATTTCTTCATCCATTCTTCCATTGATGGACACTTAGTTTGCTTCCATATCTTGGCTGTTGTAAATAATGCTGCTATGAACATTCAGGTGCATGTATCTTTTTGAATTACTGTTTTTGTTTTTGTTTTGTTTTGTTTTGATATATAATCTGGAGTGGGATTGCTGGGTCATATAGTAAGTCTATTCCATTAATTTTTATATGAAATTTTATTTACCAAAGTTGAAATTAAGTCTGAAATTACAAATTATATAGGAAATAATGAAAAAGAGATTACCTTATAGGAAAACCAGTGGATCATAGCTAAAACTGTACTCTGAGGAAAATTTATAGCCTAGTACCAAAAATAAATTATTTTACTTTTAAGAAAGTAGTAAAAGAACAAGAAAACCCAAAGAAAGTAACAAGAGTAATTAATACAAAGGTTGAGCTTATTGAAATGTAAAAAAGCTATGGAAATATAAATAAATCCTCAAAGTTTAATATTTGAAAAAGACTAATGAAATGGGTAAATCTCTGTCAAACCTAATTAAAGGAAAGATATAGAAAAGAGAACCACAAGATTGGAAATAAGAAAGGAGATATTATGAGAAAATATTGGGAGTGAACATTAAATTCAACTCTATATCTATAATTTAAGAATGTAGAGGAAATTAATGTTTTCCTGTTAAAATGTAACACTACATTAAAACTGAGGTTTCAACTCAAGCTGTGAGATGATCAGACTTTATATTCTGTATTCCAAAGGAAGGACTATGCAAAATTTACAAAGGGAAAAGGCAATACTTTATTACATAACTTTTTAAGCTTTCACCCACTTTGAGGGCACAAAAGGGTCAAAAGTTGGAAACTAAAGAGAGAAAATTGTTAGGAGGCTTTCTTTGGAAATAGCTGAATTGTGATTCCTACTCTCCTTCTCCACCAAGGGAGAGAGGAATGTTACCTCCTAATCCTAAATCTAGTCCTAGAGGTTTCAGTCAGAGCACCTAAAAAGCTTGACTTGTGTTCCCTGCTACTGTTGGGAGGGGGCTTTGGGGATGAGGGAGAGGAGCACAGCTGTCTGGGGTCTTAGTCCCATCTAAGTAATCTCATGGGCAAGAGATTAGCTGCTCCTGTGGCAGAACATAGGCAGTTTTTTAGGGATTGATCTGCCCTCCAGTGTTTATTGGCACAGAGTTTCTTCCCCTGAACCAGACGTAAGCCTTGAGGGAGAGAGAATCAGCTTCTTTGATTATTGCCAAGAGTGCAGTCTGAGAGGATTATGAGAAAGCATCAGAGAGGGTATAATGGGAAAACTAGAGACTAAGGGTACAGAGGCTGCATAGGCTTCATTGCCCAGATCTCTAGATTTGCTGTCAGAAAGTTTTCAGCTGGAAAACTCTGAAAAAATTATACAAGGGGCCATGAGAAAATAAAAAGAAAGAAAAAAACTGGCCTAGGGGATGTGAACCCAGCTTATAACAGTTATCTGACAAAATCGAACTTTCTACTCTTCTTTTCTGTCCTTCCTTTCGGGCACACTCCAGCTACAAAGGGATTGAAAATAGCAACTAACTGAGTGCAGACGAATAAAAGAAAAGGTTTCTTCCATGTGCTAACAGTGGTTGCAGTGTAATTGTTTAATGTCTCTAAACCCCAACTTAAAAACAGACAGAGCAATAGGTAGCAAAATAAATACGCATGCATGGGTACTTAGTACAGTGAAACTAGTTGGCTAGGTATCCACACAAATCCAAAAATACAAGCAGGTAAGGACAAACCATTAAGAGCCACAGAACCTGCATGATGTCACAGACCTTGCACAGAAGAAAGCAGAAGGAAGCAATGGAGTATCTGACAAACATGAAAACAGAAGGTCTCAAAATGGCCAACAGATATTTACTGGAAAGCATGAAGGAGGGTTAGAGAGGAGCAGATGAAACTGAGAGGAGTTTTGCCTAATCATATAGCAGGGCTGTGCCAAGGGTCCACGGAGAGAACTTTAGAAGCTGGAGCAATCTGACCCGTGGAACGTACTAAGGCTCCTGTCCAGGAGAGGCCTCACACTGAGCAAAAACTGTTGAAACTAGAATCAAAGTTGAACAAGATGGGGTCAACAGAGGAGGAAGGAAAAAAAAAAAAGATCTCGAGCAAGTGCAAGGAAGAATACAGACCAAGGAAATCTCAGAAAAACAAGCCACCACATTTTTTAATGCTACATGAAAACAGATGAGAGAGCTCTTTGAAGTTACGCTGACCCATACCTCCTTTCAAAAGTTTAGGAAAACTGGTTTCACATTAAAAAATTAACAATAGAAAAAGATTGAGGTTGAATTCCACACACTCAAAATTCCACACAATAAAAGAGAAAAACACAAAAATACATAGAGTAACGTCTCATGGTCCAGTGGTTCTCAAACATTTGTTCTCAGCACCTCTTTATACTCTTAAAAATTAGTGAGGATTCCCCAAAAGCTTTTGTTTATGCGAGTTATGTCTTTGGATATTTACCCTATTCAAAATTAAAACTAAGTTATATTTAAAAATATTTACTAATTCATTTGAAAATAACTCACCCATTACATGTTCACATTAATAATATATTTTATGAAAAATCACTGCATTTTCCAAAATGCTAAAAGTAATTTAATGAGAAGAATAGCATTGCTTTACATGTATACAAATCTCTTTACTGTTGGGCTTAATGGAAGACAGCTGGAGTCTCATATCTGCTTCTGCATTCCATCTGTAATGATGAGCCATTTTAGTTGAAATATATGGGAAAAAAAACCCTGGTCTTAAATAAGTACATACTTGGAAAAGGAAGGAGTATCTTAATAGCTTTTTCAGATAACTGTGGGTATTCTTCTTTAATATTAAGCCAAACCATCATAAGTGATAATTGCTGGAAAGTTAGTTGCAACATGGAATATGAAACTCTGTCAACAAACTTTTCAAACTTTGTTCTATTAAAATCTATTCATTTATCTTTGTTTTTTTGCTTTTGTTTTTTAATTTTTTATTGAAGTATATTTGATTTAAAATATTAACTTCAGGTATACAGCATAGTGATTCAATATTTTTATAGGTTATATTCCATTCAAAGTTAGTACAAAATAGTGGCTATATTTCCCTATGCTTTACAATATATCTTTGTTATTTCTTTATTTTATACATAGTAGTTTTTATCTCTTAATTCCATTACCCTATTTTGCCCCTCCCCTCCTCCTTCTTCCCACTTGTAACCACTAGTTTGTTCTCTATATCTGTGAGTCTGTTTTGTTTCTGTTTTGTTACATACATTCGTTTGTTTTATTTTTTAGATTCAATATGTAAGTGAATAACAGAGTATCTGTCTTTCTCTGACTTATTTCACTAAGCATAATACCCTCTAGGTCCATCCACATTGTTGCAAATGGCAGAATTTTATTCTTTTTATGGCTGAGTAATATTCCATTGTGTATATATACAACATATCTTCTTTATCCATTCATGCTTTAATGGACCCTTAGATTGCTTCCATATCTTAACTATTATAAACAATGCTGTAATTTGTAGACTTTTTCGATGATAGTCATTTTGACAGGTGTTAGATCATATCTCATTGTGGTTTTGACTTGCATTTCTCTGATGATTAGAGATGCTGAACCTTTTTTCATGTTCCTGTTGGTACATCTTCTTTGGAAAAATCTATTCAGATCTTTTGTTCATTTTTTAATCAGGTTGTTTGTTTTTTCGATATTGAATTGTATGAACTGTTTATGTATCTTGGCTATTAACTCTTTATTTATCATATTATTTGCAAATATTTTCTCATATTCAGTAGGTTGTCTTTTTGTTTTGTCAGTAATTTCCTTTGCTATGCAAAAGCTTTTAAGTTTAATTAGGTTCCATTTGTTTATTTTGCTTTTGTTTCTTTTGCCTTAGGAGATGGATCCAAAAAAATATTGCTACAATTTATGTCAAAGAGTATTCTACCTATGTTCTCTTCTGGGAGTTTTATGGTTTCAGGTCTTACATTTTGATCTTTAATCTTACATTTAGGGCTTTGAGTTTATCTTTGAACATGATGTGAAAAAAAGTTCTAATTTCATTTTTTGCATGTAGTTATCCAGTTTTCCCAGCACCATTTTCTAAAGAAATTTTCTCCGTTTTATATGTTCTCACCTTCTTTGTTGTAGATTAATTGACCATAAGTGGATGGGTTTATTTCTAGGGTCTCTATTCTGTTCCATTGATCTATGTGTCTGTTTTTATACCAGTACCATACTGTTTTGATTACTGTAGCTTTGTAGTATA
Source organism: Vicugna pacos (assembly GCF_048564905.1). Classification (NCBI taxonomy): domain Eukaryota; kingdom Metazoa; phylum Chordata; class Mammalia; order Artiodactyla; family Camelidae; genus Vicugna; species Vicugna pacos. The sequence goes on along the minus strand of NC_133008.1, from coordinate 5,372,556 downwards.
GGCTGAAGTCAGGGACTGTGTTACTTCCAGCTTTGTTCTTTTTGGTTAAAATTGCTTTGGAATGATTTGTCTTTGAATGGATTTTTTACCCATGCAGAACTTTGTAATAATACATTGATCATTTGAATACGATCAGTTCACTGAATTATGTGGATCTTCCAAAGTTTGACACATTTTGTTAAACAATAGCAAAATGTTGCACTTGTAAATCTCACCACCGATCTCACCTGAAAGTCCTTAAGTATTAGGGAGCTCTAAAGCCAGCTCATGGTGGCACATCCAAGTTTTCCAAAATTCAAGTTTTCACTTGAAAACTCAAATTTTATCATTGGCAACAAGTACTGTCAGTTGTTTTCCTTGAAATTTCAGGTTCATTTAGTTCCTTTTCAAAATATGTCTACAAGATGCCTTAGCTAGGGCTGACAGATATGATTTAGAGGTCAAGTTTTTAGACTAGGTGCCTTGTAAAAGAATCAGTGATGAACACCATTTCTGACAGATTTTTAGGATCTGGTTTTATGATTTAGGCAATAGACTACTCTCTCCTGTCTCTGGCTAATTAGAAAACTCAAAGTTGCCTTGTTTGCTGAAACTGGCACCCATATGTTGAAAATACCTTCAAAGAAACAGTGGAGTTTGAAGGAACCTTTTAGCAATTCCTGCTTTGCCTGGTTCAAGATGGATGTCTGAACTGATGTATTTACATTCCCTCCCTCCAGACTCTTACTAAGACAAGAATATAGATGTACAATAGGGGATAGGAGAGAGGGACCATGCATAGACCAGAGGATGTGATGACCTTCTGGAAAATAGAAAATAGGTAAGACCTTACTTAGAGGTAAAATAGAACCCCAAATGCACATAAAGGAGAAGGTGGAGATGGATAAAAAATAATAAAGAAGAGAAAAAGGAAGGAAGGAAAATTAGAAATGTCAGAAGTAGAACAACTTTATTAGAGAGTTGTTTATTTGAAAGCCCCATCTATGATGCAAACTAAAATGCAGCATGATTTCTAGCATATGATTGAGTGTAAGAAAATGGAATGAATTTGACCTTGATACTTGAACAGGCTTCTTTGAACAGTTCTGCTCCTTCTCCAAGGGGTCAGCAACAATATTTGGGTATATCAAGGACGTTATTTAAAGAGGCATAATATTAAAACATTGTCAAAAGGTTTCCAATTTTTAGATTAGTTCACAGAAAAACCATGGAAAATTCAGTTGCAGAATAGAATGTAAAGACTATACACCTGGACAAGATAAAAGTAATACTATAGCTGACAGGAGTTGGGAGGAGAAGGGAGGAGGATGAAGTAGAGGTGCTAATATGTTCATGGTAGAGAATCAAAAGATACTGTCTAAAGTTGATTATAAAACAGCTAGAAACTGAAGTGTGTTCATAGTAAGGAGACAATTGATAAGATCTAAATTTGATAAATCAAGAAATAAATGATTAGTATGTACTTTTGAATGATCATGGTAAACCACAGAATTTAAAATAAAATGGCTAAAAATGGATATTTCCTATCTATTCTAGAGAAACACTTCCACACGTGTACCAGGAAGTAGGGACAATGATGTTCAGTGCAGCTCTGTGCTCTAATAGTGAAAAATTGGAAATATCTAAATGTTCACTTTACATAATAAATAAATTATGACAGTGATATTATACAACAGTTTAAAGAAGTGAAATAAATATATATGCACTGATATGGAAAAATATCCAAGACATTGTTGAGTCAGAAAAACAATTTGTTAGATAATAAATGCAGTATACCATTTGTGCAAAATAAACATACCTATAAAGATTATAAAGATCTGAGAGGAAACCCACCAGTATTAATAGTGATGGTGACCTCTGAGAAGGGGGCTGTAATTGGGATGATGGTCAAGAAGGATGCTACCTTATCTGTTTGGTTTCAAATTTTTATGAGAAAGTGTTCATGCTTGATTTGTGTAGCCTAAAACTAATCATTTTTAAATGGTTACTACTGTAGCAGATAAAGAACTTTTTTGTTTAAAGCTATTCTTTACCATGTCAATTTCTCCTCTTTTCTATATGTATGTACATACTACTTTAAAATAATAACTTTAAATGACAACAAAAATCAGTGTTTTTGCTCTTTTAGTTATAGAAAACTTCATAGAACAGTGTAGCTACAGGCAGTTCTCTAAGCCCAAAGGTTGCCCTCCCACCAGCTCTATAAATGATCATTATTTATGGCCACTTCGTGACATAGATGTGTACAGCTATTTACCATTTCTACTGGGAGGATGGATGTTCACATTCATATGAGACAAAACAAATCAAAATTCAACTAGACTGACTGCTGTGGGCTTGGGGATTAGAAGAGCAAAAATAAAAATAAAAAACAAACCCAGCAACATACTTCGGTAAATCACTTCTCCTTTCTGTCTTGTTCTTAAGAATTTACCAACCTCATCTGTGTTGTAGACATTTTTATGTACTCGCCACTGAGTTTTAAAAAGCATGAACAAAATATTTGGCTGAACTGGCCTCTGAACTGGAAGCGAGATTGTAATGGTGGGTCTTTTTGTCCAAGATTCAGTACTGCAGTGTATGTATATCACTCCATCTGTCCAACGGTGGCCCTTTTTTCTTATCTTTTTATGCAGCCTTTCAGAAAGCTTCAAAATTTTACCAGACCCCATAGGTTTCATTTCTTAAGACCACGTGAGATCATTTGAGCACCAGGAGGATGAGAGAATATTTCTTACAATTCTTATTCAAATTCTGACCTTCTGATGACCTCCTTTCTTCAACATCCCACCATTTTGTTCTTTCTGAACCTCGAGGAATGGGTTGAGTCTACCTTCCTCTTCCATAGCTTGTTTTTAAGGTATGATTCACTTGAGAAGAACCTAGAATCCTCCCAAAGCAAGAATCATCACAGACTTTGGTTCAGATGTTAATTTTGAGCTTTTTTTTTTTAACCTATAAAGGAATTAGCATTATGATGTTTGTTCACAAACAATATTATTTAATCCTCTCAACATCCCTGTAAGCTTGGGTATTATTACCATTTTGAAGAAGAGGAAACAGGTGAGAAGGGTTAGGAACTTTGCCCCAAGAGATGCATCACAACAAACTGCTCTCCATTCCAGGCCTTTAACACAGCTCTGCTGGTCCAGTTATCTAACCAGATGTCGTTACTAAAATATCTCCTGGGCCTTCCTTTATAAAAGCACCATTATGCTTTTAGTAAACTTCCAGGGGCTTTAATGGGGAGATCTCCTAATGAATCCCTTTGAAGTTGCCAACACCTTTCAGACATATTTGCACCAACACCACTGTTGCTTTTTAACCTGTTGAAACAAAGCTCCCAACTTTGATGTTAGGCTCTGAATCCTAACCTGTGTTTCTACCTGGGCAGTGCATTTAGGGTGGTTATCTGCCACCTGAAAAATAGACCCATATGTATGGTGTCCCATTATCACCCTCTCTCTATATGAGCCCATTTTTTTTCCATCTAGCTGATGTTTGATACTTGCCCCTGGGATATGCAGGAGAGGACCCCCAACTCAAGTCTTCCCTCCCAGAACCATAGAAAGGTAAAGAAGGAAGATTAAAAGGCTAAAACAACAACAACAAAAACAGAAACGTTACAGGATCATTCCTACCCCACCTCATGTCACTGGCTAGGCCCTCACATTATTCCACTCACCCTCATGTTGATGGTACTTAAACCAAACCATGAAAAGCTCAAAGCTTGGAGTTTGGTGCATAAAATCGAGTCTTCACTTACTCCATCTGCCAGTGCCTTCATTCTCCCAGGCGATACTAAGTCTGCTCCAATGTCATCTAAGCTTGTCCTTCCTCTCTTCCAAGTTGAACTATTTTCACTATCTGCCTCATTCCCATTGGTCCAAGGTGTCTGTGCCTTCCAAGCCAATCCATGCAGATATACAAAAAGGCTTAGAATAGAACCTCCCTTCTCTTCTCAAATAAAGCACACATAGTTCCTTCAAGCCTAAAAATATCCAAAACTAAAAAGAAAAATTATAAATATGTAAAATTTCCTGTCTTATTTTTCAACTAATTTATCATGAACATCTTCCCACATCAATCAGTTTTGTGCAGCATTCTTTCTAATGTTTCCAGATATAATTATGCTTCCCTGTCTTCCCACTATTGAGCGCTTAGGTTCTCTCCATTTGTTCATCATAATGAACATCTTATACCTAAACCTATACATACGAAGTATGATTTCTGTACCATAAGGGAAGTAGCCTGATGAACAGGGAGGATACCCTCTGGAAGGCCTGTTATGCAGCTTCATTTTCTGTGTGTGATTGGGGTCAACCCTCCTTTCAGCAGTATCTCTGTCCTTTGCTTACAGTCATCAGCCTGAAACCTATTAGTTGCGGACAGACTTGGGGAAAGGGCTTGGGAGCTGATAAACCTTGACATTTGTGTCTGAAAATTCACTGTTACTGTATATATTCTTTTTATATCAGTTTGGATAAAAGCTGGTAAAATTTAACCCAAGCCTTTATGGACAATTCATGAGAATTCTGTCTGGGCAATTAGAAAGGCAATTGAGTTTCTAGAGTAAATTTGGAGTTTGTGGGGCCAGCAGCTGATCTGAGCCTTGGATTGGCCACTTTTCTTTCATTGCTTTCTGTAGCCCTTTTAAAATCAGCTTCAGAAGGTCAGGAGAGGCAGTAATTGCCCCTCATTTCCAGCATTATGTTGGAATATAGGCATGACGATGATGGTGATAATAATGATAGTAATGATAGCATAAGTAGACTCTGGTTAAACCACTTATTCTACCAGCAAGATTTTCTATTCCAGAAACAATACTATAGAACAGAAGAACAAGATAATCAGAACTGGGGTCTTCTCATCTCAGAGAAAATGTGGGACTCAGTGCTCTCCCCACTCGCCTGCAATGGGATCCAGCTGTGTGTCCATTCTTCTGTCCCTAGTTCGTGAAGGGCAGATGTTACAATTCTTTGATGATTAAAAAGCAAGACATTTGAGGATTAAACTAGAATTGAGGCAAAGGTTCATAAATCTCCTTTTAGCCACAAGAAGACTGAAGACTTTGCCTGCAAAATCCTGAGGATAAGGGACTGATATGCTATCCATCACCTTGATGTGTTCAACATTCAGTTATAGAGAGGAGCTCAATTTTAATGGTATACTAGGAAAAGAGTCTGGTGGGCGATCAGGTATTGATTTAAGGTATCACAGACAGTGTGTATATTCTGTGTCAGAAAGATGGAGGATCTTTTTCTTGTGACCAGAATTAGAGATCTTTCTAGCAAAAGACACCTGAAGGGCATCTGTATATCACACCAGGGGCAACTGCCTGGTCCTCAGCGATTACCACTTCCATTTTGGACCATGGTCCTCTCATAAAGCGTTAGGCTTGAATTTAAAATGTGATATGCTGTTATTCAAATTCATTTTCATTTAATGAGGCAAGGACATATGATATGAATGGGAGTCAGCCTTAGATTTGGGAATATTATAACAGTTCCTGTGTTGTATAATTCAAGGATCACCAGGAAGACTCTGCTCTGTCTGCCACCAGATGTACCCATTGCTTGTATTAAAGAACTTTTTTCCTATTTAGCCTTAGGAAAAAAGGCTCTCAGAGTCCTCAGTAATGACATAAATACCTCTGGAAAGGGTCACATAATCAGCTAATATTTTAGAAGGGATTCATTTTATTATCATGTTCATATTATATCATATTTTTAAAACTAATGTAATAGCTTATCTAATTAAATCTTACCTAGAACTCCAATATATAAAGGCATAGTGACTCTGGCTGAAGCAGGGATCACCTATGCAGCTTCCTCTTCAATCCGAGGAAATCCAGAAAAGCAAGAGTCAATGCTATATTTTTAATGAAATTTGAATTAAATATTTTCAAGGCCCTCTATGTAAGGAACACTGAAGAACCTTAGAGTTCCTCAATATCAATATACAGTTTGGATAATTTAAAATTGGACAACTAGGCATTATGTGCTTCTCCATATAATGCAGTAGGAAGGACATGAGACCACCTATGAAATATCCCCACCAAAAAAGCAAAAAATCTGATCAAGTCTCTAGTTCTAAAGTCTCTATTTACAGGAAATAACGGGATAGAGAAGTAAGTCAAGTTACACCATGTGGAAGCGGTCAGCCAAATACAGGATGAGGGAAATCCTAGAGGACAAATGACCTGGCTTGTTCAACAAATAAGTAGCATGGAAAGGAGGAGGGGGGAAAGGGAGACTATTAGATTTTAAAAGATTGAAACAATAACAAAAGGGCAACCCAATAAAATTAAATTTTATTAAATTGAATTAAATTAAAAATGGGCAAAGGACTTGAATGGACATTTCCCAGGTAAGCTGTATAAATGGCCTAGAAGCACATGAAATGATGCTCAAAGTCATTAGTCCTTAGAGAAATTCAAATCAAACCCACAATGAGATACCACTTCACACCCAGTAGGAAGGCTATAATAAAAAAGGTAGAAAACATTAAGTGTTGACAAGAGGCTGGTACTCTCATACACTGCTGATGGGAATGTAAAATGGTGCAGTCCCTGTGGAACCAGTTTGGCAGTTCCTCAAAAAGTTAAGCATAAACTTACCATGTGACCCAGCAATTACACTTTTGGTTATATACCCAAAAGGAATGAAAAACTAGTACTCAAACAAATACATGCACAAGCATGTTCACAGCAGCACTGTTCAAAATAGCCAAAGATTAAAAACAGCCCTAATGTCCATAAACAAATGAATGGGTAAACAAATTGTGGTACATATACACATTGGAATATTATTCGGCCATAGAAAGGAATGAAGCACTGATACACGCTATAACATGGATGAACCTTGAAAACATGTTCAGGGGGAAAAGAGCCAGGCAGAAAAGGTCATATTGTATGATTCCATTTTATGAAATATTCAGGACAGGTAAATCCATAGCAATAGAATGCAGATTGATGGTTGCCAGGTGTTGGTGGGAGGCAGGAGTAGAGTTCTGGGTTTCCTTTTGGGATGATGAAAATGTTTCATTAGAGGTGGTGGTTGCACAAGATTGTAACTGCACTAAGTATCACTGATTTGTTTGCTTTAAAATTATTCATTTCATGTTATGTGAGTTCCACGTCAATAAAGATAGATAGATAGATAGATAGATAGATAGATAGATAGATAGATACATACATACATACATACATACATACATACATACATTGATTGATTGTTAAAACACTTGAGAAATATACCAACCAAAAGGAGTGTATAGACTTTGTTGGTTTTGATCCTGAGTCAGTGAAAGTAATTATAAAAATATATTTTTGAGGCAGTTGGTGAACTTTGAACACAAACCGAGTGTTAGATGACATTAAGGAATTACTACTAATTTGTGAACTAATGGCATAGTGATTGTGCTTTTAGAAATCCCTTCTCAGTTTGAGATTCATTCAAAGGTGAAGTAATATGATGTCTGGGATTTGCTTTAAAATACTATGCCCCCAAAAGAATACTGAGAAGGGGAATAGTTGAAATAAGATGCAAAATTTCACAATTGATGTGGCCAAGTAACAGGGACATAGGCATTATTGCTAGTTTTGTGTATATATGAGATTTTCCATAATGAAACACTTTTTAATTTAGTTTACCAACCACAGATTTATTTAATGCCATTTATGGTCCTTTGAGACGACCATAGGATAGGTACTTGGGAGATTTTGAAGAACATGGGGAGAGGAGGTAGGGAGAAGGAAAAGCAACAGGTAGAGAAAAGGAATACTGAAAAAGAACACAAAAGGAGTCTAAAAGGATATACTCCACAACTTTGCGGGGGCTGGATCCTTGAGGAGGAAAGAGAAAACTGTGCCACAGTCCCACCTGATTATGCTTCTAGTGACTACAATCACAGAAAGCCAGGACATGGGGTAAAGGACTCTCAGTGTGCCCCTTCCCAAGGCAGAAGAAACAGCATCTTCATCTTAATTACCAGTGGCCAAACATTTACTGTACCACCTGTGTATAAATCACTGTGATTATTAGCTGCTCCAAGTTAAACCACAGCCTTAATCAGCATCCTGCCAGTAGTGAGTGATGGCATCCAAGTAGCACATACAGAACTTGGGGACCTGGAAGTGGAGAGGACTTGAGAAATCACAGATCCCTCTTGATTCTGTGAAGTCACAACGGACATTAGCAGTGTTGAGTGCACTGGTTAGAAGCCTTAGGCTCTAGTCCCAGCTCTACCAGTTGCCAGCTGTGTATACCTGTCTCTAGCCATGTAAGACTCTAGTTACCAACTTTCAGCACCCTCTTTGCAGAATGAAAATTTGGATGGTTTTTCTTGTCCTTTCTATCTCTACAAAGCATTCACTTCATTCATTCATTCATTGCATGAACATTTATTCTATGGATAACCTTAATACATCCAAAGCTAGCAAAGAACTCTAAGGCTAGGGTTAAACACAGAATCTCTAGAAAGTTTTCCCTCATCAAAATTCTCTAGTGGCCTCTTGACTTCATTAGTTCATAGTTAATTACACAAGTCTTCTCCTCTAAATGGGAAAATTTAGCAAATATCTTTCTTTACCCTAGTCATGGTGGCCTCATAGATGAAGTCCTAATATTATAGAAGGAAACAGCTTTATTTCACAATTATTGAAGAGCAAGTAGTTCTTCCTGCATTTGTTTCCTTTCCCTTAATTAAAAAAAAAATCTTAAAATTTTGCCATCCAGAGAAACCTTTTAACATTTTTCTGTATGTCTTTCCCAGCATCATTTGTAGTGGTTACATAGTATGCCTTTGTATGGATACATTATGATTTCCTTAATCATTCTCTACTTAGGTAGTTTCTTACTATAAAAATATTGGGAGGGACACCCTTATACATACATCTTTGTTTACTCATTCGAGAAAATCCTAGAAATGGAATTTCTGGGTCAAAGAAAATGCATATTTATAATTTTGATAAAACTGTTTAAATGCCCTCCAGAAAGACTGTAGCAACTTATACTCCCACAAATATTATATGAAAATGTCTGTGTCACTACATCCTTCCCAGTGTGTGTTAGCATTCATTTCAGTCTTTGCCAATCAATCCTTCCTGACATTTTACAGGGTCTCCTTAATGCTGTGTTTGTGTTTCTATACCTGAGAGGTGCTATAATGCTGTTGTAAGTTTATCCAGAGGTGGCAGCTTCTTTCCTCTGTTTCTGAGGGGACAGGAATCTGTCACAAGTCACCTGAACCTCCTAGCTCTCAGAGCAACTCTCAGGAGTGTGCAGGCTGTCTTAGCTTCTCCTTTTCTTTGTCCTGCTGCTAAACTACTTTCCATTTGAACACGATGCTCCCAGCTTCAGGAAGTACTCATCCAGAGTCCCTATTTTATCACAAGCAACTAAAAGGTAATTCTTCACAGGTCTTCTTTCGATTATGTAAATTAAAGCCCCAATTCTGCAATTTACACTTGATTTTTTGGTATAATGTGAACTTTACTAAAGTAGCTATGAGTGATAGAGGAGGTTCTGTTTGATTTGGATTCCTTTCAATTATGATTTCCTGCTAGCTGCCTGACTTACCGTTAGCCAAACACAGAGGGAGCATGGCACCATAGGTAATTCCGTTTTTCTTTCTTAAAATATTCAGTTTAATAGGAGTTGGCAAGAACCTGTCAGGTGGCTAGGGCTTTTTTGTCCCGCAGCAAATTAAACACGTAACTGATCTATTCTTCTGGCCAATCTTCCTTCCCCAATCCTACCAACATGACACAATAGTCATGACTTTATGAAAAGGAGAGAGGTTACAAGAACCAGTAAGATTTAGAATATGCTGTCTGCCAGCCTAAGATGACTTCATGAATGCGTACAAATTACTATTCCCATTTTCTCTGCAGAGAATAGACTGTTACATATGCTCTCAGCTGCATTGTGAAATCAGGTTTCTATCTTCCAAGCCTCTCTCCCAAACACAAGCCTGTCTCAAAAAAACTGCTGGTCCAGGTAGTGTTCCTGGCCAATGCACTGATAGCAGAAATGAGGGTGTTTTATTCCCTCTGAAGAGGACAAAATGTGAAGGCCTGGCTTTTTAGAAGGGTCATAGAGGGCTATGGATTTTTGCTGGTCGTAAATCAAACTGTTGATAAAAAGCAATGTGCTTTCCCGGAAGGTATGATTTGAAGTAGCCCTGACCCAGGGCATGGTGAATATACAGCACGTTAAATAAGAGGCGATGGTCACCTGGGTGACAGCTGGATGACTCCAATAATTTTTAAAAGTCTGTACATTGAAAACTCCAAGGAGTACTTTCAGTTTGTAATCTTTTGGAAGAAGCACTTCATTTGCTGGGCACAAGGGGCAGCTGTTGGAGTCCATGGCCATCAGAGGGCTCCCCTCCCACTTTACTTTGAATTCGCTCACACTCTCTTTTCCCCAAAAAGGAAGAACCAGTTGGTTTAGGGCAGCGTTACCCAACTTTTTTGAACACATGCCTTATTTAGATAGATGTAAAATTACATACACATACTCCCACAGATATTCTGGCAGCCTCTACACATGCTGAACTTAGAAATCATCACCTTCTATATACCCCCACTAGCCTGGGAGATTTTACCTAGCCTTACTTGTTTTTTCATTATGAAAATGGTAAGAGATTGTTTTTATTTGCTTCAAAGAGTGAAAATGACTTTTCAAACTGTATATTTCTCCTAAGAGTGGATAATGGCCAGCCTGGAGAATCAAGAAATACTGTATTCCTAATACTCACTAGTCTAGACCCCTTTCCTCACACCATTCGTATGTTTAAGATCCTAGCCAAAGGCTCTATTTGGTCATCTGCACTTTAGCACAAGTCTGCATCACTCTGTTGCTTCTCTGGAGATATGTGCAAATTAAGCGTGATCTCTAATTGGAAGCGAAAGGTTTCTGATTGGAGGGCATACATTCAAAGTGGGAGGTTGGACTCATAACTCCCAAACCTGGCAGAATCAGGAGCCCACACAGACCTACTGAATCAGCCTCTCCAGTGGTATGATTTGGGAATCTTTATTTTTGTAAAGTTCCCCCAGGTGTCTCTGATGAGTGTTCAGCTCTGTATTCAATCAGTTGACCCTGTAGTGGACATTTGCTTTCTCTGGCTGCTCCAATTTTTTTTTAAACATTCTCATCACATATGTATAGTTCTCCACATTGTGAATACCACCCTCCCATTGAAAAATCTAAATAAACCACTCTCCTAGATTCATTTGCTGCTGAGATGTGAGCATGTGACAGGTTCTATATTCAGGGGCACTTATATGAGATTTTGATTCAGAAAGAGCTACCTAAGGAAACAGCTTGGGCACTGGGAGTCCATTTTTGCTAGCACAGGTGACCTCAGAGGCAGCATGTTTCTGGGGTTGTCAGTGGTGCTGCAGCTTGCAGATTATGGAAGAAGCTGTGCTGTTCTAAGGTCTGGGATGGCAGCAGCTCCCACACCAGGCAAATTCAGTGGTATAGTTCTAGATGTTACTCCTAGGGGCCCAGTCTAGAGTCCTAATTCTCAGTCTTGACTATGCAGTGGAATCACAGGAGGAAATAGTTTAAAAAACAAACAAACATACAAAAACTTATGCCTGCATTCTACTCCAGATACTGATACATGGTACAGTGTACAATATGGGCATTAGCTCCCAGGTGATTAAATGTGCAGCCAACTTGTAACAATGACTTAATAAATGCCTTCCCAAGTAAAATAGCTAAAATGCATCTATGATCTGCAACTAAGATTCCTGAACAGTACAGATGCCTAAGATCCCTTCCAACTCTGAAAATATAGAATTTTATATTGTTCTATCTTTTTAAATTGCTAATGGGGTACCAAGACAATTCAATGGAGAAAAAAATAGTCTCCTCAACAAATGGTGCTAAGATAACTGAATAGCCACATGCAAAAGAGTGAATTTGGAACCCTACCTCACACTATATACAAAAATTAACTCAAAGTGAATTAAATGGCTAAACGTAACAGCTATGAGTATAAAACTCTTAGAAGAAAAAATGGATGTAAAACTTCATCACCTTGAATTTGTCAATGATTTCTTTCATATGTTACCAAAAGCAAAAGGAGCAAGAGAAAAATAGATAAATGGGAGATCATCAAAAATTAAAACTTGTATGCCTTAAAAGGTATCATCAAGGAAGTAAAAAAAAAACTGACAGAATGGAAGAAAATTTGTAAATCAGATATCTGGTAAGTAAGTTGTATCTAGATATATAAGGAACTCCTAAAAAAGAAAGAAAGAAAGAAAGAAAGAAAGAAAGAAAGAAAGAAAGAAAGAAAGAAAGAAAGAAAGAAAGAAAGGGAAAATAAACAAAAAGAACTCCTGCAACTTAATAATAATAAAAAAAATTAAAATGGGTAAAAGTTCTGAATAGACATTTCTCCAGAGAATCTATAAAAATGCCCAATAGCACATAAAAAGATAGTCAACATAATTAGTCATTAGGGAAATGCAAATAAAAAATCAAATTGAGATACCATTTCACACTCACTGGGATGACTATTTAAAAATAGCAGGTGTTGATATGAATGCGGAGAAATGCCTTATACACCACTGATGGGACTGTGATATAACCATGTTGGAAAACATTTTTTCAGTTCCTCAAAATGTTAAACTTAGAGTCACCCTATGACCCAGCAATTCCACTCCTCAATACATACTAAAGAGAAATGAAAATATATGTCCATATAAAAATTCATACATGAATATTCATAGCATCATTATTCATAGTAGGCAAAAGTGGAAACAACCCAAATGTCCATCAACTAATCAAAGGATAAATACAATATGAGTTATGCATACAATGGAATATTATTCAACAATTTAAAAGAATGAAGTGCTAATACATGCTATAGCATGGATGAACCTTAAAGACATTACACTAACTATGGAAGCCAGTCCAAAAAAAATTATATGATTTCACATTTATGTGAAATATCCAGAATAGGCAAATCTGTAAAGAGAAAAAGTTGATCAGTGGTTTCCTAGGACTGGGAGGGTTGAGGAAAAAAGAGATGTGGATGTTAAAGGATATGGGGTTTCTTTGGGGGATAACAAAAGTGCTCTAAAATATATTGTAGTCATAGCTGCACAAGTTTGTGAATATACTAAAAACCATTGAACTGTACACCTTAAAGATATACTATGGGAATTATACCTCAATAAGGCTGTTAGAAAAAAATTTTGGAGGAATTTCAAAACTTGACCACTGACAGAGGAAATATTTGGGAGGAAGAGTGATGGAAAAGCTTTTTAGGATTCAGAAGATCACCCCACACAGCCAGCTACCTTCTCTGTCTGTTGATAAAGTACAGTGCAGAAAGGCATGATCCCCAAAACAACAGGGGACCCCAAAATATATGATAGTAAAAAGATCTTTAATAGTAATTAAAATACTTTTTGAGAGGAGGTCACAAAAATAATAGTGCATAACTAATCAACCTCTTTCTTGTAGTCAGAAAGAGGAAGGAAAAGAGAGAGGAAGGTAGGAACGTAAAGGGAGAGGAGCAATTGTGCTGGATATCCTCAGGTGGGTGCAAGACATGGCTGGGTGCTGAAGCCAGGCAGAAAACTTAATCTGAGCCAGCACAGAGACAGATGAGGCTGGGAAGGTAGGACCAAGGCAGAGAGCAAGTGCAAAGTCCCTTTTAAAAAATGAGAATGTAAGAAATGTTTGAGAGCTTTGCATTGTCAAACTGTTGATAGAGGTTACCTCTGGGGAGAGGTTCAGAGTGGAAAGAGAAAGGGCACTTTCACTTTTTATCCTATTTTTCTTCTTTGTAATTAAAATTTTTTGTGACAAACTTGTTTTACTTTGTGATTAACAACCTAAGAATGAACTAGTTTGCTTTATCAAGTATGAGCATGACTATTTAAATGAGAAAAAAAAATCAGGAAAAGAACCATGAAGCAGAAGGAAAGAGAAACAGGAAAGGAAAGAGAAACAGGAGAGGAAAGGAACAGACAGGACAAAACTCACCACCAAAATGGCATTTGGAAAGGGAAGTTAATACATTATTACTTCAAAAATTTAAAAACTAGTTGCAGAAGAGTTTCTGTAGCACAGGATAACTAATAAAGACTTTGTCCTTGATTTTGTACTTGCCAATTTCAGTGATTTTCTCAAGGTCGCATAATTAAAAGTAGACTAGAATTTTAGTAAAAAAAAAAAAAGTTAGGATAGGTTGGAGTATTGGATGCCAGACTAGTACTTTAGTTTATTTTACAGAATCTGAGAATTTCTTAAAGAATTTTGAGCAAGTGGGTTTGTATTTGGTAGTGACATATAACAATGGTTCCCAAACCTGGCTGTGCATCAAAATCGTAGTTAGCTTTAAAAAATATAGTGATTCTTGGAATCTACCACCTTTCTCATTCAGTAGATTTGGGCTAGGTTCCAGGAATCTTTATTTATAAACCTTATGTGTTTCTGATGCTCTATCATATTTAGGAATTGGGGGAATATAGGACAGATTAGAGTGCAGGAAATAATGCCAGCAGGGAGACAGACAGGAGCTCTGTCTATAGGGTGTTGCGACACTGAAGTGGAATGGTGGCAGAAAAAAAAGAATCAATATGACTATCATTATGAAGGTTTGGTGAGTGCCTGACTCTACAACCCATGAGGCAAATATCACACTATTTTTTAATAATTATTTTTATTGAGTTATAGTCAGTTTACAATGTTGTGTCAATTTCTAGTGTACAACACAATTTTTCAGTCATACATGAATATGCGTATATACATTTTTATATTCTTTTTCACTATGAGCTACTACAAGGTCTTGAATATATTTCCCTGTGCTATATAGTATAAACTTGTTTATCTATTCTATAAGTACCTGTCAGTATCTACAGATCTCGAACTCCCAGCCTGTCCCTTCCTACCCACCTCACCCCTGGCAACCACAAGTTTGTATTCTATGTCTGTGAGTCTGTTTCTGTTTTATATATAATTTCATTTGTCTTCTTCTTCTTCTTTTTTTTAGATTCCACATATGAGTGATATCATATGGTATTTTTCTTTCTCTTTCTGGCTTACTTCATTTAGAATGACATTCTCCAGGGATATCGATGTTGCTGCAAATGGCATTATGTTGTCATTTTCTATAGTTGAATAGTATTCCATTGTATAAATATACCACCACTTCTTTATCCAGTCATCTGTCGATGGACATTTAGGTTGTTTCCATGTCTTGGCTACTGTAAATAGTGCTGCTATGAACATTGGGGTGCAGGTGTCTTTTTAAATAATGGTTCCTTCTGGGTATAAGCCCAGGAGTGGGATTGCTGGGTCATATTTTAAGTCCTTTGAGGAATCTCCATACTGTTTTCCACAGTGGCTGCACCAAACTGCATTCCCACCAGCAGCGTAGGAGGGTTCCCTTTTCTCAACAGCTTCTCCAGCATTTATCATTTGTGGGCTTTTGAATGGTGGCCATTCTGACTGGTGTGAGGTGATAATACTTCATTGTAGTTTTGATTCGCATTTCTCAAATATCAGCCTACTTTATTAACAACTCAATATCCCCAAACTTTGCATAGTGTACCTCATATAGTAAGGGCTCAATAATATTTACTGAATGAATGAATGAAAAAGAGAGAGTCAAAACTAACTCTAGGAGTCTGAGTAGGGTGAATTAACACTGGTGGTACAGACATTTAGGGACTCTGGTTTCAGGAAAAATAATGAGACCAATTTTCCATGGTTGAGTCAGAAAGAATGGTAAGATGTTCAATGCTTTAGGGATTACGGGGGAACTTGTGCCTATATCTCTCTAGGGCATTGTGGCTTGGACAGTACTGGGAAGAAGTAGTCTGGATAATGTTTTCACTGTCTAAAGCCTGTATATAACTGTCTGCAAAATTAGACTCTTTGAGACATTCAATTGGGTCATCAGGTCTTGCTGTGTTCTCTGACTGCAGGTGGGAGGTTCACAACTAGGTGGTTTTCTACGTCTCCCGCTTTGTAGATTTTAATTGGGTCAGCTCCCCCCTACACCTTCAGTCAGCATCTATGAAGGAGTTTGTACTCCAGCCATATTCACCCATTCACCAACTACACCCTAGCTCCTCTCACCTCAGTTCCCCTTTTACATCTGCCACAACCCTCTTCTTCACAGCCTGCAGCCCCAACAACCACAGTCTGTTCCTATAGTTCCTTGGCCCTTCACCTTTGGATTCTGCCTCCCTTTCACAGAGAGACAGGGTTTCTGCTGGCTAGACCGTGAGCATTCTCTCAGAAATGCTTCTGTACTTTGTTCTGCCTTTCTCTGTTCCTGGCCATCCTGGACATCAGCTTCCAGGGTGGGACCCTACTACTTCATTCTCCTTAAAAGGAGGATCAAACGAGCATGTAGCAGAGAGCTCTGAAAAAGAAATGGGACATTTCCATCCTCCTTGTGGGAGGAACAAAGGCCTGAACTAGACCTGTGGTCCATTTCCATTTAGGTTGAGCACATCTGGGTGTACTTATAGATCAAATAGAATGGCGTATTCTTATGGAATCTTGGGAATTGGTAAAAACTTTTTTAATAAATTAAATATAAAGAACTACCTTGGCACCCAGGTACCATGTTGCACTGGAATTAGCTGTGTGACCATAAGCAAATCACTTCACTGTAAATGAGGTAAATTTAGCTAAATGGTAATACCATCCCTTCTAACTCTAACATTCTTTGACCTAATAAATGTACATCCTTTGTTTCTGATCCCTCTATCCTGAGGTGGAGGAGAAATGGGGCAGGGTATTTGGCACCTCCAAGATTAGAGAGAAATATGGGAGTGACACAGTCTAGTTTCCCAGGTCAGTGCTGGAGAGGGAATGCCAGGAGGCCAGTGGTCCAGCCGGGCTGGAATGTCTTACCTGAAAAGAGTCTTCATAGCTACTGGCATCTGAAGATGCCAGGAGAGACCCAGGAGCCTAAGTCTGCAGCTAAGTGAAGGTGAGAGGATTTGGAAACATGACAGCTATGAGTAGTAAAATCAGTATAAAATGAGAAGTGATATGGACAAATTGCAGATATATAGGCTTATAGGTATATAGGCCCTGAATTTCTATCCCCTATTTTTGTAGATAGTCAGTTCCATTTATAAGGGAGCCAGGATGGAACTGGGCATGCTGAGGTCTTATTTATTGAGTACATACTCTATCCTGTGATTTCCACTCCCTGATTCCCATCCATGCCCAGAGAAGTAACTTTCTGCTGTTGTCAACTTTCCCAGGGTCAGACTGATGCACCTGGGGATCCTCTCCCACTATCTCAACCAAATGCTTTTCAATGAAGGAGCTATATTTCCAGTCATCAAAGGGAATAATGAGTAACGCTATTTTAGAAAGGGGAGAGGGTAATGTTTGCTTTGCGGAACCAAGGAGCTAGGGCTTACTTTGTCAGAAATGCAAACTTCTGAGTCTTTGGAGAGGTGAGGGTGTCATATGTATATAGGATGTCACATTGCATTCTGCTTCTTCTATTCTCTGTGAAGGGTGCTGCCACTTAGGAAGATAAGTCTTTATTCTGAGGATTGCATGCCTATTTCAAACTATTTTTTCCTCACTTGTCTCTGATTTCTCAGTCTTTTACTTTTTAAAAGCAACTTTAAAAAACACTTTTGAATAATCAGGATGTTGCCAATGTTTCGCTCTTATAAACATTACCATAGTAAACATCTTTATACATACATCTTTGTATATTTGCCCAATGATTTCCTGAGGATAAATTCCTGTAAGTGAAATTGCCAAACCAAAAGAAATTGATGTTTTGAAGGAATTTAATAAAATTTGCTGAATTATCCTCCAGAAATGTAACAATATACATACTATCAACCGATTATGACAGTACCATTTCTCCATATGCAACAAACTTTTTCAAATCATTGCTAATCTGAAAGGTTAAAAATGTCCCCTTTGTGAATTAATTTCATTTTCAGCTACCAAAGATTTTTTTGCTATGTATGTTTATTTGCCATTTCAATTTCTTCCTTTCGTGAGTTTTCTTTTCATACTCTCTATTTTCCTTTTACAATATTTACCTTTATCTTATTTTCTAGTAAAAGCTCTTCATCTATTAAGACTATTAAACCTTTATCCACCTTTGCAAGTATTTTTCCAGTTTGTCCTTTGTCTTTTTCAATTTTTTAATTTTTCCCCTGGTCTTTGATTAGTAACATTCTCTTTTGTTCCATCCAGATGATCAAATCAGGCTTGGAAAAAACACAACCCAGAGAATCAAGGGTCTCATAATAGGTCTTCTTTTCATGCTGATACATTTCCCTCTGTCATCGCTCCAAGATCTCCACTCTTGCTCTAAAAAATATAGGATCACATTATCAAATGCCATGGTCACAAGAGCAGGCTAGGCTGTAGCTCTTCATGGGCCTGCCCAACCCCAACCAGCAATGCCTATTCTCCTGGCAGCTCCTGGGCACCTTCCCTACCATGCAACCTCCTACTCTGTCAGACCCCTGTCCTTTGTCTTTATCATAGTTTGTGGCATTCACTTCACTTTGTCTTTCTTGATCATGTAACATTTTATTATTTTTGTTTAAACAAATCTGTCTGATACTTGCCTTTAGAAGGCAAAAATCCTGAAAGAAGCCAGAGGAAAAAAAACCACCTTAATTATAGAGGAACATAAATAAGAATTATATCAGACTTCTCCTTGGAAATGATGTAATCAAAAGGAGAATAGAGTGAAATATTTAAAGTGCTGAATGAAAAAAACCACCGAACTAGAATGCGGTATTCAGTGAAATTATCCTTCAAAAGTGAAAGAGAAATAAAGACTTTTTCAGACAAACAAAATGAGGGTATTTGTCACCAGTAGTCCTTCCCTTGCAAGAAATGTTAAAAGAATCTCTTCAGAGAGAAGAATATATAGGCCATAAATATAAAACTATAGAACATATAGATCAAAACTCAGATCTATATTTTACTAAAGAAGATTATTAGAGAATAAACTACTAAGGTAAAATAAAATCTTATATTTGTGTTATTCTTAATTGATCTAATAGATAACTGCTTGTTAAAAAATAACAATAGCAATAATGTATTGGCTGATTATAGCTTATGAATCAGTGAGATTAGTAGCAATATTAGAAGGGACTAGAGGGAAAAATTGAAAATATTCTGTTATAAGGTACTTGTCCTACCTATGAAGCAGTAAAATAAACAGACTTAAAATAGACTTTCCAAGTTAGTTGTAAATGTATACTGCAAACCCTAGGGCAAAACATTTTTAAAAATTTTAAAGAGGTGTAATTACTGTGTTAAGAGAAAATTGAATAATATAAAATGCTCAATTAAAAACAGAAGGCAAGATGTGAGGAAGCAGGGACGTGTGGGGTCACTTCCTGTGTGCAGAGTTGCTTCCTGCACTCCCACCCTTGCTCTCTGTTCGGCTGCCTGATGGCTGCCCTCATGGGTCTCATACACACTCCTGGGAAAGGCCTGTCCCAGTTGCCTCTGCCCTACCACCACAGCATCCCCACCTGGCTGAAGCTGACTTCTGATGACATGAAGGGGCAGGTATACAGACTGGCCAAGAAGAGCCTGGCTCATTGTGGTCCCTAGAGACTCACATGGCGTTGCATGAGTTTGTTTTGTAACAGGCAATAAAATCTTGAGAATTCTTAAGTCCAAAGGACTTCCTCTTGATCCTCCTAAAGATCTTTATCATTTAATTAAGAAAGCTGTTGCAGTTTAAAAGCATCTTCAGTGGAACAGAAAGGATAAAGATGCTAAGTTCCATCTGATCCTGATTGAGAGTTGCATTCACTGGTTGTCTCAATACTATAAGACCAAATCCGTCCTCCCTTCTCCGTCCCAGCTAGGACTACTAGTCATCCACAGCATCTGCCCTCGTTGCACAAATTTGTCTATGTACTCAAACAATAAAATTATTGTTTAACTAGGAAAAGAAAACAGAAGGCAGAAAAAGAGGCCAAGATAAGAAAAAAGGAATGAATACAATGACTAGAAGACAGTTGCAAATATGGAGGATATTAATCCAATTATTCCAGTAATCATTTTAAATGTGAATGGTCTAAACATACCAATTAAAAGACAGAGACTGACAGGGTGGATTAAAACTCACATGTTGTCTATCTATAAGAAGCCCACTTTAAAGACACAAACAGATTAAAAGTAAAAGGATAGAGAAAGATATACCATAGTAACATTAATCTAAAGTAGTTGTATTAAATTTCAGACAAAGCTGTCTTCAGAACAAGGAAAATTATCATGGTAGTACCAATTAATTATTATTCTACTACCATGATAATATCTTTCTCTATCCTTTTACTTTTAATCTGTATGTGTCTTTAAATAATATTAATTATAATATTATTGACATAATATCAATAATATCAAGGAAAATTATTAATGGTAAAGGGGTCAATTCTCCAAGAAAACACAACAATTCTGACTGTGTTTGTTCCTAACAACAGAGCATCTTAATATATGTGAGGCAAAAACTGATAGAATGCAAGAAGTAGATGAAGCCACTATTATAGTTGGAGATATGAATACCCCTCTATTAGTAACTGACAGATCCAATAGGCAGAAAATCAGTAAGAACATAGTTGAACTGAACCACATCATAAATCAACTAGACTTAACTGACATTTATAGAACACTTTATCCAACAACAGCAGAATACACATTCTTCTCAAGCTTACATGGGACATTTACCAAGATAGACCACATGCAGGGCCATAAAACACACATTAACAAATTTAAAAGAATAGAAATCATACAAAGTATTCCCTCAAACCACAATGGAATTAAGCTAGAAATCAATAATAGAAAGTTAGGTGAAAATACCAAAATATTTGGAAATTAAACATCTCTAAGTAATACATTGGTTAAAGAATAGATCTCAAAAATGTTTTAAACATTTTATACAAAATGAAAATACAACTTATTAAAATCTTTGGGATGCAGTGAAAGCAATGCTAAGAGGGAAATTTATAGTATTAAATTCACATATTAGAAACTGAGAAATTTTAAAAATAATAATCTAAGCCTTCAATTTAGAACACAGAGAAAGAAAAACAATATAAACCTAAAGCAAGCAGACAAATACATGTATATATATTTAGTACAGGTGTATATATTATATATATCTATATATATTATATAGATAGATATGGATATAGATTTTAGAGAAGAAATCAATGAAATTGAAGACAAGAAAACAATGGAGAAATCAGTGAAACCAAAAGCTGGTTCATTTATAAGATCAATATTTGCCCTTGGAATTTTTCTTCTTTAAACTGTTCTGTCTCTTTACCAAATGATAATTTACATACCATAAACTTACCCATTGTAAGTGTACAGTTACATCAGCATTGTCCAATAGAATTTTGTGCATAGTAGAAATGTTCTATAATATACAAAGTCCAATCAGGAGCACCAGTCACACATGGCTGTTGAGTACCCAAAATGTGGCTAGTGTAACCTAGAAAATATGTTTTTTTATTTTGTGTATTTTTTATCAGAAGTCATAAAATTTTGGATAATTTTGTTGACTACTTTTTTCCTTTTGATTCTTAACTGACATCAGGGAGAAAAGAAAATGAGAACTTTGCTTAAGAATGGAATTCAGGTGGAAAGAGAGGAAATTTGGAGTACAGAGCATATCCTGGGAAAGGTAATAGAAGGGACATCAGGAGCACAATGGACACAACCAAACCCACCTTTCCAGGGTCAGATCAAGAAAGGGGAAGGTCCTTTGGGCCAAATCGCTCCTAGCCAGGGTGCTTTTGGTAAATGTTCAGGCTTTAAGGGACAGAATGTCCAATATTTCATATTTTTTTCCCTCTTTCTATTCCCTTCTGAGATGGTGAACTGGCTTGCAGAGGAGGAGTATCACTTACATGACTGTATGGCAGTGGAGTCATTACTGGGATCCATACAATGTCCTCTGGCTCCCCAGTGGTCTTGGTTATAAAATGACTGAATCAGACACTTTCCTGAACTGGAAATGACTGAGGGAGAGCTAGTTCTGTCTGACTATTGTGGTGGATATGCTGGAATCCATAACTGGAGCCCCAGCACTGCAACTATGTCTTCTCGGTCCTAATGTTCCCCACTTACTGGATCTCTCTTTATTCTATCCCCCATTCTTCTCAGTCCACTGAAGCTCCCAGCCCCTAGCCCTCTCCTCCTCCTCCCAACATGCTGGCACTGATATTCTCTAGGCTTCTTCACCTAGGCAGCAAGCTTTGGGTAGAAGTATACTTCGCACTATGGAAGAAATGGTATGATCTGAGTCCTTCAGGTTAGTCACTGATGTGTAAAGTGATTTAGAAAGTCTTTTTTTCTTCTCATGACACCAGGCTTTCACCACATTTTTTTTTTTTTTTTTGCTGGGGGAAAAGTAGCTG
Source organism: Vicugna pacos (assembly GCF_048564905.1). Taxonomy (NCBI): domain Eukaryota; kingdom Metazoa; phylum Chordata; class Mammalia; order Artiodactyla; family Camelidae; genus Vicugna; species Vicugna pacos. The sequence goes on along the minus strand of NC_133008.1, from coordinate 5,350,130 downwards.
AGTAATGACTTTTTTTAATTCTTTAAGTGGGTATCTATTCTTCTCTTGAAGCTCTAAAACCTACTGCTACAATGGGTGGAAAGTCCCATGGCAGCAAGATTTAGAGAACATAGAAATACATATGTCACTATCTTAAAAATGTATCTATATCTCCTGTGCTATGCTCTCTCTTCCCCCAAATGCTCCATAAAAGAAAGGCCTTGTGTACCTTTTTGCTTCTGCCCCCTAGCTCCTAGAATAGTGTGTGGCACATAAGAAGGGTTTATGTGTTTCCTGGGTGAATGGGTGAATGGATGGGGTACAACTGCATCCTGCACTAGTTCAGAGTGACTAAATTTAGGAAGATAATTATGCTGCTAATAAAAAAACCTAAGCAGAAATGAGTTTCAAACCACTTAATTGTTATGTTTGTTCATGCCACTGTTTCCTCTCAGTCCACAATTAACTGCTTCATCTAGTTATTGGTCAATGTTATATAAGGCTAATGGTAATACAAATAATTCTTCAGTCTCTGCCCTCACCAAAGGGAACTGCTGCACAGGTAACTCAAAGTATCAGATAAATGTCTACCTGATATGCTTACATTTTAGGTTGAGGAATTTCTGTCCCTAAGGCTAATCTTAACCAATCAGATTGGTTTTGCAGATTACATGTTTTCGTGAATACAGCTGCTGCCTGAAGAAAAATTTCCCTCTACTGAGTTGCTATGAGTATTTCAGAATTTTTTGATTCTGAAAGTAACATGAACTTATCGTAGAAAATTTGGAAATTGGCAAGAGCTTTGGTTGGTTTTTCTGCGTGGGTTGTGGATGTATGCATATTTGAAGAAGCAAATTTTTCTGTATAAGGAAAGGAGAGAAGTTTGGAGACCTAGGGTGGGGAAAATCTGGAATCAAGGAAGCCAGAAACCAGCCTGTCTAGGTACAAGCCTGTCTAGGTGCTCCCGAGGGAAGGGCAACAAAAAGAAAACCTTCTTTGGCTTGTAGCTGGAGAGAAGGGAGAGATAAGGCATATATTAGTCAGGGTGCTCCAGAAAATAAGAACCAATATATATTTATAGAGAGACTTATTTATTAGGAGGAATTGCCTCACACAGTTTTGGAGACTGAGAAGTCCTCTTCACCATCTGCTAACTGGAGACCCAGGAAAGCTAGTGATGTAGTTCTAGTCCAAGTAAAAAGGCCTGAGAACCAGGAGCACTGATGGCATATGTAGTACAAATTCGAAGGCCTGAGAACCAGGAAGCCAATGGAGTAAGTTCCAGTCCCAGGGCAGGAGAGTAACGATGTCCAGCTCAAGTTGTCAGGCAGAGACAGCAAATTCTCCCTTACTTCACCTTTCTGTTCTACTCGGACCCTCCACAAAGTATGTAATTGGGGAGGGTAATCTGCTTTATAGAGTCTAGGGATTCGAATGCTAATCTTTTCTGGAAACTCCCTCACAGACATGCCTAGAAATAATGTTAACAGAATATCTGGGCATCCCATGGCTCAGTCAGGTTGACACATAAAATTAGCCATCACAAGGCACACCTAAGGGGAATATATAAAGTGCTGCACAATATAAAACTCTCCTCTGTCTTTCTTATACAACTTTTAGTTAGAATCAACACTTGGTACTAATAGAATCCTCCTGGGGAACAAAACAGATATTGAGTCCTATTTAGTGATAGGTTCAAGGCTAAGACAGACCCATGTTAGCCATAGGGACTAACATAGAAAAACCTGAAAAGAAGAAAACGTGAATGCTCTGAAATTCCACTTCATAGCAGTGACCTTTGTTGACCTTGTTGTATGTTTCTTTCCTTCTTTTACATATGTATTTATGTATATTTGCATGTGAGTACGTATGTAATAAAATTAGGGCTGCATTGTATAAATAGTTCTCTATTCTTCATTTTTTTTACCTTTCATTAAATCATGGCTATTAAATATTCTTCAAAAGCATGATATTTAGTGGCTGCATAATAGTTCATCAATACAGATATATCAAAGTTATTTAATTATCTATTACAGGTATTTATCAGTTTCTAACTTTTTATTACTACAAGAACTCTAGCATGAATATCTTTTAATGTAAATCTATACGAGCATCTATAATTCTTTCCTTAGGATAGAGTTTAGGCAGTCAAAGGGCATGAAATTTTTATTACTTAAAAATTTTTCTTTATAGTGTAGTTGATTTATAATGTTAGTTTCAAGTGTACATCAAAGTGTTTCTGTTATACATATACATACATATATATTTTTTCTTTTCAGATTATTTTCTGTTGTATGTTATTACAAGAAATTGAATGTAGTTCCCTGTGCTATACAGTAGGTCCTTGTTGGGGCATGAAATTTTTTGACTCTTGATCCATACTATTTTGCCAAAACACCTTTCAGAGTGGTTTTTATACTCTTACTAGCATGGTAACAAAAAGATTATTTTCACCTGTTTTTGTATTTTGTATGAATGGAATCACAAGGTGTGAACTCTTTTGTGTCTGGCTTCTTTCCCACAATACATGTTTGTGAGATTCACTCCTGTTGTTGCTTATAGTTATAGATTGTTTCTTCTCCTTGCTGTTATTAGAGTTCCATTGTGTGACTATACCACAGTTTATCCATTGATGAGCATTTTGGGCATTTTCTCATTTGTTATTATTGTGAATAGTGCTGCTATGACATGTCTTTTGGAAAATGCATGTCCACTTTTCTGTAGATAGTTACCTAGGAGTAGAATTGCTGAGTATACATATATTTAGCTTTAATGGATATTGTTAAATTTTTTCCAAAGTGGTCATAATTAATTTATATCCCATCAGGTATGAGAGTTACAGTTGCTTCATATCCTTGCCAATATTTAGCATTGTTAGTCTTTTTAATTGTAGCCATTCTGGTGGATCTATAGCAGTATCTCATTGTGGTTTTTATTTGAATTTTCTTAGTGACTAATAGTGAGGGCCTTTTATATGTTTATTAACCATGTAGATATGTTCTTTTGAGAAGTGTCTGTTCAAATTTTTGCTCTGTTTTCCACTAGGTTGTATAATATATATGCATGCAAATATCCTTTCCCACTCTGTGGGTTCTCTTTTTACTCTCTCAATGGTATCTTTCGATGGGCAGTTTTTAATTTTAATATGGTCAACTTATCAATACTTTTCTTCAATGGTCAATGCTTTTTGTGACAGCTTAAATAATTTGTGCCCATTTCAAGATCATGAAGATGTTCTATGTTTTCCTCTGAAAGTTTTATTTTTTTCTCTTTCATATTTAGATCTGTAATCCATTTGGAATTGATTTTTGTGTATGGTGTGAAGTAAGGTTCAGAAACATTTTATTCCATACATATAGTCAATTCACCCAGCACCATTTCATGGAAAGACCGTCTTTTACCCTCTGCCTTACATTATGTATCGTCTTTGTCATAAATCATGTGACCATGCATATGTGGTTCTATTTCTCCATTCTGTTCCATCAGTTGATTGGTTTGTGTATTCTTGAGACAATATCACAATGTCTTAATTATGAGAGTATCTGATAGTTTAACGTCTTCAGCTTGTTTTCAAGATTGCCTTGTTTGCCTACTTTCATAATGTGATATTAGGGAATTTTCTTTATTGCTATGCAAGAATTCCTTACTAGTGAAGCATTTTAATACTTCCCTGTTATATATATTATTAAGATCTTCCCATTTGTCATTTGACTTTTGATATTATTCATAGCATCTCTTGTCATAAAGGAATATTAAATTCTTACAAACTGAAGTCTATTGTTGTTCTGTCATTCCCCCGACACTATTTTTATGCTTACAAAGTTTTTCCCCAATCCCCATGAAGTTCAAATGTAATGTTTATAATTTAAAAGATGGAGCATGTGTGACTACATGAAAATAAGTATCTTCTATAAAATAATCCGTAGTTCCCTTTACTTTCTAGAGTAGGAAGATGAGGCTCAGAGAGGACAAGGGAGGATCTTAAAATTCGGAAAATGAGAATTCTGAGAAAGCATAGCCTACTCCCCTGAATCCCATCCTCATGGGTCAGTTACTCTGTTAAAAAAAAAAAAAAAGGTCCCTCCTACTCATCTGATCTCTCTGCGTTATTGACCCATTCAACAGAGAAGATTGCTGTATTAGTGTAAAGAGGACTTAGAGGGTCTGAGCTCCAAGGGCTGGAGCTGAAGCTGTTGGCCAGCCAGGATCACCCTGCTCCAGAAGTGATCAGCACTTGTAACCAAAAGCCTGCTGGGCAGGGCCATAGCCCTGTTTTTACAAGGACTGTGGCTCAGTCCTGTGGCTCGCAAGAGGCAGTCTGGGAGCTACTGGCCAAATCAATGAAGTTTGTAAATATGCCTGACTAACGTACCAATGGCAGCTTAGCTCACAGATTTCCCTGTGTTTATTATCTCTTCTGGAAGCATAAGGAAAAGAAGGTAGTTTGGTTATTTGTTTTCTTTTTGACAAAACCAAACCCTTGTAGCGATTATTAAGAGGCAGAGCAGAAGTCCAGCTAATGAGGCAGAAATATGGTTTTCATTCTAGCTTTATTTTGATCCTGTGCTCATTTTTTTCCTCTGTAGGAGAAAAAGGGGGAAACCATTAAACCCCTTGTTGGCGCTGTGTGTGTTGTACTTAGTCCGTGGCCAAAGAGAGTTTTATGAGAAAGTTTGCTGTGTGCCAGTGAAGCATTTTCTCTTTCATTGTTTTAAAAACAAAAACAAAAACAAATACATTAACTAAAACAAAATCTCTCATCTCCTCCCGAAAGAAAGAAAGAAAGAAAGAAAGAAAGAAAGAAAGAAGAGAAAGAAGGAAAGAAAGAAAGAAAGAAAGAAAGAAAAAAAGAAAGAAAGAAAGAAAGAAAAGAAAAGCCAAGCCCACAGAGTCATAGAGCTGCTTGCTTTACTATAAAAGTTTTCATAATTTAGTCCTTCCCAAAAATTAATGCATATGGCTGACTGCAGTTATGAAACATTGAAAACCTTGGCTTTTCAGCCACTTAGTGTCCATATCAGATATCCTTGGAGGAAAGCCAAAAGGGATGAAATCTTCTGAAAGACTAAAAGATGATTATCTCCTTTGGCTCTACTGTTTGACTCTAAATCTCTAGCTTTTGAAAAAGCTTGAGCAAACCAGTTTAGATGGTGACATATTTTTTTCCTTCTTAAAATTATGTTAAATTATGTTCATATATTCACCTACAATCTCATACTGGAGATTAACTGCCATAAGCTGCAGCCTTTCTAGACTTTTAACAGAGCAGAGGGAGCTCTGCTGCCCTTAGGTGAGTCCCCTGTCTAGCATCTAAAACCTCAAAGTTCATACCAGAGTTTCACCTATTAAGAAGGTTTTCCTGGGACAAAAGGCAATTACTCGTAAAGACTGATACTAATTGTTACCTCAGCATGAGTGCCTTCTCTCCAGGGCTAGCTTTGACAGGAAGAAGTTACATGCTCTGCTGGGAGCCAGTCTCCACTGAGGGAGACTGAGGAGGGAGACAGAGGAACAGGGAGAAGGTACAGAACTTGTGAAGCAACCAGAAAATAGGCACTGCAGTCTAGTGCACACTCCTTCAAAAACACACCTTGGTTTTATGCTTCCTTTCTTTTTTCCAGCAAGATAAGTGAATTTTTTCTTAGTAAGGATAGAGTTGGAGTAAGGATTAAAAAATATTTTGAAAAGGGGAATGGCCAGGGAAATAGGAGACAAGGAGGCATCTCCTGGCAGAAAACACACACTCTGGGTCTGTCAAGACTGAGGAGTCATCTTAAGCTGGCTCTGCAGAGGGAGCCAAAGGCTTTCAGAGACTGGGTTAAGACCTCACCCTGACCCAGTTGCTCGGTTGCTCACCTCTTCCTGGGCTTTGTGCAGCAAGTCAAGTGTTTGGACCTAGTCTGTCTTGTGATCTAGGCAAAGACAGAACCCATCCCACTTCTACCAATGTGAGAGAAGTTTTCATTCATCTCTGACTCACTCTCAACTTCCATGAAACAATTGATCTTCTGTAAGAAACAACTGATTTCTAATTAGATCTTTCAGGGAAAATTATAAGAATATCTACAAAGTAGGATAAAAGTGTTCAGTTAATTATATCCTAAATAAGAGAAATATGCACTTGGTCTTCTGAAACCAAATAAATATTAATTAACTCAGAAACTTTACAAGAATTCTCTTTTTAGAACGCTGAAGTAATGATTTTTTAAAAGCTGAATTATGGACACAGAGTCATACAGCTTTACATGTAGGTTCAGAAACTCTTTGAGCCTATATAAAATACCTAGAAGAACACAATGCTTTGTGCATAGTAGGTATTCACTCAGCATTAATCGATTAATCACATCTGTTACTCCATTCCCTTTCACTCTGCTGTGTGTTTTGAAGTTACACAAGATTATTACCAAGAATTCAGTTACACTCTCAGCTTTCCCAGAGACACAAATTCCCACAAGAGTCAAATCAAACTGGAGAGGAATAGAGAGGAGTACATGAACCTCTGGTGTTTTTGGTTTTTGATCTTTATTATTTTGTGACCACTGCCTGATTTCCTTGGTGACAAAGCCTGATTTATTCAAGGGCTTGGAACTATGTCCCCTTTTTAAAGAAATGGGGATGAAATAAATTCACTCTTTTTAAAAAGACTAAAATTCCTAAAGCACTTACTTGTTCTAAAGAAGCAAAATTAAAGCTAAGGCTCAAATAACTTTTTGAAGAATCAAGATTCTTTGAAGAGTAAATCCAATTCTGAGCCCCACTAAGTTAGCAAAGAAAACCTCTTCTCCCTCTGCGTTCTCTGGATACACCCCTCTGTCCCCTGCCTTGATCCAGTATTGCAAGGAAAAGGCTGACATTGGGATAGGAGACTAGAGAGAATGGAGAAAATAGAAAGTGGACAGACTAGTGCATAACTTTGTATACCTGAACATCATGGGGTAGTATGTGGCTTTTTATTTCTGGGAATTTGATCTCAGAACTCATTGGAGACCCCTATCCTCAACACCCTCATCTTGGGATTGGGAGGGAAGTTTCTTCACTTCCAAGTAGATCCCTAGCAACTTGTCCTGAGAAGTTTGGTAAAGCACAACTCCTTTCTTGACTGTAAAGAACTGATCGTAAATGTTAATATCGTGATACAAAGTAGAGTTGTTTAGACCACATTTCAAGAAAGCTGAAGTAGGATTCCATCTCAATTTAGGCTATGGGTCACCAAACTTGTTCTGGAGAGGATCAGTCCATCTCCACTAATGAACTCTACTTTTGTAGCATGAAAACAGCCATAGACATTACATAAATAAATAGGCATGGCCATGTCCCAGTAAAACTTTATTTACAAAGATTATAAAGATGCAAGATGTGGTTTGGCCTATAGGTCATAGTATGCTGACCCTTGATATAGGCTATAGTAATAATGATAAGTGGAATAATAATAAATAAAATAAGAATGAGTGCCTACCTCATTTTCTTATCACAAAGACTCCCATGAGGTAAATAATCTCATCTAAGGATGATATTGAAAATAATTAACAACTGATATGGCCAACCAATCAGAACACACAAAACATTGGTGTATTTTGGTTGAAAATTCACCTGTTCTGATCACCCTCATGTTGCAGATTTGGGAACCGGGGCTTAGAATAGGGTAGTGAATTGTCCTAGATTATACAAACAGTACATATAGTAAAGCTAGGATTTTCATACATATGATCTGACTCCAGAGCCCATATTCAATATATGCCTCTATAGACCAGAGGGACTTTGTGAAACTGAAAGTTGCAGGCTAGTTCCAATTGCTGAGTCACAAGTGTGTCTGGGCAAAGGCAATCCTTTCATACCACTTCCAAAAATATTCAAAACACAGGTGAGCATAGTTGTTTTGAAATATTTCAGGATGTTAATTGTTACATTAAAAATCATTTAAATCAAAAGAAAATGGAAATTCCTTTGGCTTCCCTCAAACTTGAAACTTTCCCTTTTTCTATTCCTATGGCTTATTCCCACACTTCCTCCTTTGCTCAGGTCTCTACTCAAATGTTCTTTATTGTAAGGCCTTCCTGACTGCCAGTAATTCATAAAATAACAGCACCTGCCCTGCATTTCTTATCTCTCTTGTCTTGCTCTATTTTTCTCCACAGCATTTAGCACCATCTTACATACTACAGGTTGAATGTTTTTATTTTTTATCTCCTCCAGTTAGAATATGAGCTCCACAAAGTTAGGGGCTTTGTCTTGTTGGCTACTATATCCTTAGAATATTATCCTAGAATAGCACTTGTTGAATGACTAAAGGAATACTGTTTGCTGTAGAAAGGCTAAAAGCATGGTACAACAATAAAAGCATTGGATTTAGAACCAGAGATGGGTTGGAGTCCCAGCATTGCCACTTACTTGTTGTATGATCTTGAACAAGTTAACCACTTGTAACCTTACAGGCTACAGGAAGAGCAAAGGCCTTGAGATGGGAGCATGCTAGTCAAGGCATGGTGGCCAGGGTGACTGCAGCACAGAGAGATGACAGAACATGGTAAGAGATGAGATAGATGAAGGTTGAGGGGCAGACTGTATAGGCTTTGTGAGATATTTTAAGGACTTTGAGTTTTGTTCTAAATGAGCAGAGAAGTCAATCAGAGCATAGGACACAGAGGAATAACATTATCTGTTTTAAGTTTTACAAAGACTGCTTAAGGGCAAGGATAGAGGCAGATAGACCAATTAGGAGGCCACCACAGTAATCCAGGTGGGAGATAATGGTAACTTGGGCCAGATTAGTAGTAGTGGAGGTGATGAAAAATCATCAGATACTGAATATGTTTTGAAGACACAGACAGCAGGATTTGCTAGTGGTTAGGGTAGGGAATGTGAGAGGAAGAGAAGCATCAACAATGACTCCAAGGATTGTGGGAGGAGCAAGTATAGGGCAGGGGAATCATAAATTTGCTTTTGGTCCAGTTAAGTTTGAGAAACCTATTTGACATCCAAGGAGAGATGTCAAGCTGTTAGTGGAATAGACAATTCTAACATTCATGGGAAAGGTATAGGCTAGAAATATAAATTTGAGCATTTTTACAAGGTAAGTCAGAAATTTCTGTCCTGGCTGCTAATAAGAATCACTTAAGGAGTTTTTTTTTAAATTGTTTTAATTGTGGTGAAGTGTACATAACATAAAATTCACCATCTTAACCATATTAAAAAAAAACAACCTAGACCCCAACCCAGACCAATAGAATGAGAATTTCTTGGGGTAGGGACTGGGTACCAAGTTTTTAACAGTTATACCAAGTGTTTAGACTTGGGAAAATGAGGTAAAACCATAAAGGAAATAGAAAAGGAACAGTCTCTGAAATAGGAGGAAGCCAGACAAGTGACACATCCTCAAAGTCAATTACAAGAAGTATTTCAAGAAGATGGTAAAGGTAAACTGTGCCAGGTACTACTGATGGGTCAAGTAGTGGGAGGACTGAAGAAAAATCATCAAACTTAACAAGACGTAGCTTCCTTTACAACTCCTCTTGGAGATTAATTAAAGAGAGGTTTTATATTGATAGGAACCATCATATCGTATTTATTTATATTAAAAAATAATATCTGGTAGTTTAAAATAGCACCTTTTGACATCAAAGCCCATTAGACATTTTCAATCCTTTTATGTCTTGCTCATGCTTCACCCGTGACTTAATAACCACAACAGGGTCAGTTGGTGATTTGGTCCCAGCCTGAGTCTCCTGCAGAACATAGACCTGCATATTCTTCTCTGAGCTAGAATGAAAAAGGAATCTTTCAACTTGATTACCAAGGAGATGGGATAATAAACTCACCCAGCCACTCCTAGGAGCCAAGCCAAAGCAAGGCAGAAGACAACTATGTATAAATAGGAGAAACCAAGCAGTCACTAAGAAAACAGAGTACTTCCTCTTTTTTATTTGTGAAAATGCCCTCATCTCCTCCCTCAACAACACCACACAAATACTCAACTTATATAATGCTTTAAAGGTTAACCAAATTGAGCTATGCCAGACCGTGAAACAAAAAGAATTCAAAGACTTGAGCTGTCCATTGAGAAATATCTGCTGCTCAGGTTCAAGTCCATGTCTTCCAGATGTTTCCTCCTGTCCTCAGAGTCACTTCCTTCTTGCTGACCCTGAATCTGCCCTCAATTTATTCATGAATCTGGTTGGAGGCATCCACTGCTTACCAAGAGCCTTTCTGCAACCCATGCTGAGGAGCTAATGTTTTTTCCCACCTTACTTCCATTCCCAAGGGATAGAAGCTATGATGAGGAGCAAGGATGAAATCAAAAATACATGTACAACATAATGCAGGGACCATATAAGGAGGTAATGTCAAAATCCTCATCCTCCTTGTTATTCACTCACTTCTTCCTCTTTACCTCATCTGGATGCTGTATCTCAAGCAGGCACCTGGGGTGCCTTCTGCTCCTAGAATAGGATTTGGGAGGAGTTATATAGGCTTCTCTATAGAGCCAAAAGGTCTTCAGCAGCTTTTCTGTCCCACCCAGTTCATCAGAACAGGAGGCAAGATTGGGACCTCAAGGCTGAAATCCTAGTGGATAGTAAAGATGGGAATTTTCCTAGAGCAGGTATTCTCAATCTGGGGACTATCTCTGTGGCATGGAGTAAATGTGTCCCTCCAAAATGCATATGTTTCAGCCCTAATCCCTAGTGTGATGGTATTTGGAGGTGGAGCATTGGGAGGTAATTTGAATTAGATTAGGTCCTGAGAGTGGAACCCTCAAGGTGAGATTAGTCACTTTATAAGAAGAGACACAAGAGAGCTTTCTTCTCCCAATGTGACACAGAAAGATGGTGTCCATCTGCAAAATAGGAAGAAGGCCTTTATCAGACACCAAATCTGCCATACCTTGACCTTGAACTTCCCAGCCTTTAGAACTATGAGAAATAAATGTTTGTTGTTTAAGCCACCCAGTTTATGGTATTTTGTGATAGGAGCCTGATCTAAGACACTGGAGACCTTGGATGGTCCAAGGGACTCACACATCCTTAGAAATTGTAAGTAACATTTTTCAGAGAAGGGTGTATAACTCTTACCAGAGATTCAAAGGACTAAATCTGTGATACCCGCCCTGCCAAAAGATTAAAGTTTACTGACTTAGAGTGACCTTGTGTTTTTATCTTGTGGGATTACAGGAAACTTCAGGACTGGGGATCCCAGTCTTGGCCTTTATTCCTACTTGAAGACATGACCAGTGCCTTGGAGTACTAACAAATATGATGAAATGAGAAAGATTCAAGAGAATACGCATGTTCTCCATCCAATATTGCTAATGTCTACCTGAGAAAGTTTGTTATCCACTATAAAATATAGAGTCCAATCTGGTTGCAATCATTACATTCACTTGGGCTACTTTCCCTACAAGCTTTTAATAATAATCACCCTTAGACTCCAAAGAAGATAAGTCACTGAGCCTAACCTTATCCCTGCTTCCCTCTGCCCCAACTCCACTCCCATAGTAAAATATATTCCAAAGTCAAAAATAATTTTTAATGGTTAATTGTGATTAATAAAAATTTTCTAATCCACTGAGTCTATCCATAGAGCAGGTAATGCAACTTTGGAACAAGAGGTAGTCTGATTTTTTTGCATTGTATGGACCATTTAGCAAAGTTTGGGGGACCAGTATGAGTATTATTGCAGCACAGAGGGAAAAGATTTTCAGAAAAGGAGATCAAGAAAAATATGACTCATCATGGGTGAACCTTGAAAACATTGTGCGAAGTGAAAGAAACCAAATACAAAAGGCCACATTATGTATGATTCTATTTACATGAAATGTAATTGGCAAATCCGTAGAAACAGATAGTAGATTAGTGGTTGTCAGGGGCTGAGGGAAGGGGTAATGGGGAGTGACTGCTAATGGGTATGGAGGTTCTTTTTGGGGTGAAAAAATGTTTTTGGAATTAGGTAGTGGTGATGGTTGTACAGCTTTGTGAATATACTAAAACCTCTGAGTTGTACACTTCAAAAGAGTGAATTTTATAGTATAGGAACTATATTTCAATTTAAAAAAAAGAAGAAAAGAAAAGATGTGACTCAGTAAAGATTCATCACAATTATGACTAAATCACTTATTTGACAGTTAATTTGGGGCATAGTCTTGAGATATTTACTATCTGTATAGTTCTCTGCTGTTTAACCGCTCCCCTATGCCAATGGAAATTTTTTTTATCAGTTTTTCTGTTTAAAAAACAATACATATGCACTATTTAAAATTCTGAAAATACAAGAGGACATAAAGAATAAAATAATTTGAAAAACCACCACCCAAAGAGGGTCACTGTTAACATTTTGGTGTATATTTTTTCACTTTATTTTTCTATGCACTCTTTTGCACTTCCTTGTATGTCACCACTCTTCATTCTATATGAAGTATCCTTTTCCGTAAATCATTAGCGTTCTTACAGTAAGAATGCAAAAAGTGTAGAAAAAGTCAATGTTCAGTTTTTTACCTCTAAAATAAGATTTTTTTATCAGACATTAAGAGTTTTGAAAGCTGAACTTTGAAAACAGAGAAAAAGATTTTTTAATGATTTTATTTCTCATTCACACAAGAGAGAGAGCCAGTTTACTAAATCATAAGAGTTTTACTAAAAGCCAGGAGTGGAAAACTCTCAGAATGAGGGAAGTATGCTTGAGGGGGTGGGGGGTTAGGTATGGGGAGACTTTGGCTCAGAGGATTATGGGAAAAAAGAAGAAACTAAGGGAAGGGGAAGTAGACAGTCATACAGGTGTATTCTGACCTCTACTCTCTGGACTGAATTCCTGGAGGGGAAAGCATGTTAGACAGATTGAGCGGTAAGTGAAAGGCAAAGGAGCCTTTGCCCTGCCCCGCAAAAGAAACCTAGGAGGAGACTGCAGCTCAGGGAGATCCCACACTAGTATGGGTCAGAGGTTGAGCAATAGCAGGACAACAGTGACTAGATAGATGAGGCAGAACGGCAATCTCAAACCCCTCTTGGCTCCACTGTGATGTAGAAGGGACCCCTCCAGGGGAATGCAAAAATTAGCCGAGCATTAGCTGAGGATCAGCTAGTGTACATCAACCAGATCAGCTGCCCTGCAGTGGAAACCAGACCCCACCCATTGCCATGAGGATGGGTGAGTATCCCATGCATAGATGCCATCTTGGCAAGGAAGAAGATAGGAGAGAACCAGCCTTGTTAGGGAATTGAGCTTTAAATTAATGAGTATTTACCTGATAGCGTTTTACATCAAAATAGACTGTTAAACCACAAGAGACTATTTAATCTGGAGGAGGCTGAGATAACTTTAATTGGAAGGGTGGGAGTATGTGAGATTAGATTTGTTGAGAAAACTAAAGAAGCCACATGCCTCTCAGCAGATCTTATAAATATGTTTAGGAAAATGGAATCATTGAAAATGATAAAAATTTATAAATATGTTTAGTGTACATGCTTTTTATAACCTGATGTTTTTCACTTTAATATTAGGGGTTTTGGGGGGTTTTTTTTGCTGTTGTTGTTTATTACATTTTCTTTCCCCCAGGGAGCTATAAATATCTTGAGGACATAATGTTGTTTTCTATTTCTTTGTATCTACTTCAGTGCTGAGCACAGAGCAGACACTCCATGTCACTGCCACCTAAAACATTTCTAGTTCTCTCCCTACACACATGCAATTAAAAAAAAAAAATCTTGAAGCAAACAGGTAGTTTGTAAGAAAGGGCCAGTGGGAAGAGCACTGAACGTCTACCTGAGTTCTTGTCCTGATATTCACTGACTTTAGGCACATCATTTCATCTCTTGCTCTCACCTTCTCCACTCTTAAACCCTAGGTGAGAGATAATGCCTTCCCTGCCTTACATGCATGTGTGAGACTCAAATAAGGAAATGTGCATGAAATCCTTAGGAAGAAAACGCAAAATGTTTAATCCAAATCTAATTTTATTAGTGAGCCCGAATAGAACACCAAAGTGCCTGAGATAAGGCTTTCTTTCTTTGTAAACTTCCCTCTTCTCACAACCTTCCTCCAATTCCATTGCCACAGCAGCATCCTCCACCCCTGCTCAACCCCCAAGATTGTTCTCTGCCTGCCAGAGCCAGACTAAAGTCAATGATCTCCTGATAAATACCTGTTTTTAAAGAACAACTGAAAGATTTTTACTTAGGTGACTTGTGACTGTTTCCTGGACACAGATGGAAAAAGGTTATTTAGAGACAGGAAAACAATAAGGGCATTTTTTATTCTAACACTGATTAAAGATCATTAGTCCTTTTCACGTCACCAATTAGCAGGCCTTAAAGGTCTTGACTGAAAACAAACAAATAAGAGTAAGGATTTTCTCCACATGCCAATAGTCTTAACTAATGGCCCAAGTAAGCTGTGTAGCCAGGACTTCACCACACAAAGCACTGCACCTTGATTCCTGAGTGGGAGGCCTCCGGTCTCATACTCTGTGGTATGTGGACTAGGTATGGTTTTGGAGCCTCAGTAAACCCACAGCTTGCCCCCAGTGGTTTCAGAATCTAAAGCAAGCATGATCCTGAATAATTCATTGTTTTTCTTTTTTAAATACAATTCAAATTTAAGTGCCATTCACTATTTAAAAAAATCTCTGAGAAGTATCTTCTTGATAGTAAGGAATATTTTTTAATGTTGAATAATTATTCATTCACTTAGGAAATATTAAATGATTATTTGTTATGTGACAAGAGCTGTGCTAGGCCCTGGAATACAAAAAGGAATCAAGCTCAGTTTAGTAGGGGAAATAGATATATCAAACAAGCAATTGTTCTACACTGTGGTAAGCGTATCATAGATATTCACAGTCCAAGAGGAAGGGGGACCCAGAGCACCCAAGGCAGGTGCTGCAGGGAAGATTTCATGGAAGCAGCCCTCGAGCTGGATGTTTTCATTCATGCACTCATGCCACAAACACTGCCCTCTCTATGTGTCAGCGTTCTTCTAGGTACTGGGTATACAGTTGTGAACAAAACAAATGAAAATCCCTGCCCTCATGAACTTTCATTCTTGTGTAGACAATAAAAAAGACAGGTAAATACATGACTTATTTATCTAACTAGCGAAAAGGCCTAAGGAAGAAAAATTAAACCACAAATGCAAATTTGAAATTGTAGGTGAGGATGCCATGGAAGGTCTCACTGAAAAGGCAACTCTTATCTAGAGAAAATGTGAGAACAAGCCCTGGGGATACCGTGGGACGATATGGCAGAGGGTACTGTAAGCACAAAGGCTCTGAAGTAGACAAGCCCCTCAATCGTTTGGGGAAGAGCAAAGTCAGTGTCTCTAGAGTAAAGTGAGTAAGGGGAAGAGTAGTGAGTGGGAAATGAGATTTGAGAGACATCATATGAGAAGGAGGGCAGACTTTGGACAGGAAGTCATTGGAAGGTTCTGAGAAGATGACCCTGCATGATATGTTCACCACAGACAAGACCAGTTGGGAGGTCCCTGCAGTAGTCCAGATGAAAGATGGTCATTTGGACTAGGGTGGTGGCAATAAGGCAGGTGAGAAATAGTCAAATTCTGGATATATTTTGAAGGTAAAGCCAACATGATTTGCTGATAGATTGGATGTGAAATGTGAGACAAACAGAAGAATCAGAAAAACACCAAACTTTTGGCCTAACTACAAGGATGGAGTTGGGGGCAGACAGGAAGGAGTTGGTTTAGGGGGATAGATCTAGAGTCCAACCCTGAACATGTTTGATTTGAAATGTTTATGCTATATAACTAGAGATATAAAAGAGTTGTACATTCAAGTTTAGAGTTCAGGGCAGAGGTTTGGTATAGAGACATGAATTTGGGCACCATAAGCATATAGACTGAATTTAACACAATGAGTTTGGATGAAATCATCTAGAGAAAATGAGGATATAGAAGAGAATAAAGAAGAATAAAGAAAGAAAAGAAAAGCTTTCCAGACAGAGGGGAAATTATATGAGGACAAGAAGATAAGGACAGAAATTAATTTGGTTAAGACAGGAGTTGACAAACTTTTCTGTAAAAAGCCAGATAGATATTTTAAACATTTAGACAATACTTAGATAAATACTTTGTGGGTCATAGTATCTCTGTCACAACTACTGAGCTCTGCCATCATCGCACAAAAGCAGCCATAGACAACACCTAAATGAATGAGAGGTCTGGATTCAAATGAAAATTTATTTATGAATGTTGGAAGTTGAATTTAACATAATTTTCACATGTCTAAAAAGTATTAGTCATCTTTTGATTCTTTTTACTTATTTAAATATGTAAAAGCCATTCTAAACTCACAGGCTATACAAAAACAAGCAGCGGGCCAGATTGAGTCCACAGACTAAAGTTTGCCGACTTCTGAACTACAATACAGCGTGCAATCAGGGAGCGGTTGAAAATGAAATTGCAGAAGTACTCAGAATTTACATCACGGATGAAAAATAATAGGTATAAAGTGACTGGTACATGGTATGCACTCAATAAACGGTAGATACCATTATTGATTTGATGTGTCATATAAAAGGAACTAGCAGACAACTTTAAGGAAGTGAGATTTATACTCAAAACTAAGACCTACAATCACAGGACTTAGCAATAACTAAACCAAGACAAGAAAGAGGATAAATGAGGCCTCAACTGAAATGAGATTGGGGATAACTTGAGGGGTCCCAAAGGTACCAGCAAGACATCCTTGGTGGAAGGTACTGTAAAAATGCACACATGCATGATGAGATGTAATGTTACTTTAGTTTTACAAAACATGTGTGGAAACTCATTGTGGTTGCAGGCCATAATGATTCATTTGCAGTCCATAAATTAAGATCTTCAATCAATACAAAAGATGCTTCAGAAGGAATGAACCATATTTCAGTGATATAGGAGCTTCTTTAATTATATACAAGCTTATCAAACCAGAGATAAAACATGGTGTACCAATATATCAGAATCACTAGGCAGAACATGGGCTGTGTAGTAAGATGAACTTCTCCACTCCACTAAACCACCTCCCTAAACTCCACTAAACCACCTCCCTACTAGCAGAACAAGTTTGGGTTTACTTGTTGTTCTGCTTACCAGCTGGGTGAACTTAGCTCAAGTGCTAAGGCCCCAATAGGGCCTCACTCTTCTCTTCTAAAATGGAACTAATGATATATTTATCCACTTGAAAGCTGGGGAACAAATTGTTTATCTTTTGCTTTCTTTCAGTTAATTTTAATCAAAAAGACAACTGCCCAGTGACCTGGCCTGCAAGATTTTCTAATGATCATTATTATAAAGCAGATTTTATTTTATTCCACTATAGATATAAGATATGTTCATTGTAGAAAATACTGAAAAGGAGAAGTATGATCATATGGGGTGGAGAATCACCCTTATACTCCAAGAAAATCACTATTAAAATTTTGAATATTTTTGGTCTTTCTATAATTATTATATTTTAAATTTCCAAACGTTTTGCCACCACAAAATTTCAGCTCTCAGATGGCCATATTATTTTTATTATTTTAACCTGAAAACACTAGAATATATTAATATTATGTAACAGACATTTTTCTTCTTCAGTACACAAAACAAAACTTCATAGTCCCAACAATATACGATTAAGATTCTGGAGGATGTGCTTCAGGACTGTTTCTTGAATACTTAAAAATAAAAATCAACATTCCATTTTTAAAGAACAGCTGTCTGTACTCCTCTGCCATTTTTGCTTTATGGTCCCTTCTGATTCTTAGCTGTAATTAATTTACTGGAAAGATTTTACAGGACTGAATTAACAATATAAACACACAGTTGTATGATAAAAGTCTGTTATTCTTCATGTCTCTGTATTTTAAAAAATCATCACTGCTTTTCAAAGAAGCTATCACATACAGATCAAATTATATTACATGGCAACTATAAAGCTCCTTTTAACAACAATAAAAACCTTCTCAAGAATCATCTTACAGCCGACAAATGAACTTTAAGGAATATTTGACAAAATAAAAATCTCACTTTAACAAGGAATTGTCCCTTAAGAATTGTTTAGAAAGAAACCAGACCTATGATAATAAATTGACATGTGGCTATTGAGCATTTCCTGGCTGTTGCTTCAGTTCTCATATTTCTGTCTTGCCCTTCACAATGTTATTGTTGTGATGAGGGAAAGGTACACACGTTAATGATTTCTGCGCCTGTTGTTTTGCCCACATTGGCCAGAAAGCCCTTTCAAGATGGTTCTTTGGAATCAGGCTTTGTATGTGCATTCCAAGTGAAAGTTGGGCCTTTGCCAGTGAAGTCAATGTCAGTGTCAGTTGTCAGGGTCCAAGAACACTTCTGTGAAAAGCAGTTTGGTATCGAAGAAAGAGCAAGGGACTGAGGTTCTAGGTCCTGATTCTGACCCTGATATCTATTAATTTTGTATTCCTTGGGTGTTTACTCAAACCAAATAAGCTTTTATTTCCTTATCTGTAAAATGAGATTAATAACAGCCCTGCCTATCTCTCAGGGTTGTTGTGAGGAAAAAATAAAATATTGCACGTGAAAGTGCTTTTTAATAAAATGCTAAGTTAGTGTCAAGTTTTTCATATGTGTGGTTTTATATATATTTTTTACCATTTATATATAATTATATATATTTATCATTTATATATATAACTTACCATTTTAACCAATTTAAGTGTACAGTTCAGTAGTATTAAGTACATTCACAATGTTGTGCAACCATCACCATGATCTTTCTCCAGAATTTTTTTTAATCTTCCCAAATTTAAACTCTATCCATTAAATAGTAACTTCCCATTCCTCCCTCTGCCCAGCTTCTGGCAACCATCAGTATATCTTCTGTCTTTATGAATTTGACTATTCTAAGTAGTCATACAAGTGAATCATATAATATTTGTCCTTTTGTGTCCAGCTTATTTCACCTAGCATAACATTTTCAAGGTTCATCCATGTTATAGCATGTATTGAAATTTCTTTCCTTTTTAAGACTGAATAATATTTCTTTGAATATAAATTTTTTGTTTATATTTTGTTTATCATCTTTTAGTGGACATTTGGGTTGTTTGGGCTACTGTAAATTAATGCTGCTATGAACATTGATGTACAAATATCAATGTTTGAGTCCCCCCTTTCAGTTCTATTGGGTATATACCAAATAGTGGAATTCCTGGATCATATGGTAATTCCATGTTTATTTTTTTGAGGAATTCCTGTACTATTTTCCACAAAGGCTGCACCATTTTACATTCCTACCAACAGTGCACAAAGGTTCTAATTTCTCTCACATCCTCATCAACACTTGTTATTTTCTTATATATACACATATAAGAACCATCCTAATGGTTGTGAAGTGGTATCTCATTGTGGTTTTGATTTGTATTTCCCTGTTGATCAGTCATGTTGAGCATCTTTTCATTGCTTTGGTGATCTGTTTATCTTCTTTGGGAGAATGTCTTTTCAAGTTCTTTGCCCATTTTTTAATTGAGTTGTTTGGGTTTTTGTTGTTGAGTTGTATGTGTTTATACATTCTGGATGTAAATCCCTTGTCAGATATATGATTTGCAAATGTTTTCTCCCACTCCATGAGTTGCCAAATATTTTTATTTCTATTCATGTGCCAAATTTTATTTTTAAAATATGCTCAATCTTTCACCAGGGAGTGTTCAGAATTACTCTCCCAAACAGACTTCCTCTATATAAACATGATACTATAGTTTAAAGACCAGATGAGAAATTTTCATTGGCAAAACGTTTTCCTCTGATTTAAGTAACAAGAAAAATATTTCAAACTTCCCCTATTCACAACCTGTCTCAGTAAGATACTTAATTTAGTAGCATGTTGAAAATTGATTTTCTTTACCTGCTTACACAGTAAATTAGATAGATTAACAAATCTGACAACAGAAAGCTAAAGCTCTCCCTGAGGGGAGAATGGAGGGACATTTTTTAAAATAACACTTACAGTTTGTGCCTTGCCATTCACCAACCACAAAGGAAAAATGAACAAGCCATATCCTAGCAGAGAATTATTACCCGCTCCAGAGGTAAACTGTTAAATTGTGTAGGTGTAAGTAACATTCAAAAAAAATTGAATATCTACAAGTCTTTCAGTCAATCATTTATTTTACGAATTTGATAGACTCACCTCTGTGTTAGGCACTAGTGACACAAAAATGAATGGGCACAGGTCCTGCCCTCAAGAAGCTCTCACCCCAGTGGAAAAAACAACCAAGTAAAAAGACAATTACAGTACAATATGGTGAGTATCAGAGAACTCTGAGGAGTGTTGCCATCGTGGATAACTCACAGCTAACTGCTGTGAGGAGTAGCTCAGAGTTATCAAGCCAACTGATCACCTACAGGGGCCCATGAAATTCATTATGAATATAAAACCTTATAAAATGTTAATTATTGTTATTACATTCTTGGTATTCTTTTAGTATTAGAGATAGAGTGTATAAACCACTTAGAATTTGGGGTCTAAAATTTTTTAAAATTTATTTTCACTATGAAAATAATGCATCCTTATTGTAGAGAATGCAATCGATACAGAACTCACCAGAGGTAACCATCATTAACGGTTAGTTATGTTCTATTTCATCAAAGATGCCAATGACTGTGAGATGCATCCTAAATTCAAGAGTGCTAAAAAAGTTAGAGCAAAAAAGAGAATTTTAGGGAGCACTTGAAGTCTTGGGTAAATATGAACAGGGGACAGAGGCACCAAGGCAGTCCTGTGTAAACTGTACAGAGGAAAATTATTAGGAAATCTGACTGGCATGATTAAAAGAGGATTACATTCATTTTTATACTAACATTTTGTATTTCTAGGTGCTGTACTGCACTAAAAAGTAGCATTCCAAAAATCTCTGGCTCTTGGAAGATGCTCCCAAAGTTTATGTTCCTAGAGTTGTACATAGTGTCTTATGAGTAGGTTAAGGAATATGATCCTTATCTTGCTGAAGATTTAGTCTGTATCATTCAAGTAAACCTTTTCCTGGAAGGAGATAAATCCCTAGTTGCTGAAACATTGGTCGATAAGTATATATTGGTCCCACATGGACTTATCACATATGAAAGAGAATACAGCTTTTTTTTTCCCCATTCATCATCCCATATTTGTTTTCTCTTCTAAAATCCAAAGGGTTTTAAAGAATGAAAAATGTTGGGTTGTAACCTGTCCAACTGCCAGGTCTCTTCATTTTAGAAACATTAAGGATGCAGCATGATGTAAAATAGTACAACAGGAAGACCTGTGTGTGGAAACCAAGGTGCTACTCTTAACTCTACCACTAATTAGATGTGTAATTTTAGATAAATCACTTAACCTCTCTAGACCTCTGTTTCTCATCTCTAATTTCTCTATCTAGTCCATAGATTATTGTGCAGATCAAAAGAAATCATAAATGTGAAGCACTTTAAAAAATGTAGCAATGCATGTTATAAAGTATTAATATATGCATTTATTATTGGTCTGCAAAGTCAGTACCAGACTCAGGCAAGAGGTGCCCTTGCCCTGAGCCCTGTACTTCAGAGGGCCCTGCATATCATAAACAGAAATGCATATACATTTATTAAATATCTTTCAACATATTCCTAGAAGATATGGCCTCAGCTCTGACAATAACAACAACATTCTTTGGAGCGATTCAAAGCTTATACACAATATTTTCTGGATCTGATTCAAAATGGATCATCTTTATTAAACATACCAAATTTGACCTCACAGCAACTCTGGGTTAAAAATTGAGATGCCATTTAAAAACTGTTAGAGCAGTTAGGTTTAATTTAGACAAGAGAGTGAGCTGCACTAGGATAGTTAAGTGAAGCAATAGACGATCCTGAGGTAAATAAGGAATTGTGTTCTATGGTGGAAAACATTTTTTATTTTGTGCTAACCAGTTATTTGGTATGGACTATTGCTTACTATTAATGATGTTAGGAAATGTTTACAAAAAATACAAACAGATCTAAGTTTGCCTATTTTACTTTTTAAATAATCTAAAATACTTTTTAAATTTTTAGAGAAAATGATTTTTCTAAATAGAAAGATACAAAATGTGACACATACAACAAAAGTGATATTACAATAAGATAAAAGAAAATTGGAACAAAGAAATAAAAATGTTTGCATGATTGTGAAGACATTCATAGTAAATAAATTTCTATATATAAATAGAAAATATATAAAAATATATTATATATATACATACACATATACATACATACACATATATATACACACACATATATATATGTGTGTGTATATATATACACACATACATACACACACTACTTTTTAAACATTCTAGGTAAGGCATGGTCTCCTGTGAAGAGATTTGAATGAATTAAACCACATATTTTTCTTTTGTTTTTCTTTATATCCCAACATTGAAAAAATTGAAAGAACTTAGCACCTTATGGATATAGATATTGCTTAAAGACTATTGAAAAAAATCATAGTATGAATGATAGAATTGATACGATAAAAGTAATTTCTAATATTTTCTGCAATGATGATCATTGCAATCCCATTAAAATGTTTGAATATAATAATTAAAATTCATAGTTCATTTCCAGATATAAATATTGATTTAGAAATTTTATTGACAGTATCAGTTGCTACTGCCTTAGCAGAATAAAATTTCTCCAATTCTATTGAACCAAATTTTTAAAACATCTAACGTTAGGGAACTATTTTTCATATAAAATAGTATTATAGTTAATTTTTTAAGTGGTCCTTTCCTCTAGAGATGCATATTGATATATTCATGAATAATATGATATTATAGCTAGGATTTGCTTCAAAATAATTGGGTATAGAGAGTTGGGGAGTGTAGATGAAGCACAACTGACTAAGTTAATTGTTGAAGCTGGATAATAGGTACATGGAACCCTCTATACTCTATTTCTACAGTTGTAAATGTTTGGAATTTTATATAATAAAAAATTAAACAAAAAACTACATTGATTCAAGAAAAGTTGTCTATATTGCTATTAGTGTCAATATAAATTACATATATTATAACATAATTATTTTCCTGAAAAAAAGAATATGTATACAATAAGTATATGATAATTTATAATTATGTACATCTTTATCTTATTCCTCATCCAAAAATCATCAGTCCATCAACAGAACATACAAATGTACAATATTAAGTCAAATCATTTTTGTTGTTTAGCTGACTTTCAGTCATAAAAAATATTGCTATATACACTGAAAATATTTTATCATAATAAAGGTATATTTGTCATAGAAGGTATGTAGAACACATTTATTTAATTATTTAATGTATTCATTTTTAGCTTGATTTATAATTTTTAATGATTTAGACCTAATGTATGTACCCCCCCAGTCCTTCCTGGGTACTAAAAATGTTAGGGGCAAGCATGTTCTCAAAATTTCCATTTCATTCTTAATTTTAACAGCTAAGACTTTTTGGATGGAGATAACTAGAATACTGCCTTTATTCAACTTATAATTGTCTTCCCCATTTATTTTAGAAAAACATTGTACAATTATGCTGGACTTGACAAATAGGGCTCAGATATCTCTGAACATTTTACCCAAGACAGGAACCATGTGTGTTCATGGCTGTGTTGACACTCTGCCCCTCTCCACAGATCAGTGAGCTAAACAGTCATCATCTCTTTAGCAAGAATAGATGAGATCAAGTTACAGTCCTTTCAGGGAAGAACTTAGGGGTGGTCTAAGATAACTGGTCATCCATATCAAGGATATTCTTTAGAGCATTCTGTATATAACCCCAGCCTCTTGTTCAGTACAAATATTAGGCTTTAGAACAATTTGTGTAGAGAGAAAGGTTAAGACTCCCTTCTTATATATGATGGAGACATTCCTATTTCCTTTGCATCTAATCCTCAAACTAGAAAATGTAAAATTATCTGGTCAACAGTTAGTCCATACAACCAACAATTAGTTTGCTTTGTCTAAACTATTCATATACTCCTACCCCCAAAGTCCTTGGTATGCTTGGATTAACTGTGTGATAGCTCCCATCTCCATATGCAGCAGCACTGACTCTCGAAAAAACTTTCTCCAGTAAAGTACACTTACAACACATCTCTCCAAGTCTAAGACACTTTTGCTTGTAGGATTGACCAAAAATGTAGTAACCACTTTTTTAGGAAAAACAGAAGAAAACTATAAAATTAATTCCAATTTCAGAAATATTGAAATGAGGGAGCATGTCTTAGAATTGAGAATACACTGAAATAGGATTTTTTTAAAGTACACTTTAGAATAAAGAAAGTTATTATGATTCTTATGGGAGGCCGAGGGGAGCAATGGGAGGCTGAGGGGAGTGATGGGAGTCAGAGAAAGGTGTACGCGTGGGTCATTATGTAGAAACAACATGGTGACCCTCAGCTCTGGTCATAAAGGCATAGCATGAGAGCATGAGGACCTAGCAGGAACAACACCAAGAGTGGGGAAAGGGACTTGAGAGCACTCATTGTGGGTCATGGTCATAAAGACACATTACATCAGGAAACTTGCCTATGGCTGGCTCTGCTTCCAAATAATCCTAAATAACCACAAAACAACAGAAAGTTATTAAGGTGAGCCCTCACTTCTGTAACTTCATTCCTTTAGCTTATTGTCAAAATCTAACCACCAGGCAACACACAGGACCTTTCACTTAGCCTTCTTGAGAAACAGGGCTGAATGTTCTACCTCCTGGAACATTTAAAATTATATTTAATCTCATTTTAGTGGAATGTTAAAATATTTTTAAATCTATGTATTAAGAAATGCAAAATGTTTTGAGACTAAATACCAGAGGGTATAGTCATTAGGTGTTACTGTGTTTACCCAATAATTGGCCCCTTTCCTATAATAGATGAATCTCTGTTTCAGAATGGAAAAATAAATTAAACAGAAAACAAATTCCCTACATAAAGGTCATATGAGCTCTTTGTAACCAGAAATGAGGTATTACAGTATGTTTACTGAGCACCTGGTATTTAGTTCAGGTGGCTTGCTTCACTCTGTAAATGCCAATAACTAGCGTTTGTAAGTGTGAAATATTATAATGGTCACTTTCATGTAATAATCGCATCCTGATTCTCTAACTGGAAAAACAACATAAAATTGTGAACACTATATGACTAAATAGGGAAAATAAATATTCTTTAACAGTTTGGGACTAGAAACAGTGTTTGAAGATAGAGAAAAGAAAGGGAAAGAGGCATTCTGGACCTTCTAGGCAATTTTGATTCTGTCTTCAGCACCCCCAAAATCTAGGAGAGTACAAACTACTACAAAACATCTTTAACATGTCTCTGTCTTCCTCATTCTCAACTCCTTCTTTCTAGGTAGAGAACATTTTGGTTTTTATATATTCTATTTCTTAAGCCCTGGGTAAGAGGATGTCAGATGGTAACCAAAGGAATTGCCTCCTTCATGTATTGAGCTTCTGTTATGTGTCAGGAAAAAGGTGCTGGGTGTCCTGGAACCAAAGACGACTAAGGTAGAGTCCCTGATCTTTAGAAGCTTTCATGTGATGAGGAGGAGAGCAGTCAGGGATTGAGACCAGGCAAGTAAACAAATTGTTAGGCTAGTGGGTATTGATTATAGGTAGGGAGTACCAAGCACAATTACTTAAATCAGCCTGTGGTGTGTGTCTTGGGGGTGGGAAGTAGGACAGCATTAGTGTACTGGAATTTAAAGTCTCAGCCAAAGAGCAGGAATTAGCCAGAGGAAGTGCAGCAAAGGAATATGGAAGATCCTTTTTGGTAAAAAGCATAGAAATATAATTGGCAGAAATTGGTAGGTTATTTGATGGGGGTTGGATCAAAAAGAGAAGGAAGAATCTCATGAGGTGGACAGGTAGACACTGCAAAGGTATAGGCAGAGCATTCAAAATCGAGTTTCAGCCAGATTTTTCTTCTGTCATCTCTGCTTTGGGTAATACCTCCTTCTCTTGTTAATTGGTCCCTTTGTCATAACCCAGGTCACGGCTTCTAATCTGGCTCCAGTAAAGAAAAGGTCAATAGCTAATGTTACCCTTCTGGCTTTGGCACTTTGGCAAATCACCATCTTTCTAGTTTCTCCCCTGCTCTCCATACCTGACATTTTTTCCCAGGTAAGCCCCTTCATTCACTGCATTTTGCTGTTTGTTTGGCTGGTATTCCAGATGCCTAACACCCTGTTAAATTAAACTTAGTTTTATACGTATTGATCTTCCTTTGCTAGAAAGAATACACTTACTCAAAAGAAGAGTTCTCTTAGTTTTTGCTTTTGCAATGATTTTTAAAGAAATAGCCAAGAGCCAAGGGCTGAGAGCCAAGAAAGCCAATAATAAAGATAATAGCTACAAAAGTGAACTTTTGTTGGTTGTCTGCTCAGTGTCTTAGCCTTGCCTTCTCTCCTCCACAGTACCTTAATTTTCATTTGAGGAATCCACTCATCCCCATGCAGCCCTTGTACTTCCAGGGAAACTGACCCTTTCCCTGTTTAGTTAGTTCAAGCCAACCATCCCATTCCACCTTGCCATGCACAGCTTTTGGATTTAAGTGGTGAATATCAGCATACTTGCTGGACTGCTGGAAGTCATTCTCTCTAGATATGGATGAGGGAACACGTACTTTGGGGAGCTGTTGGCAGCCATCTTGTGATCATGAGAATTGCTGGTTTTAAGGATAAAGCTGCCATTGCAGAAGACAGAGAAAGATGGAAAGATGGAAAGAATCAGAGCCCTTAGTGATATGCTGAACCTGTTCAACTGAAGACCAAGAGAAATAGTCCTTAGTGACATAAACTAACCCAAACGCCTGCCTTACCTCTGGATTTTCAATTTCACCTTTATTGTTTAAGGCAGTTTGAGTTGTGCTCTTTTTTTTACTTGCAACATAAAATATTCTATGCTATACAGTTATTATTCGTTGAGAGGCCTACTATATACCAGGCACTGAAATGGGGGTTCCACAAAGACTAATTCTTACAATCATATTTTTTTCTTTCTTAAAAGTTGTGGTAAAATGTACATAACATAAAATTTCCCATTTTAACCATTTTTAATTATATAGTTCAGTACAATGTTGTGCAACCATCTCCTCTGTCTACTTCCAATCACAACCATAGTTTGAGGTAAGCATTAATATCCTTATTTTACCAAAAAGGACACTGATCCCCAGAGAGGTGCATTACCCAAATCAGACCACCAGTTAGTGGTTTGGTCAGGATATAAACAAGTCTGCCTGACTGCAAAGCCCATGCTTTTTCTACTTCATTACAGTGCCAAAATAAATTATCAAACAAGGAAACAGAAAATTTTGGTCAAATAAGCAGCCCAGGGTCCACAACATAGAGATTAGGATTTTGGGAGAAGCAGATCTAACAAACAGGAAACAAGGTAAGGAACAAAAAGTGATCAGAATTCAAGTCATCAAAGATAGGACACTAGAGGTTGGAGTCAAGGGGAATATGGAAAACTATTTAGGTTCAAGAAGTAGGGTTTGAAAAGGGGTTTATCAGTGGAGACTTCAAGAATATCTGATTGTATTTGTTCACTCTGCCCTGGTTTGTAGGTGAGCAATCCTTGCCCTGCCTACTTCCCAAAAGGATTCTGACCTGAAGACTAATAACAAAATATATTTTAAAATAAAAATACTCTCAATTTTATGTTAAACATTCATTACAATAAGTCACATAATAAAGTTGATTGTATCATGAGAGAGACATATCCTGTGGTGGAGCCTGGCCCTTTAAATGAGGTCTATAATGACTGAAGAGCTCTATTACTTTCTTGTTAGGACAAGATGTATTCCAAGTAGGGTTCCCCCCTCCAAAAAAAATTATATGCTTCTATACTAAAAGCTATCCACCTTTGATGAGTATCTCTTAATTGTTTACTTTTTAACTAAAGGTTTTTAACTAGGGCTATTAGAACTCTAGAGGGTGTTTAATCTGTTTATCTGTTTGTTTTCAAAAGTCTGACTCCTTTCATTTGTGATCCTAGGTAAGTAGTAGCTTGGAGGGTTTTACTTATACAAAAAGATCAGTTCCCTAATTTTCAGTTTTCATAAGTGTAAATTTCTAGGGTCAGAGGCTGTCTTGCAATGGAGGAGGGGAAGTTATATGAATGGATTGGGTAAGACTCCCCAGTGTTTTCATACCCCTCAAACCTGGACTCCACACCAAGGCCCCTTCTCCAGCTGTGTAGTTAACAAAAATAGTATCATTTTCTCAATTATTTTATATAATTCTAAGTACTGACCTTAACAATTCACTGTGCACCGAATAGAAATATGACAGGGGCAGGGGCCCCATGCAGCCAATGCCATTCGACATGTATGAGGCTTATCACCCTTCTCCCTCTAGACCAGCATGGGGAGTGAATGTCCATTATATGTGTAGATAGTCTGTTTGGCAATAAAGGTTTTTGGGGGGGGGGGGAATAAAACATAGAAAACTGAATTTTTTCTCCTTTATAAAAGTTTGCTTTGTGTGTTTTTTCTAGTAGACTTTATGTTCTTTAGAGCAGTTTTGGGTTCACAGCAAAATCGAGCAAGAAATACAGATATTTCCCATTACCCCCTAACTCCACACATTTATAGCCTCCCCCATTATTACCATCCCCTAGCAAAGTGGTACATTTGTTACAAGTGATGAACCTACACTGACACATCATTATCACTGAAAGTCCATAGTTTACATTAGGGTTTACTCTTGGTGCTGTACATTCTATGTGTTTGGACAAATGTATAATGACATGAATCCACCATTATGGTATCATTCATAGTATCACTGCCTTAAAAGTCCTCTGTGTTCTGCCTGTTCATCCTTTGCTCCTTCCCAACCCCTAACAACCATTGATCTTTTTACCATCTCCATAGTTTTACCTTTTCCAGGATGTTATATAGTTGGAACCATACAGTGTGTAGCCTTTTCATATTGGCTTCTTTCACTTAGTAATACATACTTAAGTTTCCTCCATGTCTTTTCATATCATAGTTTGATAACTCATTTCTTTTTAGTGCTGAATTATATTCCATTACTTAGATATACCACAGTTTAGCTATGCATTCACCTACTGAACAGTATTTTGGTTGCTTCCAAGTTGTCACAATTATGACTAAAGCTGCAATGAACATCTGTGTGAAATTTTTTGTGTGGACATTAAGTTTTCAGTTCCCTTGGGAAAACACCAAGGAACATAATTGCTGGATCATATGGTAAGAGTATGTTTAGTTTGGTAAAAAACCACCAAAATGTCTTCCAGAGTAGCTGTACCATTTTGCATTCCCACTAGCAATGAATAAGAGTTCCTGTGCTCACTTCGGCAGCACATATACTAAAGTTGGAAAGATACAGAGAAGATTAGCATGGCCCCTGCACAAGGATGACATGAAAATTTCGTGAAGCATTCCATATTTTTAAGGATTTCTAAACAAAATTTTATCCTGTTTGATTTTTTTAACTCTGATCCAATGATAAAATTCCACCAATTTTCATTTTCCAGTATAGTTACTTCTTTTAGTTAAGTAGCTGGTAGTCTTTGGCTTCTACCCATTTAAATATAAATAACATAGCAAGCATTTGATAGGACTAACCTGGAATCAAGTGTGCATGAATTAGAATTAGACTCAGACTATCGAACATATTTTCCTATTCTATTACAGATGGACCTTATATGAATTAAGAAAAACTTTTCTTGTTAATAAAAACTTCCTTTAAAAAAAAAAGAGTTCCTGTTGCTCCACATCACCACCAGCATTTGGTGTTGGCAGTGTTCTGGATTTTGGCCATTCTAATAGGTGTGTAGTGGGTCTCCTTATCTTTTCAGTTTTTACCCTTGTCCAACCTCTCCTTCCCCATCATTTCTTGCAATAGATTATCTTTTCAGAAGGAGTCATGGAATTTAAGAGCTGGGCAGTAGGTGGCACAAACTTAGCAACATTAGATACATGATGGAGGGAAAGACTGAGAAATGACTGACTCAAGTCATGTGAGAGCCCTGGGAAAGGAGCAATCTGGCACACCTTCAAACCAATTCTATTTAAATAACTGAGGGCAGAGAAAAATTCATTTTCTATTAATATAAAATGTATAGCTCTTTATGATTAAAATTTAAAGAATTTATTACATGCACTGAATATAATATTTCCACTTACCTGGAAGTGTCTTTCATTTAACATGTTTTAAACCACTTATAACTTGAACAGCAATAGTTACTCACCAAACATAGAGGTAAATTACAGCCATAAATTTTTGCTCAAAATATATTTATAACTTCTTTTTTCCCCCCTAGTTTATATGTAACAAAAATAGTTCTAACTTTTCTGAAGTTCTTATCCTTTTTTTATCTTTCTTTTGGGAATTTCTAAGCCAGACAACCTCCTGTAAGATACATTCATAGCTTTAAAATGTAGAAAATAACCATCTATCCTTAAAAAAATAGTGTTAGAAATTTGGAGATTTCCAACCTCAAATCCTACCCCCATCTCTTCTTCTGACTGGCTTACCTGAGGGAGTATGCACACTTGTATCTATGCCCCAGTGAGATCCCCAGAACCATTTTATTATTAAGCAGGCAAATGCCCAAATTATAGTGATGCTTGAGTTAAGGCTGAGTGGAAGCCAAGAGATGTGAGGCCTCTTGCTTTTCCAACCCCAAATCTAAGTCCTGTGACCTCCTCAAGTGTGACAGAAGAGAGAAGAGTAAGAGTGAGGATAAGAGTGAGACACATGTTCTCAAGTATTAACAGCTGAGCTTAAGTTTATCTACTTGACTAGGTGCTCCAATGAGAGCTGAGAACTGAGAAGGGAAAGTGGGAGGATGGGGCCTCCTTAGCAGAGGTAGCCCATCCTCACTCCCCTACCCCCAATCCACCTCTTGATTTGCTTACTACAGGGAGAGAATATGTGCAAAACAGCCCACTGCTCTTAAGGGTAGGAAATGAAAAAGCGGGCATTAGGGCCCATTCAAAAGGAAAGTATCTTTCAGTGTCATGATCCTGACCTCTAGAGAAGTGTCCCCAAAGTCTCTGACCAGACTAGTCACTTCTTCCATATGGAACATCTAATAAGAGGGTAGACAGAAGCAGAAGCTTAGGTGGAAGTTTCCTCCTTCATGACCTCTGGCAGAAATGCAAGGAGAGATGCTGAACAACACCCCATTATTTGTTTCTCTTTAACAGGGCTTAATAATCAAACCTCTGCTCAACCAGGATTGTCCACCTAAAAGAGATTAGCAGCTCCCTCAGTTATTACCACTGTTTCTCACTGTAACTTCCTGGGACCAGTGTGATGCACAGTTAAGCTGGTCCTCCTAAGAGTTTCTGTAATGGGTCATAACAGGACATTAATCAATTTAACTTCAAGGCTGCCCTGCATCCTAGGCTAAATATTCACTCTTTAGTTAATTTCTCGTCTGAAATTATGCCTAATAATATTGCCCAAAACTGGTCAACAGGGATTACTTTTTAAAGTCCAAATAAAGCAAAAAAAAAAAAAAAAGGCTGAAAATGGAACAATGTGAAGCCCTTCCCATTATTAAATTACCAGAGAAATTCAAGTCCAAAATGAATTCCTCTTCCTATTGTAAATTAAACTCCAAAGACCATAAAGTATAATTATTCTTCTCCCTAGTTTCCTGATCTTTTCAGTCTCTGTCAGAAGAGGGTTTGGATTCCTTCAGGAGCCACTGCACCCTGGGCCTTCTTCTATCACCATGGGTGTAGCATTTTTAGCACCATCAAATTTGAAGTAATCCACTCAAATTTCTCGCATCCTATAATTGTAAAAAGCAAATGTGACTCCTGAAGTAACAGCATTTTGCAAACAAAATGATGTTCCTAGAACCCAGCGTATAGACCTTTGTTGCTGTTGCCTATCAGAGATTGTAGCAGGCTTAGTGTTATCTGGGAAGGGGAATAATGCACAGGGAACAAAAGATGGAGAACACCTGTTTGGTTTCCACCATGCCAGGATGCCTAGTAGAACACGTAAGTTTTCCAACTACTATATGTGAATTTAAATCCAGCTAGGATAAATTTCCCAACAAGAGATTAACTGCGACGTAGAACATAGTTGCTTTTAATAAGAGCATAGTTGACTTTCTACATAACATCTTCCTCTTTCTCCCAAAAAGGGACCCACGTTTCCTCCATCCAGCTGACCGAATCTGAAGCTACAGGGGCAAGTCTGATTAGCCTAAAAGTAATCCCCGCATGATTGCCAGAGAGTAAGTCAAGAATGGGCATAGGGCCCAATTAGGTACAAAGAGACATGAAAATGTTTACAGTGGTAGCATCTGAAATGTCTAGATCACATCCAAATCTTCCTGCTTTCTCTTGGTATCCTCATGTTTTGAATACTTCTATGTCCATTTCCCTCTTGAGTCTGGTGTTTCTGGCCTGGAAGCCCAGCATTGAATTGAGCCTGATCTCTGTCAAGTAACATAGCTTCCTTTTCCATGTGTGAACACAGCATGACATATTTATAATAGGCAACTCTGCAGTCCGTGCTTATAGCCTTACAGCTGATCTTCTCTGGTTATTTGTCCATCTCCAGTAGGACTCTAAGTCTTTTAAGCTTTATGACACAGCTGCTGCCACTGAATACTGCTCTAGAACCCCTTAGGTCTATTAACCTTGCTTCCAAGATTCTCTTCCCTGAAATGTCTCTTAGCTGGATTATCACTCTCAACAAATTTGTGAATCTGAAGCTTCTGTTGATGCCTGCAGAGGCCATAATCTCAGGATAATACAGGGGTCTAATATGTCCCCTGACATGTGTTCCTCTAAACCCCTCTTCTTTTAGCTTTAACATTCTCTAATCCTTGAGTAACTTGTGCTACTTCATTTATTACTTTCTGCCATTTCTTTCTCCACTCCTGTTCCACTTCTTTCGATAATTCTGTTCTTTTCAAGGAGGCCCAAGTGAGTTTTTAAATTTTAATCTGATTCCTAAATGGGTCCAGTTTTTCCACTAACACAGATAAAATTCCAGCTGCAGTCCTTTTTTTCCTTCCTCCTTTCCTTTCCTCTTTCTTTCTTTCCCTGTGCATTTGTTTCCTGACCAACTCCATAGATTCTCTCTTGAGAGGCTCCCATAGAGCCATTGTCTTGTTATACAAGAGCCATACCTTCTTCCCTACATATAATGTCTTAAAAAATCATCAAGTAAGTCCTGAAATGACACCAATGCCAACACCACCAACAATAATGGCTAATAGTTTACTGAGCCCCTACTATGCACCAGGCACTCTTCTAAGTATTTTATAGGTATTACACTACTTAATCCTCGCAACAAGCCCTTGAAATGAGGACTATTATCATGCCCATTTTACAGATGCAGAAACTGAAGAACAGAGAGGTTAACTAACTTGCCCAAGGTCAGCCAGCCAGAAAGTGGCAGAGCCCCCTCTTGGCTTTTCACTCTTACATTTGCTCATGCTATGGTCACCTACCAGTCCTTCCATAATATAACACCCTTTTAGTGTTTGACCTAGTCTTCTCTCAATGCTTTAAAATTGGGTATACTTTTAAAAAGCAAAAATAAAGATTTATAGTGGTCTATCACAGCTCATCCTAAATTTTGAACATAATTTCTTTTAATACAGCTATGTCTCTATTATTCCACAGGGAAGGGTATTAAAGTTAGAGTCTATAATTTTTTAAAGATAACCTCTATTATGAGTATAACTGGATTGCATGCTTACCAGGTTTTTCCACATATACATTTAATTTAAATCCTTAGTTCCAAGTTAATTTTCACTGCCTAACTAATAAAATATTATCTGAGCATGTACTAAGGAATGAATTTTTGCAGCTTAGTGAGATAAGTCATTCATACTCTAACAAGGATATTTTAAACAGAGCTGATTATTCCTTCAGGAAAACCATATTCAGATCAAACTAATTTCCTAAATGACATAAAAGGAATGAGCAGCTTTGCGGTGTCTTATGTAACTGACTGAGTGCTGACGGCTCGGGACTAAATGATGGAATAACAGAGGAAAGGGAAGCTGAATCTTTGAAATGGTAAAAATGATCATTTAAAAATCACAGTAAATATCACCTGCCAGGTATTAAAATGATTAAAGAGCTTATTT
Source organism: Vicugna pacos (assembly GCF_048564905.1). NCBI lineage: Eukaryota > Metazoa > Chordata > Mammalia > Artiodactyla > Camelidae > Vicugna > Vicugna pacos. The sequence continues at coordinate 5,316,087 of NC_133008.1, read as the reverse complement.
TTTCCACACTCCTATTGTGATAGGTTTAATAAACAAATAATTTTAAGTACCCTAACCTGTTAAGCATCAGTAATTAGTTGAGAAAAACAAACACAAATGTTCTTGAAGGGAGAGCAAACCCTGAGGGAATTTAGTCCTCTGAAATTATGCTAAGTGTATACTGAAATCATTCTGGGAGACTCCTACCCCAAATAAAAATTCCCTTAAAGTTTTTCTCCTGTTTTCTCTCATACATAACTTCCATGACAGCTAATTGACAGGATTATTTGCTAACACAGGTGAACCTGGCAAAGGATAAAAACCACCTGGAATATTTTGGGTTTTCACTGTAAGAATTAAGAGTCTATGATACCTGTGAATGGGAAGGGCACCAGACTGGCAGGTATTAACTTTGCCACTAAGTATTTATGGGATTTGGTTTTGTCGCCTCACCTCTTTGAACTTCAGTTTCCCAATCTGTCAAATACAAAAATGAGAATTAAATGATGTCAAAGGCCCGTTCTAACAACTCCCAAGTTCTACAATTTTAAGTGAACATGGCTTTGAACACTTTTGCAGAAAGAAGTCTCTAAAATTTAATCCTGTAAGATAAACTAAAAATATGTAGGAACCAGTGATATGGGGATAGGATATTTTTTAGTATTTCCCAGTAGATAGTCCATTATTGTTAAACTAGTTTCTCTCTTGCACTTCATCAGTCACCATGGCTCCAAGAAAAGGAGCAGAGCAGATGTCATTACAAGAATGAAGAGGATATGGTACATAAGGAAATCTACTGTCACACAAGAAAGAGAACAATCCATCTCTTACATCCCATAAGAGATGAAAGAAGAGAAGGGGACAGGAAGAAGTAATCAGACCCAGTGTGCTTACTTCCTGTGCCTTCTCAGGGTGGAAGCTAGAATTGGAGGTATATAGTTGAAGTATTCACACAGATATGGGGACGTCAAGAAAATGGGTTAGTGGTTTGCTTCCCTGGGCATGTCTGTGAGAACTCTAGGAACTCTGCTTTCAGCTTGATGGCATGTTCAACACGACATAGGCAACACTGGTAGAGGGAGGTAACTTAATAGATGAGCCTGAACCAAGTCTCCTGGCTCATCAAGGCCTACATGGGGTATTCTAGAAATTCAGAAGTTCCCACATGTCTCAATGAGAAGATAGAATGACATCGTGAGAATCAATGGACCTGCAGAGGCCTGAGGTCAGTAAAGAGGTTGCAGTGTATAGGGTAAATGGTTCAGTATGGACTTCAGTAAAGGAAACAGCATGACTTCTGAAAGGGACAGAAATGAGCAGTTTTACTTCTGAGGCTAGCAGTTCTGTTTTCAGACCATACCAGACACTTCATACTAGAAGACAACACAAGGACTGGCATACATGGCTCAGGGCCCTTCCCAGATGCCATGTCAGCCTTTCCATCCCTCAGGGCTGCTACTAGCCACTGTGTGAATTAGAAAAAGGCACTTCCTTTATCAAGACACTTTACTTCAACCTATCAGAAAACTGTCATAATATACTGGTTTTGTTAAAATAAGGCATCTTACTGCCACATGCCTGAGAACTGTCATAATAAACTTAAATCTAGGATGCTGAAGATGTGAAAGACACTCCATCTATGTATACCTTATACAGCAACCCTTTCCTCCCATAAAAATCTTGGAATGAGATGAAGGTGGGAAAATAAAATACGTAAGAGTCAGCATTTACCTATAAAGAAGATAACATGGAGACTAAACTAGAATAAAAATTACACAGGACAAGCTATGCTTTCTTTGTACATGTGAATTAATTGAGTTGTCTGCCATACCAAAATACAAACTCTTTATGCTGAAGGTTTTGTCTTTTCCTTTTTTTGGTATCTCCCGTAACACCTTATAAAGCAATGCACACACAGAAGGAACAAATAAATGCTTGCTAAATAAAAAAGTAAATCTTTAGAAAAATCAGAATTATGGATTCACTTATAATATATATAAAGCATGTAATTTTCCTTTTTCCGCCTACAGTTATTTGAACCAAATCTACAATTTGACCCATTTGCACCTTGCTAACAACCAGAAAAATCTGCAGTTCTTTCATTGTTTTGTCTCCTTCCTCAAATTTCTTCTTGAAAAGGAAACTTATATCTGAGTTTCTCCATTCTCAGGACCAAACAGAGATCATCTCAAAATTACAGAATTTTTAAAAATTGAAAACAGTTTGTACCTCTTGGAGAGTGATGGAAATGTTAGCTATCTTGACTGTGGTGGTGGTTTCATTGGTGTATACATCTACCAAAAAATCATCAAATTGAACATCTGACATATGTGTAGTTTACTGTACAGAAGTCATACCACAATAAAGGTGTTTTTAAAAACTGAAAACAGGATTATGTAATCCAAACCAAATCCTTATTAAAAGGTGAGGAGACCCTGATACCTAGAAACGTAAAGTATTTTGGCTAGAGGCACATATCAAGTCAGGGACTCAAACACCCTACACAATCTGGTTCTGCCCCCCCACCTCCCGTCTCCCAAAATACACTTTCCCCCTCTAAACTCTACTTCCCTTATCATACTTTGTAATCACTTAATCATCTGTCTCAAACCTAAGACAGCAAGTGATCTAACTCAAAAGAGAAAGCAATCACCCAAAAGTTTGAAAATCAGAGAATCTGTAAACTGCCAGTTTTACCATATCCATAAAATGATAAACAAAAGAGAGCGGAGAGACTTGAGAAAGGGTACTTTTTCAGCCATCACAACAACAGCTAGGGAATAAAAACCCGTTCTCCTTGGGGAGAGATTATGCTAAAGGGACCAGATAGATACAGAAGATAATTCCCCTTGAAGTTTTTTCTTTTCCTTTGAGTTTGTGAGATCTAAAAAAAAAAATTTTATCGCATAAACAATCACAACCTCAATACACTTACGTCTCTTTTTCTCACATACTATTCCCCCAAACATTATATAGCCCACATCTTCAAAGAGTAAACTGACCAAAGGCCTGTTACATATTAACCAAAACCTTTTCAAGATTTAGATGATTCCCCTTAGACCATAATTAGGAACCGACTTCAAACTTCCGTTACCAAGCTCAAAGCTCGGTAAAGTGGATCTCCAAGGTGTGCAAATACCCTCAGTTTGACTAAAGGGCACAGAATCTCTAGCGCTCCCTGCAGCTCAGACTTTGAACCTACCTACCACACACACACACACACACACACACACACACACACACACACACAAAACAAACCCCGAGTTATCGAAGATTGGCTACCTCACTCCACTTTTTTTTTCCGCTTAAAAAATCGGGTAAAGAGGGGGAAGGCTGAAACGGCGAACCGAAGGATTAAACACTACTCCCCATTACATTAGCAGCCCCCGCCCTTTCCTCCCAGCACCCCCTCTCCTAGAATCGTCGCTACGCACTAGCGCTCTCTTCGCCCACCCCCTGCTCTATTATATGCCCTGATACCTCCCCATTATCACCGGCCCCGCCACACTCCCCTATCCTCCTTCCCCCTCCTTGGCGGGGGAGGGAGGAAACCCGAGAGAGGAAACAGGGCGTTGAAGGAAGGGACTTCGCGATAAGACCGGAGGCCCCATTGGCCCGGAGGTTGTATGAGCACCTCCCATTGGCTGCTTGACCTAAATCCCCGCCTCTCTTCTTCCCCGCCCATTCGCCCCTCCCCCCGCCGCCCCGCGGCCCTCCCCAGCGCCCCTGGCCAGCCCCGCGGCGGGGAGGGACCGACTGGGCGAGTGGTGGCTCCGGTGGTGTCAATGGCTCCTCCTGCCACGGAGCAGCAGCCGAAGCAGCGGCGACGGGACTGAGGAGGAGGAGGAAAGGCTCCTTTAAGGAGGAGGAACGACGACGCCTCGTTTTCCCCCTATCTGCTCCCTTCACACTCATTTCCCCTTCGCCGAGGAGAGAAGGGGGGAGGAGAGAGAAGAGGCCGAAGAAAGAGAAAAAATTCCTCTCAGAAATCTCTTTCAGGGAGTGGGGGGGGGGGAGGAAGAGGGAAAAAAAGAGCCGGGCGCCCCCTGCTCCCTCCCTCCCTGCTCTCCCTCTCTTCTCCTCCTTCTCCCTTCCTCACCCGCCCGCCCACTCCCCCCGCCGCCGGAGACGCCGCTCGGGAGTCGGCGGGACCGGGGTCTGTCTCTTCAGCCGCCGACGCCGCGCTTCGCCTCGGGATCCCCAGGCGGGCGGACGCCCTTTCTTTCTTTCTCTTCGCCTTGCCCGTCTTTCTGTCTCCGTCCCCCGCGGCCGCCCCGCCCGGCGGCCTCGGCCTTCCCCGTGCGTCAGGCCCGCCCGCCTGGCCTCGCTCGGTGTCTGTGTCCGCGGGCCTTTCTCTTGACTGGGGGTCTCGCTTGCCCCTCCGCCCTTACCATCTCCCCTTCCCCTCGCCCCCTTTCTTTCCTCCCCCCTCTCCCCACCCCCTTCTCCTGCCCCGGATCTCGCGGTGCGTGTGTGTGTGTGTGTGTGTCCCTCCGCCAACGCCGCCACCTCAGCCCGGCAAATGAACTCCGTCCGAGCCGCCAACCGGAGGCCCAGGCGAGTGTCGCGGCCGCGCCCGGTGCAGCAACAGCAGCAGCAGCCGCCGCAGCAGCAGCCTCCGCCGCCGCCACCGCCGCCTCCGCCGCTGCCCCAGGAGCGCTCCGTCCCCGCCGCCCGCCGGGCTGGCCGGGACCCGCGGGGAGGGAGGCCGGGACGGGCGGGGGGCGTCCTGTGCGCCCGGGGGTGGGAGACGGAGGCTGAGCGGAGGCGGGTCCTCCGGTGCCGCAGTGTCAGCCCGGCCCGGGCCCCGACCGGCAGGAAAAGCCCCGGCTTCCCCACTCGCCCGGGCTGTCGCTCAGGCCGCGCTTTGGTTTCGGGGGCTCGGCACCCTCTCCCCACACCCAACCCTCTGGCTTCTTGGCTCGCTCGGGGACCCCGCAGGAGTCTGTTGGTGGGTAGAGGGAAAGCGAAGGGTGGGATTTCCCCCTTTTCGGCTCCTTTCCACGGTTTGGTCTCCCGTTTCCAATAGAATGTGGGGGGAACGACTGGGAGTTATTGGGTGGTGGGGCTGGCTGGGGAACTTGTTTTCCCCCTTTTCTCTGTTAGCCTCCCCCTTCCTGTGGAGGAGGGGAGAGGGGGAATCGGAGTGGTCGGTGGTGTTGGCCGGGGAACTTGTTTCCCCCGCCTCCCCTCCCTAGTCACGGGGTAGGGGGAGCAGCGACTCCTCTCCCAACCCCACAATGTTTGCTGCGCAGTTTGGCTTTAGTTACAGAACCCCTGGGAAGTACCCGTTAAATCAAGACCTTGAAATAAATAAATATCGAATCCATCGGCCATTTCCAGCCCCCTCCCTCGCGTGCGGTGCAGTTACCCTTCCGCTCTATCGACACCCCTTCTCGCCTGTCCTCCCCTAGCATACCCCCACGCCACCGGGCTACCCTCCATCTCCTAGTGGGGTTTGAACGCTCCTTCCTTAGAACTGGCCCCTTGGGTGAGAGTGTGTGCGTGTGTGTGTGTTGTGTCCAAGGCCTAGTGAAATGTGTCAGTTGGACCCAACTGTGCAGCTCTGTCTGGTAACCACCATTGTCTAAGGGCTGAGGCTCCCGAGGGTTGGATTCTTGCTTTAGCAGAAATAATGTTCAGTTCTACTTTGACGATGTGGTTATTTTGGGAGGTTTAGGAGGTGGGGTGTTGCACCTCGGTCTCCAAACCTGACTATTCTCTTTATTAATTAGCTGCTCTCAGTGGTGGTGTAGGTCAGTACCATATTTATGTGTACGACTGTTGTTTTAAGGAGGAAGGGAATTGTTACGAGACATTTTGCGTATTTTCGTTGGCAGATTAAGGTTAATTTTACATGCGTTCGTTGTCACACCTCCTTTAATTAAGGGAATCAAGATTAAATGCCTTTTTAAAATTATACATTCTTTCCTTTAAAACTTTCATTGTTGAACAAAATACTTAAATGAAAGAGGGAGATGGTAATCTGAAAAATAGTTTAAAGGGTTTTCACTATTTACTGTTACAGATAGTCCTTGTGAAAGCAGTTTGCTATATGTTGCTAGAAAGAATGTGATGTTTCAAGCCAGAGGTCTTGTGCAACATTATTGGTAAATGTGTTTTAATGGTTGTTTGCTGCATTTACCAAATTTTTTGTAAATTAAAAATATTTGTAATTCCATCATTTCCTTTTACATGTGTATATCAGGGTTCACCTGTGTTCCATTCAAATAATATTCAGATCTTTCAGAACTGGCACTATATATAATGGAGTTGACAGTTTTTTTAAAGAGAAAACAATGACACTGGATTGAAATCCTAGCATAATAAGAATTCTATTGCTAGAAGAGAGCTTTTTCAAGATGTACTCATTTGTTAATTACGTTAACAGTGAATCAGATCCTTTCAGCCAAACTTATTTTAGTTTCATTTTTAAGTGTTTATTCTGAATCTCCTTTTCACTATTTATATGTAATTTCAAACTTAGTTGAAGTACTTATATCTTGGTCACTTTTCTTCATTTTCTTCATTTGTTTGAAATTATTAGCTAGTAAAGTCTATTTCCTTTTGCAGTAAAGTGGCTTAGCTGTTGGCAGTCACATGCCAGAGTGTCATTTTTCTTTTCATTGATATCCATAAACTGACTAAGATGTTCATGAATCAGAATTTCAGTATGTACCCAACCAAATGGTAAATCGAGTTCACTGTAGAATTGTTGCTTTGCTGCTGCTAGTAGAAACTGTTCTGGAGATTCTGTGTTGGCACAGAGGGGAAAAGAGCTTGCTGATTAGCCTTCAGGGAAAATGCTATGGGTCTTTTAGAGGGCAAATAAATGGCCTCAAAATGAATAAAACATTAAGATGAATTGAAAGGCTAAAATAAAGATTTTGCTAGCTTTATGTTTAAAAATGTCATTTTTTGAGAATTGGCGTTTTGATTACATTTTAAAATGTACAGTTAACATAATGATTCAGAAGTTAACTAAGAAGAGTACTTTTTGTTTTAAAGGTTTTGTGGAGTATGCAAAGTGTCACTATTTCTGGCTTGAATAGGGAAGGTTTTGTTGTTTGTTTGAAAATATGCTGCGTTTTATCATTCTGACAAGGTAATTAAGGAACTACAGCTAACATGTGTGCGCACGTGTTTTACTTTTCACTAACTCTTAATGGATAGGTAACTCTTGCGTTAGTCTTGGATAGAGTTACATAATACTGGATCAGAAAACTTTCCAAGTAAGGAATTGAAGTGAGACTCACTGTTTTAAGACAATTTAAGTAAATTCATATAAAATTACTTATTCATTTCATATAAAGTTGGACTTTCGGCTTTTTAGTGGTAATAAAATAGTTACAGGATACTATTTTTTTCTAAGTAGAAATTCTGGCAGAACTGGTTTTTTGTAGCTGCTTTGCCCACAGGTTAGTCTAAAAACTTCCTTGACACCTCTTTTAAAAAAATGTTTGAATGTTTGTAATGGTCAATGTTTGAAGAAAAAAACCCAACCTTATAGAATGAAATCTTAGGACTTTTCAATGCCTTTCTTAGGGGAGACATTTTCTTAGACCCCACATTGGGAAATTATCAGCCTGGGTAGTTCGTGGAATGCTGTCTTCCCTCCTGTTATCTGAAAAGATCCACTGTCTAAAGATGGAATACAAATCATTACCCTCTTTAGGTTTTTAACATAAATTCCTGAGTTTAGGATATCACATACCACTTTAAGGTAGTAAGAAATAATTTGTGTTCCACATAGGGACACTTTGATAATATATTCTAGAGTCGATGAAATTGAAAGTAGTGTGAGGTGGGATTTTTTAAATAATGTTTATGTTTTCTTTTAAAATCATAAAAGTTTAGCATTTGCAACTTGTTCTGCTGAACTTATCTTGAAATCTATTTGGTAGTCTTTTTCTAGAAGTATGTATGAGGAAATCTTACAAGTCTGCAGAAGTACTATGTATTCTGATCATTTTTAAGTTTTTAGTTGTTAAAAGTGATTACTTTGAATAGGTATTAAATGCACATGACTTAAAATGCAAGTCCCTTTCCTACACCTGCCCTCAGCTACCAAATTCTCCTACCTGGAGTCAATCTATTGATTGATTATTATATCTATTATTAGTTTCTCATTTATTATGTTTTAATAAAAGAGGAAGCTTGAGTTCTGAAAACAGCCTTGAAATGGAAGTTCTGAAAAATAGGTGTAATATTCAAGTTATTGGAAAATATAAGATTGAAGTTCTGAAATTTTAACTGTGATTATAGTTCAAGAAATTTAATGAATAAAATACAGTAATGAATTTTGATGTTAATTTCTAATCTGAAATAATCATATAGAGATCATATAGAATAAAAGTGTAATCAGTCTCTTTAATCCCATATTTTGGGATTAAAATCTCACCTATGATCCTGGAATTACAGGGGATTTTGTTTTTTGAGTGAACTTGTTAAAAAGAATTCAGTACATACAGAATTACATAAAATATTTTTGATGGAGGTACATATTTATTACATGCAGCAACCAGGAAACTGTTTAGTGTTCTAGTTATGCATGCTAATTACACTTTCTGTAGGGTTTTTCTAGCCCATAATACTTTACCTTCAGGTTCTTCTTACTGTTTACAGAATAAGGAACTTCTGCAGCCTTTCTAGATAGAAGAGTTCTGGGTAAGGAACGTGATTTTTCCTCTTTTAGTAATTAAGTAATGTGGGTCAGTACTCTCCCATCTTGTGACTAAACCTTAAAAATATTTACATCCCATGAGAAGAGAGATGCCACTCAACTAACTGTGTGTGTGTGTGTAGCCTGTTTTCTCAATGCTTAGGAATTATTTGAGGGATAGAAATGGGATAGTGACAATGCTGATGTTAGAGTTCTGCTGATGAGACCTGAGGGTTGTCCCTATACTGCTTGTCTCTTTCTTTACTGAAAATTCTGGCAAACCCAAGGAAAGGTCAGACAGCTTGGAGACCTACCAGGTAAGGCAAAAACCACCAGTAGATCCTGACCTGTTAGTGAGGATCCCCGAATTTAAATTTGGCAGAATTCAAGGCTAGTGAGTATTTTCTTAGTTTTTTTCGTATTTTTTTAACTTTGAAAATAAACTATAGTAATGAGTTATTTCAACGTGTAGTCTCTTATTGTTCCCCCCCCCTTATTCCTAACAAGTTACTCTTATTTTGTGTCTATCTTGTCCCACTGATCTCTGAAGGGTTTTCTGTTTTAGACTTTCCATTTTTCAAATTTATCATCCCTTTGACTTTCATTCTTGTCTTCCAGAGAACTCTGGTTAGTATGTAAGATTGTTAGCAAGGCACCCCCAAATTGCAGTTGTCACTCTCTGAAAATAAAATTACGAAGAAGCAGGTCACTCTCTCTCACCTTCTGAGACAGCCTCCACTCTGTCTATGGAGTGTACATCTCTCTAAATAAATCTGCTTTTACTTAAAAAAAATTGTGAAGAACCAAAATATAAGGGGTGAGACAGCTGGGAGTAGTGTGATGGTAGGAGCTCAGTTAGAGCTGGCTAGACCTGGGTTGTAGTCCAAGCTACACCCCTAACAAGCTGTTTTGACATGGGGCAAGTAGTGTAACCTCTTCAAGCCTTACTTTATTATCTTTAAATTGAGAGTGGTTAACACTTGCCTTATAATAATTGTAAAGAGATAGTAAAATATCTAGCATATGGTAGATGCTCATTAAATATCAGTTCTTCTAAATATTGAAAAAAATAGTATGGAATGGAATCAGCCATTTATAAAACTAAACCTAAGAGATAAAATATGTATGAGTCGTTAAAGAGTTCCTGGTATACCCCAAAATGCAGTCTAGATGACATGGTGTAACCTCAGAGAAACTGATTTGTGGTTATAAATCACTAATCTTATACTTAATGAATTATAATATTCTTTGAAAAGAGAATAAGAAAACAGAAGAAATGGGTATTTGGAATAACAGTAAACATTGACTCCGTTTCTTCTTATGTACTAGAGCCTGTGCCAGGCACTTTTTTATATATACTATTCCTCTTAGCAGTTCTGTATGGTGGCCATTACACAGCAGTGAATATGCATAGTAAATAGCAGAGAAGAATTTCAGAATTGATTTATGTCACCTAGCCTTTCTATAAACAAGGGGAGATACTGAAATACATTTGGCACGGTATCTCCATCACTTTCAAAGAAAGGAATAACCTAGGCCGTGCAGCACATCTGTCCCCTGTCCTATCCCATCTATCCTGTTGGAGGCTGACACAGTAGTCTGATGCCAATGATTGTTAAATTATTTAGTTTCACATTTTCTAAGTAACTTTTTGATCATAATTTTACCTCATATAGATTTGTCTCCAGATGAGATTGCACTGATTGGCCTGCATGATTTTCCAGCTTGTTGATGAGATCACTAAGCACTCATTGTACAAAGAAGGGTAGATTTCCCTTGAATTACTCATAAGTTATGAATAAAGGGTGTTAAGTCATTTTTTAGCTCATCATTATAGACTGGACTATTTCAAGAAAGAAAAAATGTGAGTTAAATTAGACTTCAGTGGTAATTTTGACAGGTTTGTAGACTATCTTTTTTTCACCCTAGCTTGGTTTCTACATGCATGGGGTTTTTATGTATGTTTGGTTGACATAAGAAATGTGCTTAAACTTAATCCTTAGAAAATAGGGAAATGAAACTAGCTAACTTCCTTTGCATAATTTATCTTAGTTGAAGGCAGATCTCGAAAATATTTACTTTACTTTGAAAATGAATGCGTTGTGTATCTCTTTTATCTTAAAACACCCCAAATAAGATAGCATAATTAAAAGCAAATGTAAGTTGTATATGTTAGTTGCTTGTTCTCTCAATTTTAGAAAATCCAATTGTCAAATGTTCTGCCCTTCTAACACATGGAAAATTGTATGATTATGTTCAAAAAAGAAAAAATTATTAAGTCCTGTTCTTTCAACTGGTGGCTTATAAAAACAAGGTATACTTTCACATCTCATTAGAGATGAGGTAGCATTCATCTTTTTTATGAAGACAGCCTATTTCTCTATTTTCTCAAAGCTTAGAAATTATTTGAGTGATAGAAATGGGGAAGAACATGTGCTTTTAAATCATTTTTCTGGTAACAGTGATAATCTTAGTTTCATTTTTTTTCCCCTAGTGTACATTCAACACAGTGTACAGTGCTGAGTTGTGTCAGAATCTTTGCTGAAAGTTTGTGTGGAATTAACTGGCTACTTACACGAGTTCAGCTTTTGACATTAGTTTCTTTAGTACCATGTATCGATTACTGACCTGAATCAGTTTAGCTTTTGCTGGTTTGCTGACTCTACTTGGGTTTAGATAATGAGAATTCTTTTTGCACTCAAGTATTGATTTTGTGCCTTGCATTCATAATATGTAACCTTGTGTGTGTGTGTGTGTGTGTGTGTGTGTGTGTGTGTGTGTGTATGTGTATGTATAAGAACACAAGGCTCTGTGAGACTCTCCAATACTTAGGAGGTAGGGAGTGGGGAAAAGGAAAGGCCTATTTACCTGTTGTATTTTGAGGGTTTATATATATATGTATATATATGTATGTTATTTTATTGATCATACCTTTTTGGAAAAAGAAAACATACCAGGCTTTAAGGAAAACTAGAAGTGAGTAGAATTTAACCACGAAAGGTAGGAGTCATTCAAGTTTGTATCATGGCACAGAAGATCAAAAAAGACTTGTTTGAGAGAAATGGGGTTGGATGAAGACACTATTTTGAAATCTAATATTTTTGGCAAATTGATCATATGGTAAAGGAAATTGTGGAATCACTCATTTTCCTTCTTTATATAGAAGAAATTGCTTTACAGCTATATATTAAAAGTAGACACAGAACTGTGAATCACTATGTTGTACACCTGAAACATATAATATTGTACATCAGCTATACCTCAGTTTAAAAAAAGTAGACACAGAACTAATTTACAGTTGTTTGCGAATGACTGATAATCCTTTGAAATGCATTTGTAGTTTTAAGAAACTGATTATCAAATTTTGGTGTTTTAGGCCCAGTAAAGGCGATAGAGAAGTAAGCAATTTGGGTAGGGGGTGCTCCCTCAGAGGTAAAATGAGCACATCAGAGGAGGGAAAGAATGGAAGATTTTTGCAGGAATCACTTACCTTAGATATTTGTTTTTCATAGTCTTCTGAACATAAAATTTTTCTTAAAGTTTTACTTTTTTTCTCCCCCAAAAGAATAATTTTGAGTTGAAGATGGGTTTGGAGAGAAGGGAAAGAACTTAAACAGGTACATGTGGCAGTGTGCATGGGTCATTTAAATTAGCAATGGTCCACAGGGAACTACATTCAATATCTTGTAATAGCCTTTAATGAAAAAGAATATGAAAATGAATATGCATGACTAGGACATTGTGCTGTACACCAGAATTTGACACATTGTAACTGCCTATACTTCAATTTAAAAAAGTTGTTGGGCAATAAACAAGAGAAAAGATTCTCAACATTAAAAAAAATTAGCAATGGTCATTTGAATTCTAAACAATCTATATATAACTGTTTATATGTGTATGTACTATATATATACATACTGTTTGAATTGTAGAAATTTTTATTAGTTATTTTTAACTTAAGATTTTGGTGGAAGTATACAAGTATACAAATCATTGATAGCACAGCTTGATGACTTTTCACAAAGTGAACATTATCTAGGGAATCAGTAATAGCTAGATCAAGAAAAAAAAATGCTACCAACATCTCAGAAGTACCTCCTGCCCCCCACCAGTGCCTTCCTAGTCACTACACCCAACCCTTTCTTCCTAACTGCTTGGATTAGTTTTACCTGTTTTGAACTTTATGTAAATGTGGTCATCCAGTATGTATTCCTATGTGTCTCACTTAGTTTGCTTAATGTTTGTATGTGAGTTTCATCTATGTTGTTGCTTGTAGCAATAGTTTGTTCATACTTGTTGCTGTATGATATTACATTGTATGAATAGAGTTGCTTTTGTATTTGGCGCCCAGGAATAGTGCTTCTGTGAACATTTTATATTTATCTTTATGAACACATGTACATCTTCCCTATAACATATACCTCAACATATACCATTGCTTATCTTTTAAAGGCAAAACTTCCATTTACTTTACAAGAAATGGAAGATAAAGCAGCTTTGAGACAGGTATGAATATGGCTTCCTATATGTTGTTAAAACAATTGATGATTTTATTTCAGATGTTAGTGTTTTCCTTAAGTCCTTTGGTACATCTGCTCTTGTTTGTATCCTTTAACAGTCTAGTTTTAGTCAGAAAGTTTGCCCATCAACTTAATATTCTTTTATTTTCCTCGAAGATCATAGGTTGAGTTATTTTGAGGAGAGGGGGAAATATTTTTTATATTTAGGAATTAAAAAAAAAAACTACTGTGGACCTTAATGTGTGATTCTGAGTCTTCATTCTAAAAACTTGTTTCTTTTTGCTACTGGGTAAATATTTTTGTCTCTTCATTTCAGTTTGGAACCTGTTTCTTACTACTTTTATGCTTACCCTTTTAACTCCTGTGAAAATATTTTGCTGTTATTTGGTCGGTTGTTTCATTTTGTTTCTTGTTTTTCTGCATAGCTTGATTATCCTCTATTTTTCTTTCGGCTTATTTCTAAATTATAAAACTTTCACAGAAAAATTGGGGCCCATTTTGCTCTCAGTTGTTTTTTGCAGTCCTTGACCAGACCTGTTTGTTCCTGACATTTAGGAAGAATGTGTAAAAGTGCTTCTGCCAGCATCATTGATAAGTTTTTCCTGAGGTGAAAGCTCATGCTCAAGTGCTAGTGATTTATAAGCTTGTACTCCCTATGATACAAGTATCCCCTGAGAATGACAGATGGGCTCTGTTCTTAAGGAACTACTTGCTTGAAACTGATGATATAGTAGCCTTAGATACCAAAGGAGTAAGATTTCATTATTTCATGTCTGCTCTTTCAGCACTTACCAGTCCAGTGTTAGTGCTAACAGTTGTTCTTTCTTGTCTAAAATAAGCAGTGTGGAAAGGACTGTCATCTTCCTTTCCATTTTATTTTATTTTATTTTATTTAAAAAAAGTTTTTTTACACATAGCCACATTTAGTAAATGTTACTCATTAGGTTTAGGAATAAGGAACCTGATTTTTCAAAGTGACTTTTTTTCTTTTTTTCTGGAGTGGTTTCTTAATCTCATTTCTAAATTGGGAGATTTTAAATAAGGTAACTTCTGAGGTGCTCTAAAACTTCCTGTATCTTTTGAGTTACCAGTATAAATCAGTGAGGTCTGAATTAGGATACAGTTCTTGCCTTGATGGAACTAATAGTTGAGCTAGAGACTAAATTTAAATAACATCTGAGATCAAGATGACTTGCAAATAAGCATGTTGGTATTGTTTTCATTGTCTTCTGGTGTATATTTTTAAGAATAAATATGTATATATATTTCTGAAGTTTTGTTTGTAATCTTAGACTGTTTGCAAGACCATAGACTCTCAGAGTTTTCTATGAAAGTGCTATTAAGATGAAGATTTCTTATAACCCCCCTACTCTCTGATAAATGTTCTACCCTTTAATCATTCACTAAATTACCTTTATGCCGCACTTAGTAGTTGCAGCCCAAATATTAAACTAAGTTATAGCATTTTTATGTAAATGATTAAGAAGGAAACATGTGCCTGGTGAAGAAAATTCCCCTAGAGTTGGGGTCATTCATCTTGTTTTTGTTATTTGTCTTTCTTCCTTATAGTCATTGTTTTGCCCTTATATCCAGAGACTGAGGGTAGGTTAAAGTTAGATTATATGTTGGTAGAATTTAAGCTCAATTGCGAAAGTAAAAGAACACTTTCAGGTTCTTCGTAGTATCTGTAATCCCACATACCTAGTAGTTGTAATTTTCAGGGTACCATTATGGAATTTTCTGATTCTGACTTAGTATCTTTACTAAGGAACCTGTTCTCTATTTCTGAGTCATTTGATTTGAGAACCTCTTAGCTGAAATCTGTAACACTGAAAAACTGAGCTGGGAGATCTGAATGTAGTGAGTTGTCCAGGGTCTGTAAAGTTAAGTCTGGTTTTAGAGGACTAGAAAAATGTCACAAACACACAACATATACACAGTGAAACTGGGAATATGGACTCTTGATTTTGTGAAATATCTAAAAATTTTTGGTAAAATATTAGCAGTAGTGTATTAGGATGGTGGAGATGAGATGATTTTTTAAATTCTTATTTCTTTGTCAAAAACAATATATGGAATCTGAAAGGAGGGAGATTTGTATTTTTTAAAAGAATTTAGTAGTTGTGATTGTGGTGTGAACTCATTCTACTTGGTTTGATGACATAGTCCCACATGGGTCATTTTAAATGTGAATAAAAGCTTAAAATTTTACATTTTTCAATGCTGTAAGTGTATTTTAAGTGCTTATTAATTTACGGACATTTTTAGTTTTTGTATTCACTCTAACTTTAAGGTAATAATTGGCTATATATATTGTTCATAGGAAATGAGGATAACTGATGATTGGAAAGTCAGAATTCAGAATTAAAAACAAAATTTGATAATTGGGGCTTTGAGCCAGTGATTCTGTCTTCCCAGGATAAGTTTGTGACTGTAGATTTTGATAGTAAATACATAGAGATAATATTTTAATTACATGCCTGGCTAAATGATAGAACATGGAAATTTAGTGTGTAAACAAACTGGATAATTAGAAAAAGAAGATTTATTATTGGTCACAATAGGTGGCTACTTCTGTACCCTAGTGGTATGAATTCATGTCTATTGGCTAATTTAAAAAAAATTTTTTTAATGGAGGTACTGGGGATTGATTGAACCCAGGACCCTGTATGTGCTACCACTGAGCTATATACGTCACCCCCTCTTGGCCAGTTTTATACAGGGAATATTTTTTTTTTTCATGAAACTGGAGCTGGTGTTAGTTCTGAAGAAATTAATGGCTATCAATTTATTAAGTTTAAACAGATTGCTAAGGGAAATTGTTTCATCATTATCATTTCAAAAAAACCAAAAAACAAGGCCACATGCCTCCCTTTCAAAGATACTATATTCTAAGAAGTTTTGGATTGTGGAACCTAATGTGTTTTGGGGTAAGTTAGAACCTGGCAGTGACTTTCAAAATATATGGGCCTTTGAAGGTTAAATTTAGTTATTAGGTTTGGAATTAATTCATCCGACATTCACCTGACTAGTCTTCTGATTATCTTACAGACTCTTTATACACCTAAATGAGGAGAAAACAAGCATTTTCTTCTATCAAAATATCCTAAACCTTCTTTGAAAGACTTCATTGAGCTGTTTGGTGTTTTGTTATGTTTTAAAAGCTGGGGCTACTAGGTTTTCCCTTCTGAGTGAGACCGCAGTGTCTGTGGAGTGTGTCTCCAAGTAAACGTGCTTTCACTTTAAAAAAAAAAAAAAAGTAGGGGCTGCTAATATGGTTTAGGGCAAATCAGTCATTAAATGTAGATTATAGATAATAAACAAACATAGTATGAAGAGCTGATTACAAATGTATTTAAAGTTTTTTCCTGAAATAGTGACTTTTGGTAGCTGAGGAGGAAACAAGAGGGACAGAGCCAGATTAATTAAATAAATCTTTTTATTTTATGAAGCAGTCATACTGATGCTGTGACAGTTGGGGGAACTTTTTTTAAGTTTATTGTATGGAAGCTACAACTTATAAAAATAGTGCTAAATACTTGCAAATAAATACTTAAATGGTTATTTCTGTTTCCCTTCACTTTCCTTTGCTGGGCTCAAATTTCTTCATATAATCATTAATTTAAGTGACAGAGCATATTAACTTTATAGGTAATTTTTGAAAAATGGGATGGTGTTAAGTATTTGAAAAACCAAAAATAGAAATCAAATTACTTTGAATAATCTGTTAAAGAAAAACAAACAAATGAGCTTTAATCTTTGTAGGAATAACAACCGAAAAATGAGCAGTAGCTGAGAAATGTCTAGCCAGAACTAAGTATAGCAGAAAATGATTTGGACTATAGTTGAATGAATCATCCTAAAGTGTGTGTGTGCACAGGCGCGCACATGTGAACACGTGATATTTTATCATAACAATAAGACTTGTAAAATGTTGGAATGGTTGAGAAAGTATCTAGAAAAACTTAAGTATTATTCTAAAGAGGGACAAGCCAAAAGGTGGATTGAGAATTACTTTCACATGGTTGAAAGTAATTCTTAAAAATGTTGCTCAGTTATTTTTCTGTATGTTCAGAAGATAGCTAGACTTTAATTTAAATTAGACTAATGATCTATACTGGTATAAATAACATCTTACTAAAGGAGATTATATACTTTCCTTTTTTGGTGGCAGCTATTAGATATTTTTGTTATTTTAGAGATGATAAAGTAGAAATTATAGAATGTTGGAAATAGAACCATAGTCCCAATTCTTGAGGTTTATTCACTTTTCCAAGTTGGAATTGTAACCCAAGTTTCCTGACTCCCAGTCAGTGATAATGGTGTCATCTGTTCTTGTTTGGGAATTTTATTATCATTCTGTTCATTTTTCAGTCTAGTCATTTGTTGAACCTATTGATCTGATAAATGTCTTTGTAATTCCTTAGTTGAACTAAACAAAATTAAATTTTTTAGAATACTTCTCTTATTCAGTAACTTAAAAAGAATGTGTAAATAAAATTATAGTTTGTTTCTTATTGATTAACTTTTTTGGTTTTGTTTTAGCTGTGACTGGGAAAAACAATTATATTATTCAGTGTGAGGTAGACCATGGTTGATGATAGAGTCATGTGATGATTCCTAGTGTAACTGATTTCACATTTGTAAAAACTGGTTAATGCTTTTGAAGAGGTAGAGCAGTTTTTTTCCCACTGTGCATTCAAGTGACCCATTTATGATACTGGTGGTATTTCAGATCAATAAGAAAATGACTTACTATTTAATAAATGATACTGAGACTATTGATTATTCATTTTGAAAAACATTCATTTAATTTTTTACTTTGTTCAATAATAAAAAGTATGCTCCAAATGATTAAAGAGCTCAACATTTTAAAAAAAATTTTTTATTTTAGTAAGAACATCTGAGATGAGACCTCCTCTTTTCACAAATTTTAAGTGTACAAAACAGTGTAATTAACTATGGACAAGATGTTATACATCAGATCTCAAAAACTTATTCATCTTTTGTAACTGAGACTTTGTATCCGTTGAATAGCGACTCCGGTTCCCCTCCCCCTAACCCTCACCCTTGGCAGCCACTATTTTACTTTCTCCTGTGCGTTTGACTATGTTAGATACTTTATATGAGTGGAATCATGTAGTATTTGTCCTTCTGTGATAGGCTTATTTCACTTAGCATAATGTCCTTCAAGTAAGAGCTCAGTGTTTTTTAAGTCATAAAAGAATAAGAAGAAAATACTTTTTTCGTAAACAAGGCCAACAAAATCCGAAAGTCATTGAAGAAACATCAAGAAATTGACTATACAAAGTAAATTGAAAGTTCTATGCAAGAAAGGTGCTAAAAACAAAATTAGGGCAAATGAAAGACTGGAAGAAAAAATTTACACCTTTTCTAACATGCAAATGATTATTACATGTCTTCATGAAAAAATTTTTGGAGATCAAAAAATACCTTCCATCCCATTCCCCTCCTTCCTTTCAGTCTTCTCAGAAACAGCCACTATCATTAATATGGTACAAATCTGTTCATTTCTTTTTGTTGTTGTTAGCAAAGATGCTTTTATTTTTTGTGTTTTTTTTATTTTTCAGTTTTATTAGGTAGAATTGTTAGTTTGCACATATACAATATACTGCACATATTTTTAAAAATTTACATATATGTACTGTTCATTGTTTCTAAGAACAGTTTAGAGCTCTAGCTTTTTAACCTTACGTAGTTATCAAAGGAATAAAGCCAGCCACAAAGTAAGAATCAACAGAATGCAGTAATCCAGTCATAAAGAACAGTCAAATATGCTTACACATATTCAAGAAAAAAGTCATCTCAGTTATAAATAATAAGTAGTTCATTTGTGTCTTTTTTTTTTTTAAGATCCCACATGTAAGTGATATCAAATGGCAGTTTTCTTTCTCTTTCTGGCCCATTTCACTTAGAATGACGATCTCTAGGTCCATCCATGTTGCTGCAAATGGCATTGTTTTATTTTTTATGGCTGAGTAGTATTCCATTGTATGTATATATACACCACATCTTCTTTATCCAGTTATCTGTTGATGGATATTTCGGTTGTTTCCATGTCTTGGCTACTGTAAATAGTGTTGCTATGAATATTGGGGTACATGTGTCTTTTTGAATTATATTTTTCTCCAGGTATATGCCCAGGAGTGGGATTGGTGGATCACATGTTTAAGTCCATAGTGGCTGCACCAATTTATATTCCCACCAACAGTGTAGTAGGGTTCCCCTTTCTCCACACCCTCTTCAGCATTTATCATTTGTAGACTTTTTAAAATTCATTGTTTTAATAGAAATGCAAATTTCTATGCTACTTCTTTTATAAAAGTAAAAAAGTGTAACAAAATGATGGAGGGAACATACCAAGATAAAATTATTAAATTGCAAGATGTAATTACCAGTTTAAATCTGAGACCTTCAATCTTGGTAATTAAAAAAGAAGAAATCCTTGTTTTGTAAACCTGTGTCTATCTGTTGTGGTTACTTTGAGTAAAGATAGGTAAAATTCAAAAAGTAAGGAAATCACAATATAGCTGTTAGCCTTCTTAAATTTTTGGTAGATGCTTCATAAAAAAGTATTTTTTTCCCTCACATGATTAGGAAGACTCTGTTGGATTGTAAGGTCCTCATACTCCCAACTACTAGGGTTTTTGGAAAGTTCTTTTTTGGAATCTAATACTGTGTTTTAGATATCTTAATACATGTCTAATAAATTATAGCATTACATGTAATGCTGTAATTTTTTCTTTTTTGCACATACACATTATATTATATGTAAATACATATATACAGTATACTGTACCTAATTTTTAGTTTACATACATGTACCAATTATTGTTTCTAAGAACAGATTAGATCTTTAGCTTTTTATTTATTTTTTTTTAACTTTTTTTTGAGGGGGTGGGGAGGGGAGTTAATTAGGTTTGTTTATTTATTTATTCATTCATTCATTCATTTATATGGAGGCACTGGGGAATGAACCCAGGACCTTGTACGTGCTAAGCATGGCACTCTACTACTGAGCTATTCCCTCACCCCAGATCTTTAGCTTTTTAAACTTACATAGTTATCAAAGGAATAAAGCCAACTACAAAGTAAGAATCAACAGAAGTGGTAATACAATCATAAAGGACAGTCAGATGTGCTTACACGTATTCAAGAAATCAAAATAATAATTAGTTAATTTGTGTCATTATTATTATTTTTTAGATTCCTCATATAAATGATGTCATATGGCATTCTTCTTTCTCTTTCCAGCCCACTTCACTTAGAATGACAATCTTCAGTTCCATCTGTATTGCTGCAAAATGGCATTATTTTTTTAATGGCTGAGTAGTGTTCCATTGTATATATGTACCACATCTTCGTTATCCAGTCTTCTGTTGATGGGCAGTTGGGTTGTTTCTATGTCTTAGCTATCATAAATAGTGCTGCTGTGAACACTGGGGTGCGTGTGTCTTTTTGAATTTTATTTTTCTCTGGATATATGCCCAGGAGTGGGATTGCTGGATCACATGGTATCATTTGTAGACTTTTTAATCATAGCCATTCTGACTGGTGTGAGATGATATCTCATTGTAGTTTTGATTTGCATTTCTCTGATAATTAGCGAAATTGAGCATTTTTCATGTGCCAATTGGCCATTTGTATGTCTTCATTGGAGAATTGCTTGTTTAGGTCTCCTGCCCATTTTTGGATTGAGTTGGGTTTTTTTGATATTAAGGTAAATGAGCTGTTTGTGTATTTTGGAAATTAGTCCTTTGTTGGTCGTATCTTTTGCAAATATTTTCTCCTATTCTGTAGGTTGTCTTTTCATTTTATTGATGGTATCCTTAGCTGTGCAAAAGCTTTTATGTTCATTCCTCTTTAAAAATACTTTTTACATATATGTGTGCATCTATAAACTTTCAGTTTGTGAGGTGTTACATTTGTTGCTGTGGGAAAGTAAGCTTGTTTGCAAGATATTTATGGGTCAGTAGGGTAAACAGAAACATGAAATATCCTTTCAAAAGATACTTAATATGTAAATGCCAAATGGAATGGTATCCATCATGAGTGCCTGGAATTCTAGATATTTTTAAATAATTGCTAAGTGAATTAATAAATACAGAAGTATATGAATCTTAAATGGAAAGTCAGTTCTTTTTTCTTCCCCTCTCCTTCTACTCCCCAGAGGTGAATTTTAATTGTGTGTGTGTTTGTGTTTACTTTTGAATTTATTCAATGCATGTGTATATAAATACACATACTTTTTGACTTAAAAGAAACCACACTGTGTATTAATTTGTAAAGTAAGTTGTTTTTTTTTTTTACTTAAATATATCCAGGGCATTTTTTAAAATAACAATATAAAATGTTATTTCATTCTTTCATAGTTGGATAGTTCATTATATGAATGTACCACAATTTGCATTAAATGTACCTCTGTTAATTAATATTTAGGTTCTTTTTTTTTTTTTTTTTTTTTTTACTATTGTAGGATTGCCGTGAACATCTTTATACAATTGTCTTTCCACATATGTCACAATTCCAGTAGTTTCATAAAAGTGAGTTGTGAGTCAAAGGGTTATTTGCATTTTTTTCTTGCAGTTTTATTGAGATAATTGATATATAGCACTGTATACATTTTTTTAGCACTTCTTCAGAATGATTGTATTACTCATTTGCATTGACAAAGGAAATTGAAAAGAAGCCACATTCTTTATATAATATAAATCCTTTGCCCTAAATATTCTATTGCTTTCAATTGTCTTCGTACGTAATTATTCAAAATGAATCTTCTTGTGAGATACATTCCTTTATTGGTTTGATATGTTCTTCCTTTAATACCCCTGATTCATCATAGTTATTTTCCTTTTTTTAAATTTTTATTAACATTTTTTTATTGATTTATAATCATTTTACAATGTTGTGTCAGATTCCAGTGTTCAGCACAATTTTTCAGTCATTCATGGACATATACACACTCATTGTCACATTTTTTTCTCTGTGAGTTATCATAACATTTTGTGTATATTTCCCTGTGAGCACTGTATACATTTAAGATGTAAAGCATAAAGATTTGACTTATGTACACCATGAAATGATTATCACAGTAAGTTTAGTGAACATCCATCATCTCATATAGATACAAAATTAAAGAAATAGGAAAAAAATAGTTTTCCTTGTGATGAGAACTCTTAGGATTTACTCTTAATAACTTTCATATGTAACATACAGCAGTTACATTTATCAAGTTGTACATTACTTCCCAAGTGCTTGTTTATTTTATAACTGAAAGTTTGTACCTTTTGACTGCCTTCATCCAGCCCCACACCTCCCACCTCTGGTAACCCCAAGTCTGATCTCTTTTTCTATGAGTTTGTTTGCTTGTTTCTTGTTTTTGAGATATAATTGACCTACAACATTGTGTAGTTTCTGTTACCGAATTTGTTTTTAAAAAGAAATCCCATCATTAACATATGAGATTAAATGTTACTGAATGAATGAATACATGAAATACTTAAGAGTAGAACGGAAGCTAGTCTGAGGGCTAAAATGGTTTGGAAATAATTCTCAGAGAAAGTGGATACTTTAACTAGATCTTGAAAAGTGAGTATGTCACAGAGGAAAGGGGCCAAAGTATTCTTAGTAAGAGGAAGTGGGCCAGACAAGGGGCATGGAAGAGTTACCAGGACAGAAATTTTTACTCTGTCATTGTACTCTGTTCATCTCAGTTCAGTTTATGTTGGTGCTTCTTTTCCAGAAAGGAAATTAAAGTGGAGTTAGGCAGTCTCCTGTCCTCAAGGCTTTACTATACCACCTGTGGATTAATCTAAATCCTCTAGCCTAGAATTCAAAGTCTTTTAAACTTTGACTGCCTGTTTTTCTTTTATATGGTTCTTTATTTGGCAGATTCATCTACATATTCTTTTTTATTACTATTATTGAATTATGGTCAATTGACAGTGTTAATTTCTGGTGTACAGCACAGTGATTCATTTATACATATATATATCCCTTTTCATATTCTTTTTCATGATAGGTATTGAATATAATTCCCTATTACATTACAAGGTATTGAATATAATTCCCTATGCTATGCAGTAGGACTTTGTTGTTTATTTTATATACAGTAGTTAGTACCTACAAATTTGGAACTCCCAATTTATCCCTCCCTACTCTCTTTCTTCCCTGGTAGCCATAAGTTTGTTTTCTATGTTTGTGAGTCTGTCTCTGTTTTGTAAGTAAGTTTATATGTGTCCTTTTTTTTTTTTTTTTTCCACATGTAAGTGATATCATATGATATTTTTCTCTTTCTGGCTTAACTTAACTTAGTATGACAACCTCCATGTCCATCCATGTTGCTGCGAATGGCATTGTTTTATTCTTTTTTAATGGTTTATTAATTTTTCATTCTCTTTTAGTGGTATTCCATTGTGAGAGAGAGAGAGAGTGAGTGTGTGTGTGTGTATACACACACCACAATTTCTTTATCCAGTCTTCTATTACTTTAGATTTAGGTTGCTTCATGTCTTGGCTATTGTAAATATTGGTGCTGCCATGAGCATTAGGGTACATGTATCTTTTCAAATTAGAGTTTCCTCCAGGTATATGCCCAGGAGTGGGATTGGTAGATCATAGGGTAAGTCTATTTTTAGTTTTTTAAGGAATATCCTTACTATTTTCCATAATGGCTGCACCAAACTACATTCCTACCAACAGTGTAGGAGGGTTCCCTTTTCTCCACACCCTCTCCAGCATTTATCATTCATGGACTTTTGAATGATGGCCAGTCTGACTAGTGTTAGGTGGTACCTCATTGTAGTTTTGATTTGCATTTCTCTGATAATTAGCAAAATTGAGCATTGTTTTATGTGCCGATTGGCCATTTGTATGTCTTCATTGGAGAAATGTTTGTTTAGGTCTTCTGCCCATTTTTGGATTGGATTGTTTTTTTTTTTTTGTTATTGAGTTGTATGAGCTGTCTGTATATTCTGGAAATTAAGCCCTTATCAGTCTCATTGTTTGCAAATATTTTCTCCCATTCCATAGTTTGTTTTTTTGTTTTATTTATGGTGTTACATACTGTTCTTGAGTGAACCATACACACTGCTAATCCATACGCGCACACACACAGAGTTATAAAATTTTGATCTCAGTGGTTGCTTGACCTAAGTGATCACTTCCTTCTGTGCCCTTATGCCTTTTTGGTAGCTACTCATATCCCAATGTCAGGTGCTTGCTGTCATTTACAGTTGTTGGTAGGTCTATTTATGCTTAATTTGTGAAAGATTATCAGTAAATATTTGATAATGTTTTATGTAGTGATCTTATCTTGTTCGACGCCCTGAATGTTTTGTTTATAATACTGTTTGGCAACAAAGTTTCTGAAAACTCACAAGAATGTATTTTTCTTATTAATAGATATGTCAGTGAATGGACTTGTAATAAACAATAGAAATTATGTATAATTTATATATTAAGCCTGTAAAAAGAAAAAATTTTTTAAAGTACTTAAGTGCCAATTAGCTATCTTGATATCCATGGGAAAACAACACAAGGAAATTTTATAATAATTATTATAATCACTATTTAGTAGTTTTAATATTAATAGCCATCAGTGATCACTCTGTTCTAGATAGACAGTAAATGCTGGCTTTATTCTTACAATAACTCCCATCGTGGATAATGTACCCATTTTACATACAAGGAAACAAGTTTAGGGAATTTAACTCACAAGAGCTAGTAAATGGCAACCACAGGATTAGAAACCATGTGTTTCTGCTTAAAACAGCTAGAATTAAGTTTGAATTACTATATTATGCTATGTCAATAATTATTATCTCCAACGTGTAACTTAAAAAAATACGTATTTCTAGGAAATATTTGTTATATGAAAATGATCACTAATGGCACTGTAGTTATCTGCTTTTTAGCAAGCAGGAAGTAATGACTAGTCAATTATGCATTTCTGAAGAAAATTCTGGAAATTCAGAAAAGCATAGTGGAAAATTGAAAACTAGCAACAAACTAGAGAAAACTTAATACATTTATTTCATTTGGTATAAATACAACAGAAATATATGTAATATATGTAAATATATGTAACATGTAAAATATACATAATATTTTCATTGGAATTATACTCTCTATATAATTTTGTATTCTCCCTAACATATCATTGTTTTACGGCTGTAACTATATATATACATATGTGTATATATTCTTTGAAAATGTCTCTCAGTGGCTGCATAATATATTTTATGTATGTAGTTAAGTTTATTTTATCATTCTCTTGTTAGGCAGGTTAACTCTAACTTTTCTCTATTATAAGTTATACTGTAAGGAGAAATTATCAGGATGGATCCTGTAAGTTCCAGTATTGAAACTCCCCATAAATCTATCTATTTAATGATAGATTAAATATGGACACACAGTTAATACTCAGACTTTTGGCATGATTATAGCTGCATAACTTTGGATCTTTCTTATCTAGAAGTTATAAAAAATCAAAAGTAAGCAGGGAAAAATAAGAAAAATGCCTCAACTTCCACTTTCAGTGAAATGAAAGACATAACATGTAGACTCCAGATTATATTTAAAGGCTGTCAAAAGCATCTGACAAGGGGCAGAAGCTGTGAGCTTAAATATACTTATTGAAGGTTGAGTTTCACATTGAAGTTTAAAAGCTAATTCTCTTGTTTGTAATGACAAGGTTGGTGACAGAAATACCTGGTTTAATTTAGAAAAGAAGAAAAGGTAGGGATACATTCCCACAGAGCCATATGTATGGGAACCAGCTTTTGTCTCTATTCTCTCAGACATCAAAAGAGGAAGAGTCTTTGGACTGTGAAGTCTGTCCTTCCTTCACTCCACACTTCCTCTCCCCACCACCACCTCTGGAACCTATATAAATAACTGGTTTAGGAAAAATTCAACTTATTTTATGATGAAAAATATGAAAGAGACTGACACAGTGGCAGAACTTTCCAAGACACAAAGGACACTCATTAGAAAAATGTTGATGCAATGCAGATGAAAATTGTTGTTCACCATTTTACTGCTTCTTAAGAGTTGGAAAAACTTTAAAAAACTCTCCTACAAAAGAACATGAAGCAGAAATGCAGAAACCCGGAAAAGACAAGTCAACGGGACTTGATTAAATGTGAGATAAGCTTTTAGAAAATGACAGAAAAGGAAATAGATCTAACACACTTAAAATTGAAACCCCTATATAAGAAAACCAAAACAGTGCAACAGAACAAATTGCTGTAGGTACAATTAAAACCTAACTAAACTGAAATTTACTTGTTGAAAGGGCACCTGTGCCAGGGAAAACTGACCAGAATGGTCATAAAGATGAACAAAGATTCCTTTGGGCAGCCAACCACCCTCCTTATCCCCCCTATGAAGTTGTTTATAAGGGGTTGATATTAGACTGGCTTCAGATTTGTCTACAACATTCAGTACCAAAAGATGGTACGGCAACGTTTACGAGATAAGGAAGTAAAGCAGGAACCAAAGATTCCATATCCAGTCATGCCATTCTTCAAGTATAAAAGGTACAAACAGAACTCAGGGAATACTGTTAACATGAGCCCTTCTTGAAGAAACTGCTGAAGTAATAAACTTTAGCCAACCAAGAGACATCTGAGGAAAGGATTGGTTGTAACCATTGAATATATACATGGATTTTGTAACCCTAAAGAGTAAAACAAATGTGGAGATCATGACAATACATAATGTTACATACCATGATGGTATAAAAATGATAAAAACTAATAAAATTTGAGAGAAGGAAGCTTATAGGTTACCTCATTGTAATTAC
Source organism: Vicugna pacos (assembly GCF_048564905.1). Classification (NCBI taxonomy): domain Eukaryota; kingdom Metazoa; phylum Chordata; class Mammalia; order Artiodactyla; family Camelidae; genus Vicugna; species Vicugna pacos. The sequence continues at coordinate 5,289,098 of NC_133008.1, read as the reverse complement.
TGGTAGTTAAAAAGATTTTTAAAGATCAGAAAGCAAGTAATAGAAGTATAAACATAATTAACACTTCAAAGGGAGCCCTAAGTATATACTATTGATCGAATTAGGTAAGGGGAACAAGAGAGAACATGTTCATTTTAGCATTGTTCATATTAAGGAACTAATAGGTATTACCTTGAAAAAATAGAAATCTAGTGGCATTCTAAGTCATAATTCTATGAGTTACCACTAGAGCAAAAATATAAACTTTATGAAATATTGAAAGAATACAAATCTATCCAAAAGAAAACATCATTTGTTGAAAGAATATTCATATACAAACACATGTAACAAAACATGGCAGTACTAAGACCAAACATATCTTTCATATAAAAAAAAATAGGTAGACTTACCTTTAAAAGAAAAAGATTTTCAAATTAAATTCAAGACAGAATGAATTCTGTGGCTTATACAAGGTATATAGCTACAAGAAAATGATTGTGAACGCTTAACATTTTAAAAGATAGGCATAATGAGAAGAATTTAGGGGAGTCATGGTCTTAAGATACAAGGTGGATTTCATACTAAAAAGCAATAGGTTAAGAGTACGAGTTCTTAAAGAGTTCAGTGAAAGTTTAGTAGCTGCGAATATGTGTATATCAACTAAAATAGCAACCTAAGTTAAGCAGAAATTACAAAAAAAATGAGGAAGAGTGGAAAGTCAGTAGTGGGAAATATTTACTTGAAAGACACAAAACAAGCCTTGAACAAATGAAAAGACACACCCTGTTTTCCAGTGGAAGAATAAGATGGTAGTAATTCTCACTGAGGTAATTTAAAAATTAATTTTTAAAACTAGACATGCAGATTCCAAAGTTAATAAGGAAAATTAAGCAAGAATAGTCAGGAAAACTGAAAAAAATAAAGAGGGCTGAGGGAGAACTCACCTTTACGAAAATTAAGATACAAAGATAAAGTAAGCAAAACATCATCGTACCAGCCAACAAACACACATGAGTCAGTGGAACAGAATAGGAAATCCAGAAATAGTTTCAAATGCATGTAATAATATAATAAAGGTAGCATCTCAGGTCCGTGGAGAAAGGTCAGCTGCTCAGTTAACTGGAAACAGCTGGATAGCCATATGAAAGACATTGGATCTGTGTTTCAGACTTACACGAAATGGATCAGTGAAAAATAAAGCCATGAAAGTAACAGAAGAGAACATTAAAGAAGTCTTTTTATAATTTTGATGTGGGGAAGAAGACCTTTTAAATTGACCCCAGAACTCATAAAATAATGGATAAGTTTTACTGCATTGAAAAAGTAGCCTCTGAATAGATAAAGCAAATATGATATATACATACAATGGAATACTATTCGGCCTTGGGGGAAATAAAGGGAATCCTGTCATATGCTACAATATGGATAAACCTTGAAGACATTATGCTAGGTGAAATAAGCCAGTCACAAAAAGACAAAAAATGCATAATTCTACTTACATGAGGTATCTAAAGTAGTCAAACTCTTAGAAAGGAGAATAGTGATTCCAGGGCCTAGGGGGAGAAGGAAAAGGAGAGTTGTTCAGTGAGCATAGAGTTTAAGTTTTGCAAGATGAAGAGTTCTAGGGATCTGTTGCACAACAGTGTGCATACAATTAACACTCTTATATTATACATTTTAAAAGCCATATATATATGGCTTTGTGAACACTGCTTAGGGGTAGGGCTTGTATACATTGCACATCCACAGTGGTGGAAGGAAACAATGAAAGCCTCCTAGATCTGGGCCAACTTGCCCATGATTTAGTGACTGAATCTCCAGAAAGAGCCATCTGCAGCGATTAACAAACCTCATTCTGGGGTAGGAGGCTTGGGTGAGAGGTGACAGCAAATGAAAAATTGTTAAAGTGAGGTAAGCGCAATTAAACTTCAGTTCCTTTCCTACATCTTGTATAGCTAGGTATTTGCCTCTTCGTCATGAAGGCAAAAACCTGTTAATGGGAAAAAAAAATACACCAGATACAGATGAAAGTGTGGCCTTCAAATCTGAAATGGTGATTAAATGAAAAGTCTGCGTATGAAAAGTTGAAAATCTCTGTCTCAGTGCTCATTGACTCCTTGATTTATAGATTTATGCCCTTCTGAGAAGAGGTTAGAAGAGTGCTCTCTGGGAAAACTAAACTGTGTAAAACTATAGACTTAACCAGTACTGACACTGAAACTTATGTTCCTGCTTTATTACTCTGCAGCAGTGGTTCTTAGGTTTTTTGGTTTGAGGACTCCCCAAAAGTCTTTTTCAGATGTGGAGTATAGCTATTTACTGTATTATAAATTAAAACAAAAATTTAAGATAATTCTTTTAAAAGCAATAATAAACCCATTATATGTTATCATAATATACTTGTATGAAAAGTAACTATTTTCCAAAATATAGTAACATAGCATTTTCACATTTTTGCAAATCTGATGTCCAGCTCAATGAAAAATCAGCTGGATTTTAATATCTACTTCTGCATTTGATCAGATGTGATGCCCCATGTCAGGTGTGTAGCCTCTGCAGAACACTGTGTACTTGTGAGAAAATGGGAGTGAAAAAGGCATATAATGTCTTAGTATTAATAATGAAGATAGTTTTTGACTTTTAAGACCCCCTGAAAGTCATTGCTTGATGACTCTCAAGAATTCTTAGACCACACTTTGAGAACAGCTGCTTTACACTGAACTCACCAGTCATAACTCCACACAGAATTTCTCAACAGCATTTGATGCCTTACTCTGATACATGAATAGACAGCTGGAGATTACCAAACAATTGAGGAAAACCTGTAACATGAAAGATGGAAGCCAAAGCAGAAAGTTGGAAACAAGTGACTTTGACTTGGAAGAAGAAAAAATGGTACAGGGAAGAAGAAAAGTTGAAAGACAGTTTAAAGCTTAAGAAGGCTAAAAGAAGCTATTCTATTTGTGAAACCAGAGCTAGAAGTTATAAATAAGGAACATCATAGAGCAAAAATGAGCTCTAAATTTAAAATACCAGAGCAGATAGGAAATGTGAAAGATGTAATTATAAAATAATAGAAGGAAATGTTGACAGATTTTGTTTGTAACAGGATTAGGGAAGGACTTTGTGTACAAAATTTTAAAAGCACATTGCATTAGTCAAAAAGTGGAATGAATTCGTTTACATTATGGTTAAAGAGTTCTGTATATTGAAGGGATGTTTATGATAGGATGGGAGAAGATATTTGTAAAATATAAAACTAGCAAGGATCTCACAGCTAGAAGATTAAAGGAACTCCTAAAAATCAAAAGGAAAAAGACATCCACCCTAAAACAAAAGTACACTTTCTAGCCTCTCTCGCTCCCTCGTCTTCAGAGACAGCCTGCACTCTCTCTATGGAATGTGTATCTACTTTTACTTTAACCTGAGCACTCAACCCCCATACCTCGTGGCCTTTGTCTTGCCTTCTGAAACAGCCTGCACTCTATGTAGTATATATCTCTCTAGGTAAATCTACCGTTACTCAAAAAAAAAAAAAAAAAGCACATTCTAAAGAGGCAACTTATAGAAGGAGGAACCCCAAAGCTTATAAACCTATAAAGAGATAATCACAATCTTTAGTTGTCAGAAAATGTAAATTAAAACAAATGAGATATGACTTTATACCTATTAATTTGAACAAAACAAAAAAAATAGTGCATTAGTTGATCTATTTCTTCATAATAGATTATCCTCCAAATTTAGCACCTTAAAAACAACAAACATTAGCTCACAGATGCTGAGGATCAGGGATCTGGTAGCAGCAAAGCTGAGTGGTTCTAGCTCGACATCTCTTGTAAGGCTGCAGCCAGAGCTGCAGTCATTTGAAAATTTGACTGGGGCTGGATTATCTGCTTCCAAGATGGAACAGTCACACAGCTGTTGGTAGGAAGACTCATTTCCTTACTAGTTGTTGGCAGAAGGTCTTAGTTCTCCACTATATGGACCTATCCACAGGGCCGCTTGAGTGGATCCATAAGACTCCTTGGTCTTAGTGACATGGTGTTATGGACTGAATGTTGTGTTCCCTCTCCTACCCAAAGTTTATATGTTGAAAGTTTATGTGTTCAAATCTAATCCCCAGTGTGATGGTATTTGGAGGTAGAGCCTTTTTGGGAGATGGTTAGCTAACAAGGGTGGAACCCTCATAAATGGGATTTTAGTGCACTTATAAAAGGCCAGAGAGTTCACTTTTTCCACTGTGTAAGAATATGATGAGAAAGTCAGTAATCTACAACCCAAAAATGTCCTCACCAGAACCCAAACGTGCTGATATTATGATCTTGGACTCCCAGCCTACAGAACTGTGAAAAATAAATTTGTTGTTAATAAGGTGCTCGGTTTATAGTATTTTGTTATAGCACCGTGAGCTAAGACACATGGCATCTGGCCTTCCCCAGGGCAAGTGATCCAAGAGGGAGCAAACAGGAAGCCACTCTGCCTTTTATGATCTATCCTCCCAAATTACATACTTTCCTATTCATTAGAGGCAAGTCACTTAGTCCAGCTACACTTAGGAGGAGGAGAAAAGTTTCACTCATGAAAGAAGAAATTTATAAACTTTCTAAAACTATTACACTGGATAATGACAAGTGTCTTAATAAGAGTGTAGACTTTGCAGCCATTCTGGAGCTCAGTCTTTCAGTACTTAGATTAAAAATATGAATGCCTTATGACCCAGTAATTTTGCTTCTAAACATATATCTAAAGGTATTTGTAAGAGCTTCATAGGGGATATGTACATGGATGTTGATTGCAACATTATTTGTAGCAGCAGGAATTAGAGTCTATCTAGGTATCTCACATTACCATCTAAGTATAGATAAGTAAAATTTGTGAATACACATTGTATTAGGTTCCTAGGACTGCCATAACCAAGTACTCAGTACTACAAACTGGGTGGCTTAAAACAATAAATTCATTCTGTCATAGTTCTGGAGGCCAGAAGTCCAAAATCAAGATGTAAACAGGGCCATGCTCTCTCTAAAACTTTGGGTAGAATCCTTCCTTGCCCATTCGTAGATTATGGTGGTGGCTCTTAATCCTTGGCACTCCTTGGCTTGCAGGTAAATCACTCCAATCTTTGCCTCCCTTATCACATGGCATTCTCCCTGTATGTCTTCACATGGTATTTTCCTCTTCTTATAAGGACACCAGTCATACTGGATTAGGGCCTTTCCTATTGACCTCATCTTGACTTGATTATATCTACAAAGACTCTATTTCCAAATATGGTCACATTTACAGGTACCAGAGGTTAGAACTTTAACATATCTTTAAAGGATACAGTTCAACCCATACACGCACTATTATATAGCAGCCAGTAGCAATTGATTAAATGTATACATGCACATGGAAAATATAAGAAACAGAATGAGGAGATAGAAACAATAACATTTACATAAATGAAAAGAGTCTTATGTGTGTTCATCAGTGCTCTGCAGAGAAATAAAACCAATAGGGTGGAGAGAGAGATTTAAAGACTTCAAGGAATAGTCTTACATGATTATGGAAATAAAAATCTGCAATGTCATCTGGCAAGGTAGAGATCAAGGAGAGCTGATGGTACAGTTCCAGTCTGAAGCCCAGCAGCCAGATGTAGGAGAGCAGATGGTGTAGATGAAGTCCAGAGACAGTGTGCCGGAGAATTCCCTCTTACTTGGGGATGCTGTTCTTTTTGTTCTAATCAAACCTTCAGTTGATTGGATGAAGCCCACCTACTTTATTGAGGACAGTCTGCTTACTCAGAGTTAGTGATTTAATGTTAATGTTGTCCGAAACACTCTCCACGTTGACACTTAAAATTAACCTTTACAAGTCCCTCTCTTGTCAAACTGACTCCTATAGACATCTCCTTAAACCAGATTGTCTCCAAGTAAAGACAATAACAAGGTCATACTTCCACCTCACATAATACAGCTATTTTGTGTACAACCAAAAACACACTAACCCTTTCCCCAGAAGAGGATGCAGATGCTTTGGATTATGTTTACTCTTTCTCCTTAATATCCCATAACTGAAATACTGTGATGTTATTTTTATATATACTGTATATAATAAAGTTATTAGTCTTCTATTAAATGATAAAGGGATAAGAGGAAATATGTTCACTTTATATACACACACAAGTATATTCATAACAAAATAAGGAAGAAATGCTCATTACAGTTACAGGCCTCATTTCTGCAACTGGTCGTATGGTCATAGCTGGTATTCATAACTACATTTGTCCTATTGTGTATTACCTTTGCCTTCAGCAAGAAACTCAGCTAGCCATAGTTGTTTACCTGGTGTGGTGACCCAAAACCTTCATTCCTGAAGGATCTGGGCCAGTAGTAGTCCTGCTTGAATTGGATTGTTGTAGTTTTCCATTGATTTTAATGACAGGGTATAGTAATGCTAAGAGTGCCCCTGGGGATCTCTTGTATTCCAGACATACTCTTCTTTACCTCCATTGTGGAGTAGCTGTCTAGTCTCTCCTTGATCCAATCATCATAATATAACATAACTCCCTTCTTGGCCTGTTAGTTCAGAACTATGAAGAGTCCAAAATGTCCAGGTGGCAGTTTTAACATCCAATTCAGTGGAATCATTGTTATGTCTCCTTATGGAAGCATTTCTTCCTTTGGAACTAAGATCTCTAGGGCAGTAAGAGCATGAGGTCATGGGGGAAAGGAAGCAAAAATTTTCCTAGTGGGTCACTAGGGATAATAGTGGGTGTTGCTGCTTCTATTTCTACACCTTGATTCCTGGATCTTTGAATCCTAGTTATGGAAGAAATTCCACTTTATATTGGATGCCAATTCAGAGCATATTATAGAGCTTTCTGGAGAACCTTGCCCAAACCATGCAAGGTAACCTCTTGGAGAGTGATGGAAATGTTAGTTATCTTGATTGTGGTAGTGGTTTCATTGGTGTATACATCCATCAAAATTCATCAAAGTGTACATCTGAAATATGTATAGTTTACAGAAACCATACCATAATAAAGTTGTTGTGTTTTTTTTTTTAAGGAAGGTATTGCCACCTAAGCTGGTGCTATAGTTGAGTATTCAAATGGGCCCTTTTATCATTCTGTCAAGCCAGCTACTTCAGGATCATAGGGCACTTGGTAAGATCAGTGAATTCCATGAGCATGGGCCCATTGCTGCATTTCATTTTTGTTAAGTAAATTCCCTTGATCAGAAGCAATGCTGTGTGCCATACCACGAGGGTGGATAAGGCATACTGTAAGTCCATAGATGGTAGTTTTAGCAGAAGCATTGCATCCAGTGAAGGCAAATCCACATCCAGAGTAAGTATATTCTAGTAAGAACAAATGCTGCCCTTCCGTGATAAAAGTGGGTCCTATAGAATCAACCTGCAACCAGGCTGATCACCCTAGGAAGTAGTGCCATCTAGGACACTCAGTGTTTGTCTTTGCTGCTGGCAGTTTGAGCGCTTAGCATGCCTATAGCCAGGCTGACCTTGTGAGTAGAAGTCCATGTTGCTGAGCCCATGCATAACCTCCGTCCTTGCCACCGAGATCACTTTGTTCATGAGCCCACTGGACTGAGACATTGGTGACTGGGAAAAGAGTCTAATATCCACAGAATGGGCCATCCTATCCACTTCATTACTCAAATCCAACTCTGTGTAGGGTCACCCTTTGGTAGGCATTGCCATAGGACACATATATCTACATTTTTCACTCATTCAGAGAGGCCTATCCACATACCTCTTTCCCAGTCTTCCCTGTCACCATCTTTCCAACTGTGATCTTTCCAAGTCCTTGAACATCTAGTCAAACAATTGACCACAGCCTACGAACTGGTTTATAATCACATGTCTGGCAATTTCTCCTTCCAAGCAAAATTAACAGCCTGGTGCACTGCTTGAAGTTCTGCCCACGGGGAGGATTTCTCTTCACCACTTCCCTTTAGGAATATCCCAGAAAGAGGCTGAAGTGCTACAGCTGACCCCTTTTCAGGTGGTGCCTATATATCATGCAGAACCATCTGTAAGCCAGGCCTGAGTTTTCTCTTCCTCTATAGCTGATTGTAGGGACTCTGAATGAGGCTGTATAGGTACAGTCTGAGAGAGAGGATAGTGTGGCAGGGGTAGGGGCCATGGACATTTGGGCCACATCCTCATGTAACTTACTTGTACCTTCAGGACATTCTTGGGACCCTCTTTTTTGTACCACTTCTATTTGTTGATGGAGTGCTGCCATGCGCACCCAACTTTACGGCTTGGTGGGTCAGATAACACCTAGTTTATGATGAGCAGCAGCTTAGGTTGCATGGTAACCTGATGACCCATGGTTGAGCATGTAGTCTCTGCTAAAGCCCAGCAGCAGGCCAAGAGCTATTTTCTTAAAAGGAGAATAGTTAGGTGCAGAGGATGACTGGGCTTCGCTCCGAATCCTAAGAGCCTGTGGTGCAGTTCCAAACAGCATCCCTGTCCCACTGATATGGCCCATGTCAGAGCAACTTACAAGGCAGCTTGGATCTATTGCAGAGCCTTCTCTTGTTCTGGGCCCCACTGAAAGTTAGCAGCTTTTTGGGTCACTCAGTAAATGGGCGAGAATAACACACCCAAGTGAGGAATATGTTGCCTCCAAAATCCAGAGAGGCCCACCAGGTGTTGTGTCTCTAGGCACTGGGCTTTTTTGGTTTCTGATTGTTTTAACTGTAGGATGGACCAGATGCAACCAGTTATCTTTCGCCTTAGAAGGCATATCTCAACATGCCCCACATCACAACCTGTAGAAATTTCACTGATGTTAAATTCCCCTGAATTCCTGTTTGATTTATTTTTCCACTTCCTGGTACATAAATGTCTTACCAGTAAGTCTAAAGTAGTTGTTTCTTCCTGCTCACTAGGTCCAGTTAGTGTAATATCACCAGTGTAGTGGATCAATGTGATATCTTGCGGAAGGGAAAAATGATCAAGATCCCTCATCACACCATGTGTACCAACTAATCCTTGTTTTGCAGTAAAGATTCATTGTTAAGCATTTTAGAATAGTTGCCTTTGTATAAAAAGAGCAATGAAAATAGAAACTAAGGATAAAATAAGTACAAAAAGAAATTAAAATATGCAAATAACATTGTTAAAGTCAATGAAGAATCAGAAACTAGAATCAAAAGATCAAAAATATGCAACATGGGTAAGAAAAGAAGAGAACTGTCAGTCTGGGAGACCCAACTCAAATACCAGGAGTTTCAGGGGAAAAAAAATTTGAGAGGAAGTAATTCAAGGAAATATTCCAAGAAAATTTCTCAAAAACAACAAGAATTTGCAGGTGGAAAGGGCCCACCATGCATTCATGACAATGAATGATAAAAGGCCCACATTAGGTATTTCACAGTGAAATTTCAGGACATCCAGAGATAAAGGGAAAAATCTAAAAGCGTCTGGAGAGAGGAGAGAGTCACATACCAAAGATCGTGAGTCAGAATATCATTGAGCTCAGAAACAAATCTGAAAGACACCTGAGCATCATGTGTTCACATTTATGATGAAAAATGATGTCTACTTTAGAATTCATTGGTTAGGCATACTATCAGTCAATTGTGAAGTAGAATAAAGTAATACCCTTGAAATGTATGAAGAAAAATATAAAGCCTAAAGGTATACAAAAATGAACAAGTTCACAGTCAAAAATAACCATACTTCACAAACTTAGTAAGAATATAGAAGATTAAACAGTACAGTTGACAAGCTTGATTTAAAAGTTATATAACCCTGTATACATATATAAACATACACACACATGTAGAGCATATACATTATTTTTAAGCATAAAGATTTCAGTGACAAAAGCTGAATTTCTATTACATCACAGTGGAAATTTCATCAGACTTCATGAAATGAATGTTATTTAGAACATACTCTTGGACTTCAGTTTAATTGAGAAGTCAGCAACAGTAATGAGTTTAAAATTATATTTAAACAACTTTTGAACAGCAACAATAATAAATTTTAAAAATTACGTTTGAAAGTTGAATTAGAGAGCTTATGAGATAAGAGAAAATCACATTAGAAATTACAAAATATTTAGAACTCTGACAGAGAAATACCACATGTCAGAACTTGTAGGTTGCAACTAATGTGAATGGACATTCCTTTGCTTAAATTTTTTAAGACTGAATATGAAGTAGAAATTAATGAAAAGGCAAATAATGAGATCAATATATATAGACCAATAGACAAACTTCTAACATGAAGAATTAAAGGAAAAAGATACAAATAAGCAATATTAAGACAAAAAAGAATATGACCACAGATGGAATAAGAATTTTAAGAATCCTTAGTAGTAACATAATACCTTTGTATGGTGACAGACAGTAACTAGACTTATCATTGCGATCATTTTGTTATGTATAGAAATATTGAATCACTATGTGGCGCAGCAGGAACTAACATATTGTTGTAGGTTAGTTATACTTAAAAACTTACAGAAAATGAGATCAAATTTATGATTACAAGAGGCAGGGGTTGGGGAAGGGGGAAATTGAATGAAGGTGTTCACAAGGTACAAACTTCTAATTATAAGGTAAATAAATACTAGGGATGTAGTGTACAACTTGATTAATGTGATTAAAACTGCTGTATGTTATATATGAAAATTGTTAAGAGAATAAATCCTAAAAAAAAAATTATCAAGAATCTCATAAGGAAAAAAATTTCCTTTTATTTTGTATCTGTGTGAGATGTTGGATGCTCACTAAACTTATTGGGGTGATCATTTCAAAATATATGTAAGTCAGATCATTATGCTCTACACCTTAAATCTATACAGTACTGTGTATCAATCATATCTCAATTTTAAAAAAGAATTTTAAGAATCATAAGATAATTGATTGCTTTATTCATGAATGCTTTATGTAAAGCTTGAATCTTAGATGACAGTTTTAGAAAGATATAATTTGCCAAAATTAACCTTAGAAAAAAACTAACACTAATAAATTAATCACCAATAAATGCTAAATAGGAAACCACAAATACACTTTTACCAACTTCTCCACCATAAAGTACACTGAACCCCCAAATTTTATAGTTACAGAGAAGAGAACAAGAAGACTTTTCCATTTTACAAGACTATCATTCAACAAATAATTCCAGAGCATCTGTGCTATATACAAAAATATTTGATACCCAAAGCAACTTATGACAGTACAAGAAAAAGTAGTACTTAATCTTATAAACAGGAATGCAAAAATCTTAAAACATTAGAAAATTAAACCCAACTTAGTATTAACAGAAGAATACATCACAGTCAAGTGGGGTTAATCCCAGAAATCCAAAGTTAGCTTATTAGCAGAAAACCTTATAATGTAACCTGTCACTTCTAACAAATTAGAAGAGAAAAAAGTATTTAATATATTCATTGATCAGATGTTGAGCATCCACCACCTACCAGGAACTAGGCATTATTAATGGTGTGTATCAGTGTACAAACCAGAGTCCTGTTTTCATGGAGTTTACAGTCTAGTGTAAGGCAAATGATAAATTAGATTATGTAATAAGTGCTATGAAGAAATATAAATATCAGATAAATCAGGGAAATACCAGATAAAGAGTGATAATTTTTACTAATAATCATTCATACATTAAACGTAAACCAAGTCTCCTCTTTCCATCTCTGTTCTACTTCAGTCTCTTTGGCATTTACTTTTCCCTAAGCACAATTTGAAGACCTCTACTGTAAAATAATTAGATAATTAAGTAAATACTCCTGTACAGAAAATATGGTGACAGCTGCTGAAAATGACTTATTGGCCAGCAAGGTCTATCTTATAATAACTCTCTCTTTATTAGTTGAAGTTTCTAAGTTTGAAATTCCTGTCTAGGGAATGATATACATGTATGGAATATAAACATATTTACATTTTAATATATATTTATAATCTAATAAGCTATATAATTATACATGTAATGTAATTATACATTTTGTGTTTCTTAATAAAAACTTGACAAAGACCGTCCATATATATAATTTCTTTTTCACATAGAACAGTTTTACTTTTATCTCTCATAGGATTAAAGGGAAAAATAAGCTATTTCCCTAGCTTATTAATCAAGTATTATAGCACAGTGTCTTTAGCATAGTTTTAAAGTTGTGTTAAGCATAAGTCTGGGAGTTAAGTTTAATTTGAACATAGTGCTAAATGAAGCAGAAGTCATATAAATTAATTTCACAGAAAGACCTACTCTTAATCCCAGATAAGCAGTCTCACAAATGCCTCCCTATCAGTCTTTATTAGATGAACTGTAGAAGATCTCTAGCTTTATAAAAATGTTTTATATACTCTCAAAACAACCCTAAGGTATATTAGAGTTCTATAATTTAGCACTGTATTTGAAGGACAACAGTTATTTCAGAAAAATCTGAACTATTTAATTGGACTTTGGGAGATCTTCTTGGATGTCTGTTGGTTCTCTTTGTTTAATCCCTACAAAAGAACTAAACTCTCATGCCTTGTCTACATTAAAATACTACTTTAACTGAGCTTCTGCTAAAAGTGCTTCTTAAAGTAACTTTTATATTTATGTATTTTTAAAAACTTAAAAAGCAGAATTATATAAAGTATTTTAGGTCTCTTCTGTCAGACCCCTAGTTTACCTCAAGATCCCCCCTCCCACTATAAATGTATTTATTTATTTTAAGTTGCCTAAGACAACAATCAAGAATTGGGTAGCTTCCAAAAAGATGTGTGCACAAAAGGTCTTTCACTTTGCCTAGCCCAAAGGTTTCAGACTTGCAGCCAGCAGACTGATCTGGTCAATAGAATGTCTTATTTGTCCTGCACAGTGTTCCTGAAAAATAAATTCAGTTGGTTTCCAACATTTTAAATGTGAGATTTCACATAGTCTTGATTCCTGGGTCTGTTAACATTTCAAATCATCTGATACCACTTGGCATGAATTCCAGCCTGGCAACAGTTGGTCAGGGTTTAGCACTGGGTAAGAATTGCATGAGTCGTAAACTCTCCAGTTCCCTGTATCCCACACCATGTAGTTTTACTTCAGTCACTTTCTTAATTGTAACCTTTGTGAGCATTTAAGTGTATGACCATTGCTACCTTATTGACTCCTTGCAGTCTTTTTAAAATTTTTGTTTCTAATTGTAGCATGGGAAAGTAATTAAGCTAAATTTTAAAAAAAATTTTTTAAAACTTGAATTTGGGCTAGCATTGCCATCTCTTTCCTGGAACTGTACTATATATCATCAGGAGAATAAGTGTATGTGTATATCTGTATCTGTCTGTAGAGGTACATATGCATAGATAATACATATTTATTCTTCATTAACTTTCTCAAAGCTTTTTTGATGTTGATTGTCCTGGAGTCTGTTTCTATAGGAAGAATGTTGGTAAATTCAGTGATGTTTGTTTAAGGTCCTAATTTTTTTAAGTGATGATATAACTATTAGAATTAATGATTTCTCAACTCTCTATCACTAAAAAAAACCCATTTTTTAACCTTTTTCTGTGTCATTAAGCTAGGCACTTGGGATAGTCATTTATACTGCTTACTAGATATTTTTGGCTTTGTGCCATCTGGCACTTTCTGATCCCTCTGTCACTAAGCCTTGTGAACAATTCTAGCCAAAGAGTTGTGATTGGAAATGAGTATGTCACTTTCAGACAAATCATTTGTCAATATGAGACCTTCCAGAGCTCTTTCTTTCTCCTGTTGCTACTAGCAGTGGTTCAGAGAATGACTGTTCCATAAGTCTGAGTTCCAGAGGAGAACAATTAATACAGAGCAGAGCTCTTCACCAACCAGTGATAGACATGTAAAGTGAGTGAGAAATAAATTGTTGCTGTTTTAAGCTAGAGATTTTTGGAGTTGTTCATTACTGCAGGTTTTAACCAAGCTTATCTGATACTACACTAACAATAAAGTGAAGAAAGACTGATGTAATTAACCAATCAGTTAAAGCAGTTAATTAAAGGCAGCTATATTAAACAAAATCTGCATCATGCAAGCTATTAGAAGATTGTTCTTAATCTTTATGATAATTTTTTATTTATAAATTGTGTCATCAAAGACCTTAATTCTTAGAAATTACAACTCTGAGAGTACACACAAAAGCTATGTCAGAGATCATAGAACATTTTGCAGAGTGAATACCATGTTTTATACATAAAAATAGAAGATGGTCATTAAGGCTTATCGTAGAGAATCCTGCTTTCTATCAGTGGTGTGTGTGTGTTTTCTCAAGAGTAGCATGGACCTGAAAGTTTTTAAACAACCTTCCTAGATAGGTTATAGATATTTGTGACATAACATAATTTTGTGAAGTAATTTTAGAGCTGGAAGAACCCTTAGATATCATGTATTACAACACCCTTATTTTATAGATGTTATATGTTATGAAAGATGAAATAAAGAACATGTTTGAATAACCTACTTTGTACGTTATTTTTGGTTTTAAAATGCCAATTTGATTTCCCTTTCCCAGCTAATAATTTTCTTAGCTCTTTTTGCTGACATTTGTTTTTCTCTTGCTTCCTCATTTTCCCCCTTCTTCATTATATTTAATCCCCACAGTAATTCTAAGAAGTAGATATTTTTCTCCTATTTTACAGTTGTGGAGACAGGCTTAGTGAGGCAAAGTAACCTGCCCAAGACCTTATAGCTAAATAACAGAGCTAATATTTGAACAAATTCTGTTGATTCTGATTGCCCATGTTGTTTCCACCTATGTCTTCTATGTGTTTAAGATTCTTACACAAATGTAGAGAATGTTTTTACTTTGTGTGATTATTAAAATTAGATCTATCAGAATGACAGGAAGCCCAAAGCAATAGTTGTTTTAAAAAGGTAGAAGTTTATTCCTCTCAGTTGTGATAATAGTCTAGAGGTATGCATCTAAGATTGGTATGAAGCCTCCACCATGACATTAGGGACCTGGGCTCCTACTTTATTACTCCACTATCCTTAAACACATGAGTTTATGGTTCAAAATATCTGCTTATGTTACAACATTCTACCTAGCAGTAAACAGAAAGAATAAAGAATGGCCCTCTTCCTTTCCTTTAGAACCTATCCCTGAAGTCATATAAGCCACTTCTCCTGTTATCCCATTGGCCAAAACCTAGTCAGTTGGTCCGCTCAGGGAGGCTGAGAAATGTGGGCTATATTCTAGATGGTCATGTGCTCAGACAGAAATCTGGGGTCTGTCACAGAAGAAATAAGTAGATTTGGAGTAACAGTAATTTCTGTCACTGTGATTTAATCAGTTTTGTTTGAAATTGTTTATTTGTAGGTACTTATTGAACACTTATGTACCATGTACTGTGGCGTATAAATATATACAATGGAAAATTGTATTAATTCTTGTGTTCATTTATAGGTTAGAAAAATTTTACTCTAAATTGGTTAAAATAAAGAGTACCCAGGTGTTCTGTTTGTATGTATGAAAGAAAAGTCTGAAAGCGTTTGCTTAATATTTTACTTTAAAATATTATTGGCATAATAAATGAGAAAAGAGCATCCTTGTCTCATGCACCAGAGTATGATTAATAATGTATATGGATTCATTTAGGGATGTAAAAAGCAGAATTAAATTTCAAGGCTTTGCCTCTTTTATTTTTCACTTCCACTATTTGTTGGTCAAAATACCTACTTGATATACATGTCATTTCCCTAATGAATATGAGTTAGTGATTTACCCAACTTCTTATAAGAACTTTTTACTCATCTTGACTGAAGACCCTACTGCTTATGTATAACATAATTTATTAAATCTAGGTACTTACTGAATATTTATGTTACTACTGACTTTATGAATTGTTCAAAGGTAGTTTCTATCTCTGTCATTATCTTTGTGTGATTTCTCATGAAGTAACATCAGTACATAAAATTTTTTTTATATTTAATGAATAGGTACATTTATTGAAGTTGGATTTGACTTAGCTATCCTAGTTATAGTAGTGGTCTTATAAACTGAAGATCAGCACAGCCTTTGTAAACACAACCAAATTACCAACTTTTAAATTTAAGTAAATGTAAAATTCTAGCAAATATGCTGTAAATTGGTTACCATTTGTTCAAAATAGCAAGTAAAACCGTGAATCCAGCTTTTCACTTATCTTTATGCTCTAGTGAAAGATGCTGTATTTCTTCAAAGTCAACCAATACCTTTGAACATATTTGTACCACAACCCCAAATTACTAGGTCTAAAGAAAACTGTGTGAAACTTGAAATAATGTTATAACTTTTACTTAGCTACTTCATAAATTAGGATCTGTTTATAGACCATTTGTTTTAAACAGTTTATTAAACTAATGCCATTATGATTTGATTACAGGCTTCACTTAAGTTTTCTGTAACTGGATTATTTCAGAGATGTGTAAGTGAATTCTGTTCTCTATTAGTCTTATAGCAGAACACTTCTATAAGGTCAACTATGTAGTGATTATTCTTGAAAAACATATTTGAATAAAATTATTTGATAATAGCTCAGTAGCTTTCCTATGATACCAACAGATCTATAGCATTTTAACTTGAGACAGTTTCATTTTGAGATAATTTAACAACAGTATTTTGGTTTTATTTTTCTGTACTGAAACAGGTTTGGAGGCAAGAGTGAAAACGTAAAGCTAATGTAAGTCTTTGGACTGATTATTTTAGATTTGTTATAATTATTAAACAGAATTGGTATGCTTGGTGCTATGATCATCTATGTTGAAGGAGGATCTAAAGAAATAATTATACATACGTGCATATTTTGAGATTTGTACATAATTTTTATGATGAAGTTTACCCCATAGATTAGGTTTTGATTCTTATTTTTCCCTTTTCTTCCCAGTTCTTCACACCACTCTACTTTAATTCCTTTTGAATTTCAGATGGTTACTTCTCTAGTCCAATGGCACTAACAGTGGAGCTTTTTCAAAATTCAAGGTACTTTTGGATGTGAGTAACTTAAATCTGACTCAAACTGTCTTAAACAATCAGAAAACTTATCTTACATGACAGGAAGTTTTGTTTCAAGTTAGTTTCCCTCAAGACCTAGGGTGGCTGCCTACCACAATAATGCCACAACATTTATCCTTGTTAGTAACTACTAGGAGAAAAGAAAGAAGGACCTCTTTTACTCAGAAGTCAAAAAAGCAAACTGTTTCTAGTGTCTCACTGGGCCAAATTAACTCAGGCCTGTACTCATCCTTGAAGAGAATGAAATTACCATAAATAGCTATATTCTTGTGTGATGGAATAGATATTATGAAGTCAGTCGCAGTGTCTCCCTCATAAGTAAAGTGTGAATATATACATTTTTACAAGTTCTACAGATGATTCAGTGCACAGCTAAGTTTGAGCACTGCTATACTTTCCAGTTCAAAAAATAATAGAAAAGGGGGATAAAAGCATGTTAGGATAAGTGTCCTAAACTCCTATAATAGTGTCTGTTAACCCTTTTTAAAAATAGGTATGTTTAGCAAGCTACTTCTTTGGTCTATCAGAGAAAAGAGGAGTCTGTAGTTAGTCTCAGGAACACCTAAAAGAAATAACATCTAACATGACAGAAAGGGAGAAAAAAATCTATAAACTGCAGGAGTAACACAAGAAACCCAACAGTTTAGGACACCTTATTTTAAAAATAGCTTTGTGGTGATCATTTTGTAATATATAGAAGTACTGAATCACTATGTTGTGTGTCAGGAACTAACAGTGTTGTAGGTCAATTATACGTCAACAAACTCATAGAAAAAGAGATCACATTTGTGGTTTTCAGAGGCGGGGTTTAGGGGTAGAGGGACTAGATGAAGGTGGTCAAAAGGTACAAATTTCCAGTTGTAAGATAAATAAGTATTAGGGATATAATGTACAATATGATTAATATAATTAACACTGCTTCACATTATATATGAAACCTGTTAAGAGTAAATCCTAAGAGTTCTGATCACAAGGAAGAAATTTTTTTCTTTTTCTTTTATTTTGTATCCCTGTGAGATGATGGATATTCACTAAACTTATTGGAGTGGTCATTTCATGGTATATGTAAGTCAAATCATTATGCTTTACACCTTAAACATATACTGTGCTATATGTTAATTATAATTCAGTAAAACTGAAAGAAAAGAAATGCATTGTACTGATGGGTGGGTCTTCCAGGGTCTCATCACATTACAAAGTGGTAGACTTATTTCATGATCCTAATGATTATCTTATAAAAATCAAATTGTTATATTATTTTAAAGGTAAAATAAGGTAATTTACTTTAGAAATATTTTTAGTCAAAATGATTGAAATTAAAATTCTGTTTTGGTACTTGAAGGGTTTTTAAGCCCTCCAGACATTCTTAAAAAGTAGCTATAGATAAGAAAGAGGAAAACAAAGCTTTAGCTATTTGTACACAAGAGATTGGTCCAGAATCTCTCTTGGAGGTCTTATCTATTTATGAATTTGTGAAAATATACTATTTTTCTCTGTGAATCATTCAGCGACTATTACTTTTAAGTCTTGCCAAGATGTCCTCCCTCTCCCTTCACCCTAGTCAGTACAAACACCCCCAAAGACTAAACTAGTTTAGTCTTAATGTAACCCAGATGTCATAAAAGTGAGCTATTAATGATGACAGTTGTTCCCCAAATCCTCCATTTATTTTTTATTTTTTACATTTAAATATTTTGAACTCTGGGTGATCTTGAGATCAGTGGATATATTTTATTCTGGTCATGCTCCCCCTTATACATCTTAGAATCAGAAAGGAAATACATTTCTGTGAAGAGTAGCCTTAAATTACTCATATTGTTGATCAGTTCTGTTAATGCCATTAATTAAGAGTTTATTATGGAAATTTTTCTATGACTCTCTTTAGTTTTGTAGATATTAGTATTTTTTCTGGACTAGCAACTCCTTTGTAAGAAAAAAAGCTGTATTGTGTCAGGTTTTTGCCTTTTATGCAAACTTTTGTTTTTCCATATGTATTCCTGCTCTAGGACATTGTTATTAACATCAATCTGTGGGTATATCACATGAAAACCTAGATGATTTGTAATTTTTTTTAACTCTTCAGTTCTAAATGAAGAGTTTTTAATCATTTATGTGATTAAAGGAAGGCCCCAAGGAAGGCAGTTGTGGAAAAAAATAATATTTTGGCGCCATCTGCTGTTCTTTAGTGTGATATTTCATCTTCTTCAGTAAAACTTGCAGATAGATTCAAATATATGTATTTTTTCTAGTTGCCCACAAAATGCACAAAAATAATGGAGATTTTTCTTTTAATCTGCTAGAGCTGCCTATATTTCCAGCTGTCAAGACTGTCTTATAATTTTGGTGTTAAGAAATAGACTCGTCTTAGAAACGTTCCTATACTCTTACCTCTGCCGCTTTTGCATATTTGTTCAATGCCTCTGGAGTACCTGAAGATTTCCTTCTCTAGCACCCTATGTCTTCCCATTGAAAGCTCCTGAGTAACACAGGTTTACTGGTCTCCTTACTTACCTTTGCTTTTTTTTTATATCCCTTTTCCTTTCTGAACATCTTGTTTTTCAAGTTTAGTTGTCTGTCCATGTCTTATCAATCAAGCCTGATCTATGTTCATTCTGTGAAATCTTCCCCTATGATTCTGAACTACATTTACTTTTATTTTTATTGCTTTTCTATAGTTTGTTTTATGAAAATCATTTGCACTACAGAGATAACATTTTATATTCATAGTCTCTAATTGCCTCATGTGATATGGTGGTGTTCTGGTGCAGCAAGTACACACACACACACACACACACACACACACAGAATTTTGCTCATTGATTGCCACATGTGTCTTTTCTCTCTAAACAAATGGCATGTTCTTTGTTGACTGGGACAATTTATATGCTGATTTTGTAATCTTTAGATAACAAATCTGCCTGCACAATTAGGTATGAAGACTTGGAAATGTGATGCCTTAATTAAGAAAATTGTGTGCAGAGAAAGATAGATGGATCCTGAGCAGTGAACTTCGAGTAAAGTAGATGAATTTTTGTGCATGAATAGCATAAGATCTTTTTTGGCTGCTCAAAGCTCATTCTGCTTTGTCGCTGTCAGATTTAAACATTGCCTGTTGATTTCTGCTGTGATGGTTTACTTACACATTCCCTCCACTCACCTCATCAATGTAACTTATTTTTCCCTCAATTTTTTCCTATCGGAGGCACTGGGGATTAAACCTAGGGCCTTGTGCACACCAAGCATGTGCTCTACCACTGAGCTATCACCCTAACCATCCTCCCACTACATAACTTTAAACAACATACTTTAAGCTTAATTTCATTTTTCCTCAATTATGAATAATATCGGTAGACTCCCTCCTTTGTAAGATGAAACTACTCATGGCTCTACATTTTCATTATCAAGGTTGATAACGTATTTATCATATTGTTAACGAAGTATTTTTGTTAATTTGTATGTAGGTTGATTCTAGACGTTGAAAAGTAGTAACAGTGGTCATCTTATTATACTTACGGAGATGTTTTTCCTGTAGAGCCAGGTATATGCGAGATTCCATTTCTTTCTCCACTGCCTGAAATATTTCTGAGCCACTCAAAAGAATCATTCTTAACTGTTCTGATGGATTCTTTCTTATATTTCACCTGTTGCCTCTATCATGTCCAGGTTTTTCTCAGTTCCCCACTGTCTAACCTATTGTTTCCCCCCTTTTCCAGGAAATTTCATTTCTGTAACCCTTCAGAGCCCTGGTCCAATCTATACTAGTTTCTTTGGGCGTTCTTCACCCTCTTCGTCTTGAAGTATCTTCCGCTTGTTGCTTTTCTGTGATGACTTCATTAATTACTGCATCCCAAGTTTTCCCCTTTGTGGGTTTACTCCCTAGTTTTGTTAAAATATGTCCTCAAGTAACTTCTTAAGAAAGGTTACATAGGAGAAAAACTTTAAGTCTCTGCATGTCTGGAAATTTCTTCATTCTACCTTCAGTCTTACTTGGTAGCTTGAGAAGAAGACTTGATTTCATTGTATTGATCGGCAATAAATGCCATTGTTTTCAGATCCACATATCATTATCACTGTTGTCCTTTGTTTTCTACTTGCATTTTCAGAGTTCAAGACTTCTCTGAGGTTTTGAGAGAACTTGACATCTCTCTCTTCTGTTGTAGCCTCTCACATGCTTTAGAGGCAGTAGCTTCCTCTACTTTGCTTCACTAGTCAACACTCCTCTATTTTTGTGTCTTCTGGTATTCCATTGAAATCTCTTGTGTACAGATCACTTCATCTGGTTCTCTTTGCTGTAAGGATTTATATCTTTTTATTTCCTTACTAATAATGTTAAGGGGTCTTGGCGATAAAACGAATCTACCTATTCTGTCATTTTCCCATAGGTTTTTTTTTTTAAGTTTAAATTTGAAATATACTTACGGATCTAATGTTTTAAGTTACTTTCTAATAATTATAGTGACTTCACTGTACCAGAAAGTGATCCCTGATTTTATGTTGTTTTATGGGTAGCAGTAGTATGTATGTTTGTAGCTTTCCAGTAGATAATGGCAAAAACATTAGTGGGAAAGAGTGACTGAGCCATAATAATGTTTTGAGGCTTTTTTGTTTTTTTGTAGTCTTAACTACCACCACCCTAATCTAGGGCTCCCTGGTTTGTTGCCATTATTGAAGCAATCTTTTTATTGTGCTTTATTGCTGTTTAATCCACCTCTTAACAAAAGGTTTGAAATTCTACAACACTAGTTGAAAATTTTCCATGTTTTTTCTTAACAAAATAAAGACCAAACCCTTTGCTTTGGCCTTCAAGGACTTTTCTTTGGCCCCAGTAGTTCTCAAATTATGATCTCTTGCCCAGCAGCAGCATTCCTGGGAGCTTGTTAGCAATGTAAATTATCACTCCCCTGCCTGCTTTATGATTCAGAGACACTGGGGGTAGAGTTCAGCAAGGTGTTTTAATAAAAGACCACCACATGATTCTGATGCTAAAGTTTGAGGACTGCTGGTCTAGTCAATCTCTCTCATTCTGCATGCAAAAAAAAATTGAGACAGAAAGGTTAATTGGCTTGTCCAAACTCATTCAACTAGGTAGAGCTCTGTTTCTAATACTCTGTTCTTTATTTGACTTTACAAATTTTGACTTTGCAAAGTTCCAGTCAGAAAGCAATCCAAGATGTGAAAGTTTAGAAAGGCTTTATAGAGAACATGGGACTTGACAGAACACTGAACTATAAACTATGTAAACAGAGAGAAAAGAGATGGATATTGTGAGCAAGAAGACTACGGTGTAATACGACATTATACCTTCCAAGTCCATCCATGTTGTTGCAAATGGGAGGATTTCATTCTTTTTTATAACTGTGTAGTATTCCATAGTGTGTGTTTCATGTCTTTTTTATCCATTCATCTGTTGATGGACACTTAGGTTGCTTCCATATCTTGGCAGTTGTGAACATTTTTATAATTAGAAAAAATGTGACACATACTTTGAATTGTTTAACCTCTCTGTGTCTAGTCTTCTCATCTATTAAATGGGAATAATAATATGTTCCTCTTAGAGTTTATGTAAGGATTCAATGAGTTAATACATATATAAAGCACTGAAAACAGTAGTGCCTGTACATGGAATTTTTCAGTGTTAGGTACATGAGTTGGTAGTAGTACTGTTATTTACTGTCCATTCACTATCATCATCATCATCGTCATCATCATCATCTGTATGTAATTTGGATGTCCAAATTACTTTTTGTGAAAATAAATTAAAACATTGTGCTTGGAGTCCATTGGGCTAAAAAAAAAAAAACTACTATTTTGCCACCACTTACTAACTTTCTAACTTTCAACATTTCACTGAACCTTAATGGGCCTCAGGTGCCCCATCAGTGAAACAGGTCAATAATGTCTTTCTTGTCAGCTAATCTCTTGATCTGTAAAACATTACTGAAAATTATGCAGTCCCAGAAATTCTGGTATAACTATGGAACTGTGAAAGAAAGAAAACTGATGACACTCAGCCTCTTGGTCCGTTCTCCTTCTTTCAGTAAAGTGGTTTGCTGTGTGAATTTATGACAAAGGTTGAGCATTTAATACTTGTAAGAATACTTGTAAGCATTTAATACTTGTAAGAAACTTGTAAGACTTATTCTTGTTTTGATCTTCATACTTCACTCTCCTGGTCTTGACTAGTCCTTCTCTAGAAAACTACACTAAAGGCATTTCTAAAATTTTGTAAATTTCATGTGAAAATAAAACTCGGGACAGGCTAAATTGTTTCCTTTCAAGCTGTGTGCATGTGGTAATTTGTGTGTCCTATGTTACATTTTACTAACACCACATGTATGCTTGTAGCAACACTTATTATATTGCTTCAGTTATTTGTTTACATATCTAGCTTTCCTTATAGTTCAAGTCCCTCAGTGGTTGATTTTTACATTCATAGTGACTAGCAAATAGAGGAAAATTAACAACTTTTAATCAGTGACTTACATGAAGCTTAGGTTAGCCTAGAATTAGGTTTCTCTTAATTGTCGATTTGGGACCATGGTCATTCTGATCTTGAATTAATGATGCTTGTAATACTCTGGTCATATCAGCTTCTACTTTGTATATAATGCCACCTTTGAACCACATTTTCCAATTGAACTTAAAAGACTTCTTTTATGAAAGTTACTAACTTTAAAATAATTTTCTTGTTTGATAAAATAGAAAAGAATGGTTCTATTTTATGGATTTTGACACTTTAGGAAATATTGGAAATTCAGAACTAGAGATATAAAATATGAGAATAGAAGAAAGAATTTTAAAATGTTCCATTTTGTGGTGAGGCTATTCTATACCCCTTTCCCTGAAAGCAGTGGGAGAAAACGTCTTAGGAGAACAGAATGTGATATGTTAAAGGGAAGAATGAAAATAAAGCTAATAAGCTCTTCCTAAAGGATGTTAGTCCTTGAAGTTACTAGTTATCAGTTGATTTTCTTTTATTTTTTATCAAGCTGGAGTTATGAATTCTCATCAATACTGGGACCCATAAATATTGTTATGTATAGTATTGATAATTTTGAAATTAATAAACGATGATCCACTTTACATTATATGGCTGTTTCTCAAGAGTTGGATGACATATCTGCCATGAAACATCAGTACTGTACCATAAGTAAATACTGATAGATAATTTATACTTTCCAACTCTCCACTCCTACCTACTATAGTTTATTTTCAGAGTGACAAAATTCTCTAATTCTCTATCTCCAACCCAAATCACTCACCAGAGCCTGAGATCAATATATTTAGTTTTGTTGAGTCTCCACTTATGTGTCCCACATATACCTCAAAACTAAAAATCCAAACCTGAACTCACCTTTTCTTTTTTACTCTGCATCCCTGTCTCACCTAAAAAAGTCCCTGTCTTATTAAATGTACATGGTACCATCATCCATTCAGTTGCCCAAATCATTATTATTCCTGGCACCATCCTCTTCTACACCCCACCAATTCAGTCACCAAGCTTTATGAATTTACCTTGTGAATATATCTAAAATCTATTCAGGTCTTTTATGTTTGTTACCATAGTTCAAGCCATGTTCATCTCTCAGTTATATTACTCCATAATTCCCTGATTGGTCTCTTCCATCCAGTGCCATCCATTTCCAATAGTTTATACATTGTTCAGGTAATCTCCCTAAACAGATCAGAGCATGTCACTGTTCTGTTTAAAACCCTTCAGTGGCTATCCTTGGCCATCAAGATGAAACCTAAATTCTTTAAAGTGTTTGTAGCATCCTTCATAATCTGGCCCCTGCTACATGATACAGCCAATATGGAGCAACTTGCAGTTCCTTGAGACTGCTGGAGGGTGAGCACTTTCAGGTCTTTGCACACACTATTCCCTTCTGCTTAACTAACCGCCATTGGTTATCATCTCAGCTTGGACAGTCTGCAAGAAACCTTCACTAATACCCCAGCATCATCTAAAATTGGATTTGATATTTGTGTGTGTTCCCATAGTACCTTGTGCTTATCCCTGTTACAGCATATGACACACTGTATTATTATCGCCTGTCTAGTTATTAGTTATGTCTCTAAGCTCCTGGAGGGCAAATGTAGTACTGTTTGGTTGTTCTGCTTCACGGGTACCTCACACAGTACGTGGCACATTCATTTCAGCAAATACATGTGAAACACACTTTATGTCAGGCAGTTTAGAATGAAGTGGTCTAAATTTCTTCTGTTGAAATGAAGCCTTGTTTGAGTTTTCAGTAATTCTTTATAATATCAAAGATGTAGCTTCTAAAGATTATTACTCAGTGGTCAAATATATTTTCTTTGACTAGTCTTATGTAATCCCTACAGTTCATGTTATGGTGAAAATTTAGAATTATGTATGTGTGTGTGGATGTGTGTATAAGTAATAACTGAATATATAAACAGAAGTATAGAACAGTATCCTGAATAGTAAATTATTTAGTTTGTAACTGTATATAAAATGCAATTAGAAATATCTGATAATAGCAAGCCAAACTTTTAAAGAGCAGTTTTTTATAATTTTACTTCTGGACTCCCTACCTTTAAATTTTTGAGTAAATTTTTTAGGTAAAATATTTAAGTTTTAAGTATTTAAATGAAAATGTATTTAAAATGAATTTTGTCTTGATTTCAGCTTATTCACAGATTTTTTTTTAGTAGTTGGAAAAAAGCTGTGGTAGTTCCCAACTGTGTTAGAAACAGTTGTCAAGTGTGGTTCTTTACACTGTGAGACTAGGAGCTGTTTCTAAACACGCAGTTACTAGCGCAGATTTGCCTAAGTTTCCAGTCTGATCTGTGGCTATGGGTAAGTAACGTGGAACACATACAATGTTTGTGGGGGAAAACTTCTGGAAATTAAATTCCATCAACTACCATTTAACTTTAGGTTAGTTTTTAAACCTAACGTGTATAGACTTTAAACCCCAGCCAATCAATAGTACAGTTTTTTGTAAATCTTTAAGATAGTTATAAAGGTATGTAAAAAAAATAAAAATATTCTGCTGAAGGTGTATAGACTTAAGTCTCTTTATGTTGACATTAATTCTAATATAAACTCTTAGTGCTGTTTAATATCAAAGATTTCAAAGATGATTTTTTAGTTAAAAAGCATGCTTCTTCTCTAGAAGTCTTTACTTCTCCCCGTGGGTCCTTTTGATGGTGGAAGCCCTGGAGACTCTAGTATATGTACACAGGATTTGTAGTAAAATCTAAGGATTCCAGAATCAGTTTTGATGTTATGTTCGTGTGTGTATAGCATCCCTTTAAATTGCATAATACTTTTTTAAGAGGACTGATAAGAACTTAATAAAGATGTGTATATGTGTGTGTGTACTGTCCAATTAGGGTAGCCACTTGTCATACAACTGTTGAGCATTTGACGTATGACTTGTCTGAATTTGAGGCATGCTGTGTTAAAAATGAAAGGCTTTAATATGAGAAAAAAGAATGTAAAATATTTTATATTTTATAATACAATCATTTTATATTGATTACATGTTGAGATGAAAATTTTAGATTAAAATTGTACTAAAGTTAATTTTGCTGATACTTTTTAATATAGCTGCTAGAAAATTTATGGTTACACATATGGATGACAGTCTGTTTCTATTGAACATTTCTAGTCAAAAACATTTTTTTCTAACTGAAAATTAATTTTCTATGTTATTGTTGAAATTGAACATTTTTGGTATTGAGTTATTTTATTATTATTCTTAGATTACAGCTTGACATCTGAATATTGGTACTCTAATATTAGATGTAAAAGTTATAAAGTTAAGTTTTTAACAAAATATTATTTTGAGACTTTGTTGTTAGAACAGTACCATAACTAGTCCTTCCTGATTTCTTGGTTCTTGGATTGGAGGCAGTTTGGCAGCTACCATGGATCATTCACTTTATTCATTGTTTCATTTATTTAACAAACTTTTTTTGTTTGCTTCATATGTGCCAAATATGTCTTGTGGACTAGATCATAATGTCAGGAGGAAACAAAAAATAATGAATGTGCATGTAAGTGAGTTCACAGAGTTGGAGGTAGGAAGAAGGGAAGCAGTTCCTGTTTGGATTTTTTTTTTTCTGTATAGTGGTATGTAAGGTCATCTTAGCCCACCACTAGTGGTGGTTTCTGGGAAAAATTCCTTGACTGAGTGAAATTAAAGAGTTCTCCATAGATGAATATCAGCATTTATTTAGTAGTTGTTGGGCACTGAGCTGAACATGGAGGGAAAATATAACAAAGGAGCCTTGCTTTCAGAGCTTATAATTTTGTTAGGAAAATATGGCATACAACAAAAAGTAAATACAAATAAGACAGCTATGATATGGTAAAGAATATAGTACTATAGGGGTACACTATATGAAATATAGAATATATGGTATATGCTACAGTACATATAGTAGACTATATGGTATATATTACAATACTATAGCGGTACCTCTTCAAAAGATGAAGAGAATACTAGTGACTAGAGATTTTTCTTGTTTCTTGGTTGGTTGGTTGGAGCTTTTCTCCTTTTGCTTCTTATTTACAATAATGGCCAAGTGATCTTTTTATAATGACCTCTTTGTAAAATACTTTCTTGCACCATACGTGATTCTCAGAACAGTCAGTGGTAATTTATGAGAGC
The DNA here is from genome assembly GCF_048564905.1 of Vicugna pacos. NCBI lineage: Eukaryota > Metazoa > Chordata > Mammalia > Artiodactyla > Camelidae > Vicugna > Vicugna pacos. The sequence continues at coordinate 5,261,498 of NC_133008.1, read as the reverse complement.
TGTATAGAAAGTTAGCACAGCACAAGTAAGAGTTCAGCACAGTTATTTTAGAACTGAGCTTTGCTTTAAAAGAGGACAGTGTTTATGAATGGAAAGTTGGGGTTATTATGGTATTACATAATTAAAATCATGTAGCTTCATGTATATATTTGTTGTGAACTTCAGGTTGCAGCTGAATTAACCAGCACCTATTGTTTCCTGTTACTATCTCTGAATTTCTTACTTTTCATTCCTTAATATCTGCTGTGTTGATGGTGGTGAGAAGGAAAGATGGATTCCAGGGTGGTGTCTGGGTGGGTATCTATAATAATAAGGTCTATAGATATTAAAGAGGGGTTGTATAGGTTGGAAAGTTTGAGAATGTCCTTTTGAGTATAGTAGAAACTGACTACTAACTACGTGATAAACCAAGCTGATAGAGATATTACCCCACACAGCAAACATATAGAAATGTAACACAAACCAAGAGCAAAACTGTAAATGCATAGCTAAACTCGAAGGAAGGAAAAAAAGAGAAGGAAATTCGCAGGTGCCAGGTATGAGAGAAATCAAATCAAAACCTTATGTGGGAACTGATGTTGCTGGGTGAAATAGCACAGGGGTTTTTTTGGTCCTGGATGTATGTCCTAAGAGATCTGTGGTGGAATTTTAGTGTGCATATGAGGAATGGAGATGTTGCCTCAGCCTTTCAAAATACAGCTAGCACTGAGACCCACACATGCAGCCTAGAACCTGAAACACCTTCCCTAATTGTACATAGATTTCTTAAAGTGCCCAGTGATAGAACAGTTTAAACAGGAATATAAAATGTGTGTGAAATGATCAAAGGGATTAAAAAAAAAAAAGAAAATGAAGGATGATGAAGTAACAGGCCTATATGAAAAAGAAACAATAAGACTCAAAAAAGAAAACTAAATCACCTTTCAGAAATTAAAAATATAGTCATGGAAATTGGCTTTAGGTAGGTTAAATAGCACATTAGACATACTCTTGCTTTGCCTGAAAAGGAAAAAAAATATAACAAATGGTTAAGAAGAACTAAATCTAAAATATAGCTAGTGATCCAAGAGCAAAAAGTTGAACAATGCTAGGCTGATAAAAGACAAAACAAAAAGCTCTTGGGAAAAATATCAGGCAAAAATAGATTTTAAGGGCAAAAACATTATTAAGGATAAAGAGAGCCATTGCATAATGATGGAAAAGGAATAATTCATTAGTAAGAAATAATAATCTTGAGCCTTTGTGTCCAAATAACATCTCAAAGTATTTAAAGCAAAAATTTACATACTAAAAATGGACTACCTACAGACAGTGGGAAATTTTAGCACATTTCCTTCAAAAGCTGGTAAGTCATACCACTGCTACTACTACCCCCAGCAAAACGTAAAGGCATAGAATATTTGAACAACACAATTAGAACAATTGGTGTTTTAGATGTTTAAACTTTACTCTCACAAAATAGAATGTAGATGTTCCTTTCAAGCATACATGAAACATATAGAAATTAATCCCATATTAAACTATGATGGATGGCTCCATAAATACCCAGGCTGTATTTTCTGATTACAGTGTTGTATATAGAAAACCTACTGGATTTTCCAAGTTTCATTTGAAAGTGATGTTAATGGAATAATATTTAAATGAAATAATAATAGGTAAAACATTTATTGAACACAGTGTGAGCCAAGCTTATTGCTGATCGTTGTGAATTTTTTTTGTTTCTTTCAGCAGCCTAGTGAATTATAAGATAACATTACCATCTTTAATAGATGAGAAAATTTAGTCTTAAAAATGTTAATGTGCCTACGATCTGCAGTTGGAAAAAAACCATGTTTTTAGTGTTATACCTCTCCACCTTTTAAACAATCTCCCACCTTTTAAAAACACCTTTATTATCACAAAATTTAGCCAGATAAACTCACATAAAACAAATATTTAGTTTACTGAATTATTATTAAAGTTGGTATTGTAACACCAAATAGGTCAAGAAGCAGAACTTTGCCAGCCACTACCAAAGCCTTTTATGGCCACATTCTGATCATAGCCCTCTTCCTTCCCCAGAAAATGATAATCGTTTTCTGGCTTTTTTCTTTAAAAATTTAATACTGTAGTGTACATTCTTAAACAGTATGCTTTAGTTTTGCTAATTTTTTCCCCCACTCTTCCCTGTGCAGTGTATCTGTTGAAGAAAGTTGTATAGTTTGATCTTTTACAGTTTCTAATAGTTTTAATCAAATTGAGATTTGATGGTTTGGGCAAACTTTTGTAGGTAGGGTTGTGTTCTTTAATCAGGAGGTATGTAATATCTGGTGGTCTTTCTTTTTGTGGTATTAGAACTATTAATACTCAATGGTCAAATTCATTAACTCTTCAGAGATTGCAAATTTTTATTATTTCTAATATTATTGTTTTTTCATTTATTGCTGGAATGTTTCTGTAAAGAAGCTTCCCCTCATATGATACTTGGTTACCTGGTGGTTCAGTTTATATAAGAGAGGAAGAGTAAATGTTTTATTTCCTGTTACATACCAGTTTTCAAAATGATTGGTTAATTTTCACTAGCATCTTTCACTAGTAACCTTTCCCCTCCCTTTTTTAAAGTATCATTATAAACTCACAAATTGAAATATATTTCTCTCAGTTCATTTTAGTTATTCTTACTGATATTCAAATTGTCCCATCTTTGGCCAGTGGGAGCTTCTTCACATTGGCTTCCTTCATCATGGAGTTTATATTTTAGTAAATAATATGCATATATATATATATAAAATCTCCTTAAAACACACACATGTACCAAACGCGTTCTGTATATTTTGGGTTTTGTACTTACTGTATATTGGAGATAGTTCTTTATCTGTTCTATATAGAACTGCTTTATATTTTGGAATGCCCACATCAATAGTATAGCTATACCATAGTTCATTTAACAAATCCTTATTGATGAACATTTTGATTGTTACCCAGCTGTATTATAAACAGTACTGGAATGAATATCTTGGACTTAGTGTTTTGCCAGTGTTTGTGAATAGCTGCAGAATCAGTTCCCAGCAATGGAATCACTATGTAATGATAGCTATTGCCAGATTGCTCTCCGTACAGCAATTAAGAACTGTTGTTTTTTTTTCATGTTATCCTTTGATATATAATACTAGTATGTGATAAAACTTTTTGATGTTGGATAATCTGCTACATTAAAAAACTCATTATAGTTTTTATTAGCATTTCATTTGTAGTTCCTAAATTTTGTTTGTGTCCTTGGCCCAATTTTCTATTGAATTATTAGTCTTTTCCATACTAATTTGTGGCACTCGGATAAGGAATATAAGGAAGCTTGAACAGTCCAAACTTAGGAAAGTTTAGAAGTACTGTACAAAGAATGGTTTTTCCCCCCTAAACCCTTCAAGAGTAAGTTCCTAGCCTTTGTCCTGTCACCTCCTTATACTTTAGTGTGTATTTCCTGCAAACCAAGATGTTCTCCTAAATAACCACACTACACCTATTAAAATCAAAAAGTTAATGTTGAAACATTAATGTCTTCTAATCTTTAAACGACTCCCACCCATTTAAGTTTCACTACTTGTTGTAGTAGCAACATTGTAGCAAAAGGATCCAGTTCAGAACCACACATTGCATTTAGCTGCCCTGTCTTTTCAGTATCCTTCAATCCCAGTGTCCTGCAGTCTGGAACAGTTCCTCAGGCTTTCCTTGACTTTCGTGACTTTGACAATTTGAAGATTATTCAGAACAAATGATAATAAATTCAGATTTGTTCTGATGTTTCCTCATACAGTTTTAAGTTATGTATCTTTGTCAGGAATATCGTAGAAGTGATGCTGTGATACTATATGCTATCAGGTGGCATACAGTTTCAGTTTGTCCTATTTATGATGATGTTCACTTTGATACTTGATAAGACAGTGTCTGATTGGCATCTCTGTTATGGAGTTACTGTTTTTCCCTGTCTACTTAATAAGTATTTGAGGGGGAGAGTATTTTAAACATCCCATTTATTATCATACTTTCAATTTATTTATTCATTTATATATAGTAGTATGAATTTATGGGTTGTTGTCTATTCAGTGGGTTATAATCCCTGTACTGTGGTTATGAATTTTAATGCTTCAACATAATTTTGCTAGTGGGTGACCATTCAGGCTGATTTTGATGTTCTTTTGACATGTCCTCATCATTTTTTAAGCACTTCCTTGTTTCTGCTGCAAGATATTCCAGACTCATCTTGTATTTCCTCCAACCTGGAATCAGCCGTTTATCTATTCTACATATGCCTGTCGGTATCTACAAATTTTGACCTCCCAGTCTGTCCCTTCCAACCCTCCCTCCCCCCTGGCAACCACAAGTCTATATTCAGGGGGTTTAGGCGTTCCCTTTATGTGGACATGCTGAGTCCACCAAATACAACTTAGGAGAAAAGAGAGGAGCAAACGTAAGAGGGAGGGCGCTGACCACCTAAATAAAGCAGGTGCTACAGTAGGAGCAGCAGCAACTCGTCCCATGGTTATCTGGATTTTTTTCAAGTAATTTATTGAGTTGACATTCACATCCCATAGAATTCACCACTTAAAAGCGCTCCAAATGCAGACATGCTGCCATGTGATGTCAGCGGCAGCGCGCCGGCCCCCGGCTCCGGGCTGCGCACCTTGTCCGTCACGCGGCCAGCCGGTCGCTGAGCTCGCGCGGCTCCTCCTTCTGCAGCCGCCACAGCCGCGCGGGGCTCAGCGGCGCGGCCGGGCCGCCGGCGGCGACACGGGGGCGCGGTGGCCACGGCGAGCGGCGCGGCGGGGAAGGCGGGGCGCGGAGGCCACGGGCAGCACCGGGACGCCGAGGGGGCGAAGCGGAACGGAAGGCACGACCGGCGATCGGCGACCCGCGCTCGCGGGGAGGAAGCACGAAGCACCTGGGGTGGCGGGAGAGGGGTTGCAGCACAAAGGACCAAGGGGGCGGACTACGAATCAATCGTAAAACGCCCTTTGTAGGAAAGCACGCACACACTCACACACGCGCGCACACACGCTCGGGAGATACGGGGCGAAGGTGGCCCGGAGGGCCGAGCAGAGTCCGCGGCCGCCGCCGCGCAGCCTCCCGCCCGCAGCACTCGGCTTCCTCTCGGGCGGCGCGGGGCCGCGGGCGGGGGGAGCGGCGCGGGGGGCGCGATCGCGGCGCCGCGCTCCCCAACATCACTTTCAGTCTGTTTCATGCCCCTCTTTTGATTTGCTTAAGACCTAATGATTTTATCACATACCATCTGTACACGTCTCCACGGAGAGGAAGTGGTCCCGCAAGTGTGGCAGCGCTATCAAGGGAATGAAAGGGAGCATGACGAGGAAATCAAGCTGTGTACCGGTATGTGTCTCTAAATTTACTTAAAATGGCGCATCTCTCGATTTGCTCTCCCTTCCCACTCACTGAGCCCGAGCAGGGCCTGTGATTTCTGCGTCCTGCCAGCGGGGCTGTCCAGCCCTTCCGTTCCACCCCTAGTGAGTGACCTGAATGAGTGCAGGCTGGCGGGGCTGGACCGCAGCGGCTGAGTTCCAGCATCATCACCTGTGGTCTTGTTTGGGGATTAGACTCGGAGTTGTCACAGAGCGTCCTGGAGCCCCCGGATAAAGGCTTCATTCTCGGGGTAGCAGGAGCCTGAGCACCAGCCTCCCAGAGGATGAAGTGTATGCAGCGTCATACGACTGCCCCCAAGCGTCCTTCTGTGGGGGGGAGCACAAAGGAAGCAGGATGCTGCTGCCTCCGCGGGGAGAGGGGCTCTGGGGGTGGGGAGACTGCAGAGGCGAGCCTGGGACACAGATGCGGGGATGCTGCGTGGAGAGAGCTCAGTGGGAGCTGTGCCTGCTAGGGGACAGCCTCTCAACAGCCAAGCGCCCCAGTCATGTTTCAGGGCCGCGGCCAGCTGTCAAAGGTCCGTGTTCCCTTGTGGGACAAATAGCTGTCCTGCGCCGGTGCGCTTCTGGCCCGTTGTGCTCTTTTGGGTCAGATTTACAAAGGCCCCCTTCCCTGGGGACTCACTCCCTTGGTGCCCCTAGCCATGCGCCCAGCGCGAGTTGAGACCCCAGTGCCCTGTGGCTGGGCAGAAACGGAGCACCCTGCGTGGTGGCCCTGCAGGTACCTTGCACACTCATCCTCCACCCAAGTGGGCGAAGGATGAAATCCTCAAAAAGCTGGAGCGTGAGCTGAGTTTGCTGTCCCAGCGCTTGGAGCTCTTGGCTGACCTGCTGCTCTCCATCCTCCTCCTCCCTCCTGGCCAGCTCAGACCAGCTCTGCTCATTTTCCACACTCTTCCTCCAAAGCCCCTTTCCCTAAATTCTCCGTTTATTTCAGCTATCATAGATTTAATCCCCAGGATCATTTCCTCATCTGTGATTGCTCTTTCGTATGCCAAGTGTTCTTCCTTTATGGCTATGGTGTCTTCTGTTATTTCTCTAAATAAGTAGTGACCGTTTTTCTAAGGTTGTGTTTTGTTTTCTGTCTTGTCTCCATTTTCTTCTGGTTGAATCCTCCTCGCTCCCCCTCCTCCTTTCCCCACCTCTCCTCTCTCTTTCTTTTGGCTCTCTCTTTCATATTGGTTAGTTGCCTTACAAGCTTGGGAAGCCCTTATCTATTTGTGTTAAACAGAAAGCTGACTTTCAGGGGCAGGTTGTTTACCCCATGAGGGCTGCCCTGCGGGAGGCATCACATGACCAGGGAATTCCCTGTGTCTCTCTCCGGGGGGCCCTCCCTCTCCCTGCAGTCGAATCTACCAACAGTGAGCCGGGAGGAGCCTGAGTGCCAGCGCTGCAGGAGCAGAGCGGTGGGGGTGGCAGGCAGTGCTGCAGCAGAGGGCAGAGCTGGGTGGGGAGTGTGTCAGTGTCTGAGTGTTGAACAGGGAAAGTGACCTGCTGGTTTGCAAACTTTTCGGTCCAGTGACTTTCTTTTATACCTTCCCACATCCCTGGGCCACCCAATTCCTGAAACTTTCTGGTATTTTGAGGAGAATTTGCTCAGTTTTGCTGGGATCCTCTGCGTCTTTATGGCTTCTGCCTTCATCTGCCTTGGTAGTCAGTTACTACTTCTCCCTATGCTTTATTTCTATTTTAAAATAACTTCCTGAGATATAGGTGATATTTAAGAATGCACATATTTAAAGGGTACAGCTGGACAGATTGTGACATAGGAATAGACTCGGAAAACCGTCACCACAGTCAAGGTAATGAACACGCGGATCGTCCCTAGCGGTCTCCTCACGCTCTCTTCCAGTCCAGCCCTCCTGTCCCCACCACCTCATCCCCTGGCAATCACTGAGCTGTTTTTGTTGCTATGCACTGGTTTACATTTCCTGAAAATAAACGGAATTACACACCGTATCTCTTTTTGTTTGCTTTCCTTCACTTGATGTAATGTTTCTGAAAGCAATTCTTGTTGTAGCCTATAATGTATTCCTTTTAAACTGATGAATAATATTCTGTCTCAGAGTTTGTGCGCTTACCTGTCGATGGACATTTGGGTTGCTTCCAATTTGGGGTTATTACAAATAAAGCCACTGTGCTTATTTGTGTAAAAGTTTTCCTATGGACATATGTTTTCTTTTGCCTTAGATAAATGCCAAAGAGTGGGATGACTGGGTTACAGAGTTTGTATGTTCATACGGGTTCTAAGTTTAGTTTTTAAGAAACTACCTAAGTGAGGTTCAAAAAACATGCTGTCATTGCACATCTGCACCAGCAACGAAAGAGAGTTCCAGCTGCTGCACATCCTTAACAGCCCTTGATAGGGTCTTTCAAATTTTATCGTCGCTACTAGTGGTGTCTCGTTGTAGTTTTAATTTTCATTTTCTAACTGACTGCTGGTGTTGAGCTTTCGTGTGCTCATTTGCCATCCATGTGTCTTCTTTAGTGAAGTATCTGTTCACATCTTTTGTCCATTTTTATGGTTGGTTGTTTCCTCAGTAGTTTTTCTGAGCTCTTTATGTATTACGTACACTAGTCTGCTTTCTTTCTAAAACTGAGGACTATTTCAAATATGGGGGAAATTACAGATAATACTAGAAAAATCCTATAAACTTGTCACACATAGTGAATGCATGGTAACATGTTGTTATATTTGCTTTGGGTTTTATTTTTTAAAATAAAATCTTACAGATAAGGGACATTGGAAGCCCGTTCCTTACCCCTCTCTAATTCTCTTCCTCCTCAAAAGTAAACATTAATCTCAACTTGGTGTGTATCTATGGCTTTGTTCTTTCACTACACACACACGCACACGCACACGCACATGCACACACTCACGCAGACACTCACACATCCATACACCTAGAGTTAACACTGCGTTAATCATTATCCTTAAGCTTTCTTGCTTTCGGAGTCCATACTAGTGCAATCCTACTGTATATATTCTATGTGATTATTTTTGTTTATATCATGTTGTTGAAATTTATCCACTTTGATTCAGGTAGCTATGGATCACTTGATTGCAGATTTCCATAATGATAACCAAGATGTATTTTTCTTAGTAGTAACGATGGACATTTTGGTTATTTTCATATTTCTCGTATTATCAGCAGCACTGCTAGAAGCTTCTGTGTATGCTTTCTGGAGCATGTTTGTCAGTGCTGCCCTAGAAACAGGATGCATGGGCCAGAGAGTGTGCTCATGCTCCACTTTACCGGACTAGGTAACACCCAACTGCTTGAACAGATTTGCAATTTCACCAGTAGCAATGACAGTTTCTATTGACTCACATTCTCTCCAGTACTTGGTGTGATCAGGCTTTATGTTTTTGCCGATCCGGGAGGTGTGAGGTGGTATCTCAAGATCTCTTATTGCCAATGTGTCCAACCTAGGTAATTCCTCTCCACTGTCTTCTGGATCCTGTTGCTACTATCAGTTCTTTTGTAGATGATCTGTTTCATTCCTTGAGATCCTATACAATTTTCTCTTTCCTTTTGCTGTTCTGCAATGCCACTACGATGTATCTATACTTGGAGAGGATTTTCTAAAGTTTATACTGAAAGATCCTTCAGCTTCCTGGATCTGAACATTGGTGTCCCTCAGTAATTCTGGAAAATTCTCAGCAACCAACTCTTGAAAACCATTCCTCCTCATCCTCCATTATTTCCTTTCAAACTCAAGTTAGACATATAATTGACCTGCTCATTTTAGCATCTGCATCATATATATATATATATATATATACACACACACACATAAATATATACATTTTTAAAAATTTATTGAAATATACTCAATTATAAAGTGCCAGTTTCTGGTGTACAGCATAAAGTTTCAGTCATACATATATTCATTTTCCTATTCTTTTTCATTATACATGATATAAGATATTGAATATGGATTCCTGTGGTATACAGAAGAAATTTGTTTTTTTTTACATAGTTAATTGTACACTGTACTTATTTTTAATTAAGTAATAATCATTTTATAACGTTGTGTCAAATTCCTGTGTAGAGCACAATTCTTCAGTTATAAGTGAACATACATGTATTCATTGTCACATATGATTTTCACTGTGAGCTACCACAAGGTCTTGTGTATATTTTCCTGTGATATTCAGTATAATCTTGTTTATCTATTCTACATTTTGAAATCCCAGTCTTTCCCTCCCCAACCCCCACCCCCTTGGCAACCACAAGTTTGTATTCTATGTCTATGGGTCTTTTCCTGGTTTGTATTTATGATTTTTGTTTTTGTTTTTTTACATTCCACACATGAGGAATCTCACGTGGTATTTTTTTTCTCTTTCTGGCTTACTTCACTTAGAATGACATTCTCTAGGAGCATCCATGTTGCTGCAAATAGTGTTGTGTTGTCATTTTTTGTGGCTGAATAGTATTCTATGGTATAAATATACCACTTCTTCTTTATCCAGTCATCTGCCAATGGACATTTAGGCTGTTTCTTCGTCTTTGCTATTGTAAATAGTGCCGCTTTGAACATTGGGGTGCAGGTGTCATTTTGAAGTAGGGTTCCTTCTGGATATATGCCCAGGAGCAGGATTCCTGGGTCATATGGTAAGTCTATTCCTAGTCTTTTGAGGAATGTCCATACTGTGTTCCACAGTGGCCGCACCAAACCGCATTCCCACCAGCAATGTAGGAGGGTTCCCTTTTCTCCACAGCCTCTTCAGCATTTGTCATTTGTGGACTTTTCAATGATGGCCATTCTGACTGGTGTGAGGTGATACCTCATTGTAGTTTTCATTTGCATTTCTCTGATAAGTAGTGATATGGAGCATTTTTTCATGTGCCTATTGATCATTTGTGTTTCTTCCTTGGCGAATTCTTTGTTTAGGTCTTGGGCCCATTTTTGGATTGTTTTTTAATCTATTTTATATATAGTAGTTAATATTAGCAATTCTTGAACTCCCAATTTATCCCTTCCCACCCCTTTGCCCTCAGTAGTCATAGGTATGTTTCTTATGTCTGTGAGTCTGTTTCTGTTATGTAGGTAAGTTCATTAATGTCTTGTTTTTCCTTTTTCTTTCTAATTTTTTTTTAGATTCCACACATGAGTGATATCATATAGTATTTTTCTTTCCTTTTCTGGCTTACTGCACTTAGAATAACAATCTCCAGATCCACTCATGTTGCTGCAAATGGAGTCATTTTATTCTTTTTCATGACTGAGTAGTATTCCACTGTATAAATATACCACCCCTTCTTTATCCAGTCACCTGTCGATGGACATTTAGGTTGTTTCCGTGTCTTGACTACTGTATACTGTATACTGAACTACAGGTGTAGTTCATACACGTATGAACACTGAGGTGTATATATCTTTTTGAATTATAGTTCCCTCTAAATGTATGTCCAGGAGTGGGATTGCTGGATCGTATGGTAAATCTAATTTTAACTTTGTGAGGAATCTCCTTACTGTTTTCCTTAATGGCTGCACTGAGCATCCACATCTCGACTACCTTTTGTTTTTCTCTGTTTCTTTGTTTCTCTGGATTGTATTCTAGATAATTGAGCTAGTTCTACCCTCCAGCCCTCTCCCAATTCTCTCTCTAGTTGTCTATAATCTAATGTTTATCTGCCCACTGTGCTTTAATTTAAGCCAAGCTTTTTTACATCTAGAAATTATTTTGTGCTTTTTATGGCTATGCAGGTATTATTTATAGTGTCTTGTTCCTTGGTTATATTTTCAGGCTTCCTTTAAAAATTACTTAATAACACAATTAATTTAAATTCAGTTTCTGTTCACTTCAAAACCTGTAGGCTCTAGCAATCTCAGTTGTAACAAATATTCCAAGTGACCCTGATGCAACTGTTCCTCAGAACATTCCTTGAGAAACATGGATATAATTTAAGAAAGGTAAAAATATCCATTTTATTCACTGGATTTTCTCATCAAATTTTCCCATAATTTAATAGGAAAAAAATGATCTGTTAAGAGAATTAAAGAATAAAGGCAGGCTTTTCACATTAAGAAAAATGTTAGAATCTTCTCCTTAACACGCTGGCAAAATTTGTCTTTGGTAAGTACCCTCAGTGTATCACATATGAACTCCTATGTAGTATCGTAGTAAAATTAGATCAAAAGTTAGAGTTTATGGCTAGTAGGCTAGAAATACTCAGGCTTCCTATGGAAGCACAGAAAGAGACTCTCAGAATTCCAATTTCATGTATTCTGGAGTTTTTAGGGCCAAATGATTTATTGAATCTCTACAAAATTGACTGCCATTTATTCCTCTTAAATTACATAGACCTATAGGCACATAAAAATTCACAGAACATTTCAAGGGTGACTTCCATTCTTATTTTTTGTGGAACTAAGTCCAAAATGTGAAAGTCAATAATAATAACATTGAATGACTAGATAGTCTTTACCATGTTCTCCTGACAACAGCTCTGTGGAGTAATAACTACAACAGTAGTTATTACTGTTAATCTTATTTTACAGATGATGGAACGGGGGCACAGAGAGCTTAAGCAACATGTTCAAGGGCACACAGGGCATACTAGAACAGGATTAGAACTGTAGCAATGGGATTCCATCCCCTGTACTCTGAACCTCTATGTGACAACATGCTTTACTCTTTAAACCTCTGTATGTGACTGAGCTCTGTAAGGTATGTAGATTAGCATGTTTAAGGGGTCCGTGATGGGATAGGATGAAGTGCTACCTGAGAATCTATAAAACTGAGTTATTATCTTGCATTTTTAATGCAAGAGATTGTTGCTACATAGTGGACTAAACATCAGGCTCAATCACATGAAATTGCCAAATGTTAATCATTTTCAACCTAAAAAAAGACAGCAACTGAGGTCAAAATGGTTGACTCTTGGCAACTTCATGTGGTGCAATCAAATACAAAATTTACACCCTCCTGGTGCTTCATAGCTTACACGAGCATGTATATAATTCTCACACCCTGTGGTCTCAAGACTTGGGTAATGCATTGTTTATGCAGGGGGAAGCAGAGACCATGTGAAGGGCTCTGTCCTCAAGGGCACTGCACACCTGGGAGGTGACAGCACTCATCTTTAACCTGGTCTCCGGGAACGGGTTCTGCTGCTCCGTCCCTCTTCTGCTGGTGCTGGCCAGTGGCTGCTGATCAGGGGCCAGTATGCAGGCGGTTAAGGTGTTCCCTTTATGTGGACATGCTGAGTCCACCGAATACAACTTAGGAGAAAAGAGAGGAGCAAACATAAGAGGGAGGGCTCTGACCACCTAAATAAAGCAGGTGCTACAGTAGGAGCAGCAGCAACTCGTCACATGATTATCTGTATTTTTTAAAGTAATGTATTGAGTTGAAATTCACATCCCATAGGATTAACCACTGATAAGCGCACAGTTGGGTGGCATGTAGTATATTCACAATGTTGTGCAATCTCTACTTCTATTTAATTGCTAAACATTCTCATTGCCCCCCTACCCCCACGAGAGAAAAGAAACCCTGCACTCATTAAGCAGTGACTCTCATCCTCCCCACTTCCTGGCAACTGACATCCTGAGTTCTGCACAAATAGATTTATCTTTTCTGAACGTTTCATGTAGGTGAAATTGGTACAGTGGAAGATCTTTTGTGACTGGCTTCTTCTCCATTTAGCCTAATGTTTTCAAGGTTCATCTAGCTAGAGTCATGTTTATATCATCTATTAGACTTTAATATTTTCATAGTTTAATACTATACCATTGTATGTATTTACCATAATTTGTTTATTCATTCCTCTATGGATATTTCAGCCATTTCTACCTTTTGGCTATGGTGAACCATTTTGCTATGAAAATGCATGTATGTATATTTGTTTGAATACCTGTTTTCAATTTTTATGGGGCATATATCTAGCAGTAGAATTGAGGGATCAAATGGTAACTTTTTGAGGAACTTACAAACTGTTTTTCAATGTGACTATTCCATTTTATAATCTGACCAGCAATGTTTGAGCTTTCTGGTTTCTCCACATCTTTGCCTGTACTTCTTGTCTGTCTTTTTTTTTTTTTTTTTTAAGAGCCGTGCCAGTGGCTGTGAAGTGGTTTTTGCATTGTGTTTTTCATTAACATTTTCCTAATGACTAATGATATTGAGCATCTTTTCTCGTGCTTATTGGCCACTTGTGTGTTTTCTTTGGAAACAAATGTGTTCAGCTCCTTTGCCCACTTTTAAACTGAGGTTCTCTTTATTGTTTAGTTGTAAGAGTTCTTCATATGTTCTGGATACAAGTCCCTTATCAGGCGTATGATTTGCAAATACATTATCCTCTTTTGTTGGTTTTTTTTTTTTTTTTACACTTTTGATAGTGTCTTTTGAAACACAGAAGTTTTAAATTTTGGATTCTAATTCCTTTATTTTTTTCTTTTCTTCTTTGTAATTTTAGTGTTCTCTAACCCAAGATAATGAAGATTTACTCTTGTATTCTTTTTTTCTCTAAAACTAATAAGTCCTAGTAAATTGGAAGGTTTTTCTTTTTCTTGTATTTTCTTCTACAGTTCTTTTGTTTCACAGTTTTAGCTTTTACATTCAGGTTTATTATCCATTTTGAGTTAATTTTGTATTTGTATTTGATGAGGTAGGAGCCCAACAATTCTTTTTTTAATGACAAAAATTATATATATTTAAGGTGTACAACATGTGACTTGATATAGAAAAGACAGCGAAGTGATGACTACAGTCAAGTAATCAACACATTGTCTCCTCACATGATTACCAGTCCTGATTACCCACTTAGATCTTTACGTTCTTCTGCTAAGCTATAACAGAAGTTATACAGTTTGAGAACAAGTACCATTTCTATTTACTCATCACAGTTTCTTGAACATCTTGTACCATTTCTCGTTTATTTGTAGAAGAAAGGAGACTTTGTGCAAATCATTTCATCTTGAGAATCAGCTCATGTTCTATAAAACAATAAATCTAGACAACATTATTCTATGTGAGCCTTCAAGTTCTAGTAAAATTATGTGAATTTTTCTCAACTGGGATGACTTTGTAACATGATTATGTATCCTTTAAAAACCAGTCTAAGGTTGGACAACCATCATCTAATTTTAGCTTGAGAGCTCTCTGGAAAAACCTACTGTTTTCTGGCACATGGTACCTATTGAATGATTCTGTTCTGTGATGGAGCCAAGAGTCATAATCATTTCTCATAGTTGAAGTTCTTGCAAATAACATAAATGGCTATACTTTTTTGTCATCCCAGAGATAGGCCATGTTTATTTTTTATTTGTAAAATATTTTGTTTTTTAATAAATTTTTAATTTAGATTTGGTCAGATTCCTGCTCACCCGTGGGACAGCCCTGTCATCCTAATTAAGTAACTGTACTGGATTCAGATGCACATTCATTCATTTAGTAAATACTTACTGAGCTCCAGCTAAATGCAACAAAAATGTTTCCTGGGGACAGTGAAGAGGACTCTATTTTACAAGAATACCCTCTCTGAAGAAACAGCATTTACTTTGAGGCTTTAGTGAAGCAGAAGGTAAGGAATATGAGATCTGGAGAGAAGTGATTTCAGGTGGAGGGAGCAGAAAGTGGGGAGCCCCCACGCTCGGGGAGTGGGATGACCCGTGTGGCTAGATGTGAATTACTTTGTTTTTTGTTTGTTTCCTTTTTTTAAATTGAGTTATAGTCAGTTTACAATGTTGTGTCAATTACCAGAGTAGAGCACAATTTTTCAGTTATACATGAACATACATATATTCATTCTCACATTTTTTTTCACTGTGAGCTACCACAAGATCTTGTATATATTTCCCTGTGTGATACAGTATAATCTTGTTTATCTATTCTACATATGCCTGTCAGTATCTACAAATTTTGAACTCCCAGTCTGTCCCTTCTCACCCTCCCTCCCCCCTGGCAACCACAAGTCTATATTCTAGGTCTATGAGTCTGTTTCTGTTTTGTATTTATGTTTTTTTTTGTTTGTTTGTTTTTTTAGATTCCACGTATGAGTGATCTCATGTGGTATTTTTCTTTCTCTTTCTGGCTTACTTCACTTAGAATGACATTCTCCAGGAACATCCATGTTGCTGCAAATGGTGTTATTTTGTCATTTTTATGGCTGAATAGTATTTCATTGTATAAATATACCACCTCTTCTTTATCCAGTCATCTGTTATAGACATTTAGGCTGTTTCCATGTCTTGGCTATTGTAAACAGTGCTGCTATGAACATTGGGGTGCAGGTGTCTTTTTGATGTAGGATTCCTTCTGGATATATGCCCAGGAGCGGGATTCCTGGGTCATATGGTAAGTCTATTCCTAGTCTTTTGAGGAATCTCCATAGTGTTTTCCACAGTGGCTGCCCCAAACTGCATTCCCAGAGATAGGTCATTTTTAAATTGGCAGTCTGAAAAATAATGGTGATTATACAGCAAATGCAGCTTCCTTTGAAACACTCTGAAGCATTCTCATGGAAACCTTTTTATCTTTACTGTATCATTGTAAAGTAGGAAAGGGATGAGTAATTGTTGGTATCAAATGACTGTTTCCTTAGGCTCAGTGAACTGGGCTGTTCTCACCCATTTCAGCTGGACAGTTGTAGTTTTATGCTTTTCTGTGGTTCTGGTCACTGTGATGGTCTATGTCAACCCTTTGCAAGTTACAATTTTCATCACCTCAAAAGAGTGTCTTTATGTGTCAGTGAAGCCATTTAATAATAAATTTCTCATGAAGAGCAATATTGATTTGACAATATAACTTGGGCATAAAATATTATTTGATTTTTAGAGGAGTTGGAAGGCTTTTCCTAAATTTACGTTTTCTTTAAATGTTAAAATTAATGGGCCTCATAAGTCAATGTTATTTCTCTGACTTCAAAGAAGCTATTTATTCAGGCAAGAGAACACTTTGGTGGTACTCTGTAGAATAGGAAGCACGTCACTTCATTTGGTAGGGAGTGGTGACGCTAGAGGACATGTCTCAATTGATAGAATGTAGTTTTTTATTACTCAATATGGCAGATTATGGAAAATGAAGAAAACTTTTCATTTGTTTTATATTTCATTCGTTATAAGTTTAACACCAAAATCTGACTTTAAAGAGAATAAAATAAGAGGGAAAACTATGGATCAATTCCATTTGTAAATGTAGATGGAAAACCCAGAATACTCTGAAATATTAGCAAATCGAAATCAGCAGTGAATTAAAAAAAAATCTTGCCTGACAAAGTAGAATTTACTCCAAAAAAATGTAAAAATGGTTCAACATGCTTTGCAAACTCATTACATAAGCACATTAAAGAACCATACAATTATATCAACAGATTTAAAATAACATTAAAGTTTTAGTCATTTGTATCAGAAGCTCTAAGTAAAAAGACTAGGAATAAACTACTGTTAACATAATGAAGGGAATTTATCAAAAATCTACATGTCCAATTGTGAATTATTAAGCAACCAAAATGTGGGACAGGACTTCAGTGCCCTCTATCATCATGATTAAATGACATGATTTTGGAAGGTCTAGCTAATGTAAAAAATAAGAAAGAGGAAATAAGTTATACTAATGTTAGAACAGAAGGATCAAATTATCTATATTTGTAGGTGGTAGGGCTGCAGGCTTGGAAGATAACATAGACCAAATTTTAAAAAAACTATTGAATAAAAAAGAATTTTTCACACAAAATAAAAATCAATAGCTTTAAAAAATCAATCAATAGAAATTAAATGGAAAACTACCCCACTTATAATAAAAAAAACCTAGAAAATAAGTAGAAATAAATTTAATAACAAAAATGAAAATAAATGAAAGCTAGAAAATAAATGGAAATGAATTTAATAATAAATTTAATAGAACACAAAGGAAGACCACTAAACAGTCTTGTGGGAGGATGCAGAATGAGATGAGCTTAGAGATGTACAGCCTTTAGAACTTCCAGGTGAGTCTCTTGGCTGTACCCTCTTGTGTCACCTGCCTCCCTACAGGTGGTCAGATGCTGTAGGGTGCCCTGGCCTCTTCCCACTCAGGACCACTTCCAGAGGAAGAAGACAGCCCGTAACTTCTGGATGCTAACCTGATGAGCAAGACAGATCTTACCCCAAAGATGGCACGACTTTCCTCACATCCTTTTGGCCAGAATTGGGCCACATGCCTACTTTTGAACCAACCATTGGAAAAAGATTAGACAAGTTAGCATGAGTCTGGAGTAGAGTGGAGTCAGCTTCCCATGAAGAACATGGCAGAACTTGTTTCTTGAAAAAGTCTGGAATTATGCTGGTAAGCACGAAGTGAAAAGGGACTAATGGTTGGGTGAGTAACAGTTACTCAACTGGAAGAACAAAAAAAGAGACAGATCCCTACCTTGTTCCATGTAAATAAATCCTAGAAGGTTTAAATAGCTAACTGTAAAATAGACCCATAACAATATTAGTGGAAGACTGAGAAGAATATTCATCTAATCTTAGGGTGAGGAAGGCCTTCGCAAGCGATTTAAAAAAACCGCCCTCAAAGATCATAAAGGCAAATGGTGACACATTCACTGTAGATGTTAAACATTTCTATATGGCAAAGAATATTAGAAACCATCAAATAAATGGTTGACAGGGTAAAACATTTCCAATATACATGGACAAAAGTTTAAGATTGCTCCTACATGAAGAACTTCCTCAGAAAGGGAGAAAACAAAGATCTAGTTGAAAAAAATGTCAAAAGGTATGACTAGGCAAGATAAAACACAAAAAGTGGCAAAAGATTAAAACCATCAATCTCACTAGTGTCAGGAAATTTTTAATTAAAGCAAAAAAAATCAAGTTTCTTAGCAAATTTTAACAAGTAAAAAAATTGATAGGGTCCAAGATGTAAAAAAGATTAGAGAAGCTGGCACTCTGTAATTTTACTGATGGGCATGTCTATTGCTACAGCTTTTAGGGGAAGCAATCTGGCAGTATCTGTTAAACTCTGTGATGATAAAATCTCATTTTTAACAGTGTATTTTATAAAAATTAAAAGCAATACACCAAAATATATGTCTAAAGATATTCTTGTACAGTTTTATAATAGCAAACCATAGGAAACCATTTGAATGTCCATCTGTGGTGGATTTGCTGATGACACTATGGTACACACATGCTGTGGACACACATGTTGCTAAAGGTGAAGGACGTCTGACAGGATGGTGAGAATGAAAGATGAATAAAGTAGAAGAGAAGCAACTGCAAGAAAGTGCTGACTGCAGCTTACTGGAGGGACAAAGCAGGGTGCTTATTATCTAAGGGATCTTTGGGCAGGCTGAACACAAAACACTGTCTAGAACGGTCCATCAGAGGAAGGAAGATAGAACTTTCTTGCTGGCACTCTTATGTCTTGTCTCCCTTTATCAAAGTTCCCCTTGAAGGTTTGGCACACCCATACTTCTGAGTATGTCGCCCTGCAGAAGCCAGACCCCAAGCATCAGCTGAGTGGATAAATGGTGATGGAGCAGGAGCCTCACAGCCTGGTCAGGCCATGCCTGTGCACCGGAGCTGCTGCAGCTCCCACCATCACAGCTGCCGAAACAGAACATGGAGGAGCTGGGCCTTACCCCACGGAGGAGTGAGGCAAAGACAGCCTGGCCTTTGGATGTGACATGGTGGCAGCTGTAGCTGCAGCAGTGGTGGCAGCAGCTGGGGATGTCCATGACCAAGGGACCAAGGTCCTTGGGGTCAGGAATGAATGAATGTGTTCAATAAAATGTCTCTCATCCATTTGAGTAAACCATCATCCTGTCGCTGTTCAGACTGCCTCTGCTCCAGTCTGTCTGTTACCTCTGGGTAGGAGACTGCATTCTCTGGTCTTCTACCTTCTCTTTTGCGTTTCCATCTGTTGGTGTCTTTGTGTTTTATTCAGAATCTTTTCTGTTAATCTGTATTCCTAGTCACATGGTTTCTCCTTGATTGTGTCTAAACTTCTGCCAAGTCCATTAATTGAGCTTTAATGTTAATAATTTTATTTCTATTTTAGAATGTTCATTGTTTTTCTTTAAAATTTTCCAGTATTCGGCTGGAAATGTCTACTTTTGTTCTTAATCTGCTTGAACATATTAAGAGTAGTTATTTTAAAATGTGTGACTCTAACTGGATTTTAGACTGAGAAATTATTATTAATTTTATTAAATGTAATAATGGTCTGATAATTGGGTTGTTAGAGTTATATACTAAAGTCTTTAGAGACGAAATGATTTTATGTTTAGGATTTGCTTGAAAATGCTCCCAAAGTGTGTGTGTGTGTTTAATTGTTAAAGATGAATAATTTATACTTGGGGGTTCATTGTACTATTCTTTCTGTGATGTATGCTTAGAACTTTCCAAAATAAAAAACAGGTTTTAAAAAGTTTGATTCTGATGACTCCATTTTGGGGGGAGTTCCTAAGAGTTTGTTCTATTTTCTCTTGCCTTTCTTGCTTGCATTCCTTCACTTTGGTCTCACGGGTATTTGGTATTTGCAGTTGAGGACCAAGTGCTGCGCATGACAAGTAGTAGGAGTCACCTGAGGCCTTGTCTGCTGTCACCTCCCCCGAGGAAGGATTTGTGCTTTTTCTTGGCTGTCAGCTGGAACATTCACCACAATCCAGTTTTACACGTGACTGGAAGCTGGGATTCAGTCCCTCTGAGAGATGAGTAACATCTCTGTCACCCTTATTCCTAGGATGTAGCCCTTCCTGGTCCCCACCTGGAGTGTGGGTGGCCTGTGACCCTGTCCTGCCCTTTGGTTGGTGCTGGGCTCCAGGTTTTATCTCCTCCACTGAAAGGCTGCCAGGAGCTCTTGATCCCTCTTGTCCTCTCTTAACTGCCTTTTTTTTTTTTTTTTTTTTTTTTGCAGCTGGTAAACATCTCTGGGAAGACTGGGTTCACCACCCTAGTCCTTCCTTTAGCTCCCAAATCCTTCCTTGTTAATTCCTTGTTGGCTGGTTTTATCTTCCGTGCCTCCAGGCAAATTCTTTCTTTCTTTTTTAATATTTGCTCACTGTTCTAGCTGCTCTCATGGAAGACTGGGCTAAATTCTCCAGTTCACCGCTGCCATAGGCCATGTGTTTTCTCTCTTTGTTCCTCCTCCTTTGATGGGTCTGGCTCTCATTTTTCTAATCTCTCCTGCTTAAGGTTCTGTGAAGGCTGCCCGGAGGGGGCTCCTGGTTCCGTTCATGAATGGAACACTGCTCTAGTCATCCTCAGACCTGTCGATGCCAACAAAGCTCTTTGTGGCCCAACCGTATGAATCCAGAGTGTCTGTGCTTCTTTTGCACAAAGACCATGAATCCCCTGCTAGGGATAGGTAGCTGAATTGACTGCCCTTGAAGACCGAGGATGTGGCTGCCTCTGCTGGGGTTCCTTGAGCTGAGGGGCTTGACTGAGAACCCTGAACTCAACCCCGAATACTGAGGGAGTGGACTGCTCTTCACAGGGAACTCTCTCTGGCACAAATCACATTTCTTTCAGCAGCAAGCTTTTTGGATGCCTTGAAGGGATGTTGCGTGAATTAAGAGTATTTCAATCTTCCTCGCAGATGTAGAACTTCTTCTGGGATTCAAAGAAAGAGAAAGGGCGGGGAAGAGGGAGGCCAGGGGAAGAGGCTATTTGCCCACTTACTGTCCTCGGAAGCACCGGCAGATCCAGGGCTGAGACGCCCAGCGGCTCCCGAAGAGTGACCACAGCTCCTGCTGCCTGGGCCTGGGAGGGTTTATCAGGCAGGAGCACCTGGGCAGGAAGGGGGGCTGCAGAGTTTTCCTGTTGTGCTTTTGGCCTGAAGCATGGCTGGTCTTGAACTAAACATGCTTTTTTTTTAACCCTTTATTGAGGGAGAAGCTCATTTACAAAAAAATAAATTTAAATTTAAATTAAATTTGGAAAAAGTTAGCATAACCCCATCCAGGCACCACACAGGCTTATGCGAAGCCCAGTGAAATAACGGAAACCCCGTAGCATTCTGTCTTCATACCTAATCGCCGCCACTGCACCCACCTCACCCCCAACGCTGATGATGTGTGTGCTGTGCTGAGCTTCAATGTGCAGGCACTGCTCACAGTGCTTTACATGTATTAATTAATCTCAAAACAATCTCTCATCTCCATTTTATAGATGGGGAAACTAAGACAAAAATTAATAACTTCTCCAGCAAGTGGTGGAAGTGGGATTCAAACCCAGGCCATTTGGTTCCAGAGTCTGTGCATTTTTGCTAACCTGTTCTGGGCCTGAGCTCAGAGCCACCCTGCGGGTGTGCCCCATCCTCACTGCTGGCAGTCCTAACTCAAGGTGTCCTGGGCCCCTCTGCACATGCCAGTGGCCAGTTGGGGCACCCTGGTGCAGCTGTCCACCTTCCTCTACGATTCTGGGCGACGGGCGATATGAAAGCTTTGCTGTCCCTCAGGCTCTAATGTGGACACATGTCCTCCAGGCTATGGATTCTTAAACCTGAGTGGGTGTAAAGGTCACCTGGAGGTTTGCTGAAAAAAAAAAAAGAAGCAGATTCCTGACTTGACTCCACTGCATTTGAGGAATTTATACCTTTCTGAGGATCTCCAGTTGGAAACACGAGCTTTTATTGAATAAGAATCACATGTGTGTTTTGACAGTTTTCAGCCATCTAGTCCTCCTCTCATTTCTTCACCCCTGTGTACCTATGTAGCGTCACACAGGGGAGAAACCCAGCCATCACTGGCAGGGCAGGCCCAGAAGAAGGGACGGGCTCAGAGTGGGCACCAGAAGCGTCTGCAAGGGTGGAAACAGCTCACTCTGGATTTAAAGGATGACCAAAAAGGACGCAGGCTAAGAAACACAAGGTTTCTGAGGCAAGAGAAGGCTCCACTTGACTTCTTTATTGAGGGCGCTAAACACCCATGACCGCTGAAACACGTATTAAGAGCCTCTGTTTATCTCTTTCTAGCTCCCTGTTTTGAAATGACACTAATTCCATTTTACAACATTGAAATCAAACTTAAGATGTTAAGCGCCCTAAACAACCATATATTAAATTGCTGGAGTATGTTATGCATGTTAAATGCTTTCCTCTCATTTATCAAGAAAACTTCAAACTGTGTCAGAATGGGGGTTTTCATGAATGGGTCTCCGGGGGGTGGGGGGCATCTGCGGCCCGGCTCGGTCTCTGCCTCGCTTCTGCCTGCTCGCTTGTGTGACGCAGCCCTGGGGCCTCCTTGGGCCTCTGCGCTCCCTGGGCGGCAGGCCCCCCTGCACGCTTGGAGCGGATTAGCCTTGCATCTCACGGGTTAGGAAATCGAGACACAGAGGTGACTGGGCAACCGGCCCCAGAGCAGCACAGGAGAACCGGCAGAGGCGGGCCCCTGCCCCTGTCGGCTTCTCCCTGTTGGGGAGAGTCGCCCCTTGACGAACCGAACACTGTGCATCTCTCAGGACAGAGCTGAAGACACTAACAATTACCCAGCAGTGGAAAACCCCCCTGGCTCTGCATCTCGTGTTGAGGACGTCTCAGCCTGTGCCTTTCCACCCGGCCTGGAGCCCTCCTCTCTGGGAACTGTTTTTCTATGTAGTTTTCTCGGGGTCATTAAACTTTCCTGCTTTAAAAAAAACACCTCTTTGAGTTTTATGGCTATTTCTTTTTTCTCTATGTTAAAAGATTCTCTATTTCTTTTGACGGCATCATTTCTGTACCAAAGGTGTCCCTATTTCTTCCTCCACTCCCGGCCCTCCGGCCGTGTGTGACAATGTGCTCTCTGGGCCTCAGCTGTACTTTCTGACTTGACATTCAGCGTCCCCACTCCCACCCCTTCCCATTACCTGTTGCTATGAGGCAGCATTTGTTGGCAAAATCTGTGTGTTCGCTGTGGCTTCCCACAGCTGTAAAAATGGCTTCACCACTCACCTTCTGTCAGAACTACCACGATGCACACTTGTAGACTGCAGATAGCTACGCAGCCTCCTTATGAAAACTGGCTGAAATCCACTAGACACAAGGTGCTGACTAGTGGTCAGAAAATCACCTGTGGTGTATAGGTGGGCACAAAACATCCAGTCTGTGCAATTTGTGAATTGATGCATATAAAGGAATACAAATAATTACATGTAAAAATTGTCGTATAATAGAACCTTCTTAAGGGATAGTTCACATCACTGATTTAAAAATATGTTTCTCAGTTTTTCAACTGTTACTTACATCGAGCCACATACTAAAAATTCAGGTACTTTAATAATTAAATGGTATAATTTTTTTTAGATTGTGAAACCTTGGTCAATATTTACAGGGCTTAATTTTCCCACATCTCAGTGTCCTTGTCTGTAGAATGGGTTGTTGTGAGGATTAAATGAGTAGATACATGAAGACACTTAGAATATAGTGTCAAACAGAACAGAAAGAAAGTCGGAGGGGGGTGGTATATCATTCTGAGGGTGGGGAGGAAATTTGCAAGCAGAACATAAGAGACAGATACCACAGAAGGAAAGGTTAATAGATTTAACATCAGGAGACTGAAAACACTGTAAGGGGGAAAAGGCACGAGAAATTGCAGTGACAGCATTGCTAATGAAAACTGTAATAAATACCACATAGAGATCATCATTCTAAGTGAAACAAGCAAGGAGGGGAAAGAAAAATGCCATATGATATCACTCATATGTGGAATCTAAAGAAAAAAAGACAAAAAAGACACTATGAACTCATTTACAAAATAGAAACAGACTCACAGACTTAGTAAATAATCTTATGGTTACTGGGGAAAGGGGGTGGGAAGGGATAAATTTGGGAGCTTGAGATTTGCAAGTATTAGCTACTATATATGAAAATAGATTTTTAAAAAGTTTCTTCTGTACAGCACAGGGAACTATATTCAATATCTTGTAATAACCTTTAGTGAAAAAGAATATGAAGATGAATATATGTATGTATATGCATGACTGGCACATTATGCTGCACACCAGAAATTTAATACATTGTAACTGACTCTATGTACTTCAGTAAAAAAAAAAAAAACTGCATAACAAATGCCAGATTAATATTCCTAATATATTCTATATGTGATTATACAAGCTTTATATTATATAAAATACAATCACATAACTTATAACATAACTGGCAGATGTCACTTTAAAACAATTATCAAAGTTGTATAAAAAACTTTAATAAAGGCTAATAGACATGAAAAGCAATTCACAAAAACAAATGAAAGTCAAAAATAAACAAATGAAAAATATTAAACTATTGATAATCAGAGAAATGGCAATGGGAAGTTTGCCAGAGCTGTTTTTCTGCAGCCAAATGCAGAGTGAGTTCTGAGAGGCGTGTGACCCACCCGGCTAACAAAGCTGGTGGAATGTGATTTGGCAAAGATCATGCAACTCTTTGGCCCACCCATTCTGCTTCTAGGAATTCAAGTAAATAGTCACAAGTATGTACGAAACTGTAGTGATAAAAATATATTTAAAAGTGAAAAGGTGTGAATTAGCCCGGTGCCAAGCCAAGACTGTGCATCAGTCATGAACATGTGAGGAAATTGATCATTAAAATGATCCTATAAATTAATACTCTGACTCAGAAACCTATTTCTAACCTATTCCTCAGTTACAGAAATATGTCTGCTATACACTAACCCCTGTGTAGAAGGAGTGATTAGTTTTTCCTTTATTTTCCAAATTTTCTAATTTGGACATTAAAACAAAAAGTAAATACAGTTTTGAAGGGCGTACATGCATTATTCCATGGTCTTCAATATGTACATACATAAACAATAATATCTTAGTTTTTTCAGAGTTTTCAGAACTATTTGCACTTGCAACGCTACACGTACGGAAGGGGCTGTAGGCTTACTCTTTCATGAATCCATCTTGAGGAATCTGGGTGTAATAACTACAAGAAAAGCAAAAAAAGTAATTAGAAGACTTCTATGGAAATCTGCATGACAGGTCACCCTGCTAAAGAGTAATCGTTAAGATATGATTAATTACATCAATCAGTGCCGCCGGTAGGGGAAGCTGGAGAGTGTCTGAGGGTCCCATTCCTGTCTTCAGAATACCTGTCTTGTTGGTTTTTGTTTTTTTCCAAGTCTTGTTAAATTAACTATTTACATTGCTTTATATAAGGTCCTTACAAATAAGAATTGTTTACCTCGAACTATCCTCCCCCTAACTTCCCAGAAAATCTTTGATGCTGAACCTCACCGATGTTTTTTTCCTGGTGGTAGTTGGTTTTCTACAGCTTGAATAGTAGTTGAAGGCAGCATACTCCATCAGAGCAGCAAAGATGAACAAGAAGCACACGGTCACAAAGAGGTCCACGGCAGTCACGTAGGAGACGCGGGGCAAGGACTTCCTGGCTACGGTGCGGAGCGTGGTCATGGTCAGCACTGTGGTGATGCCTGCACGGGGGACAGGTACCGAGGTGTAAAAGGAGCCACACAGAATCCCTCCACTCCAACACAGTGTGGTTTATTTTTTTTTAATGTGAACCTTTCTTGATATTGCATCAATGTAATAACACTTATAATTGTAATTAATGTCTATATAATTTTATAAGCAACATTTCCATAAAAATTTACCATAGTCTTCACAATAACATTAAAATACCTGGATCTTTTTGTTTATTCAGTTATTCTCTTATTGTTTGACACTTTGTCTTTTAAAATACTTTTAATGAGAATACAGTTTGCCATCTCCAATAATTTCCATCTGTTCCTCATCTCACACTTTTCTTCTGCCCGGATAAACCATGTCTACGCTCAGTTCTCCTCCTCTGTGCAATTTGTAAACTCCCGTCTTTCTTCCAGGCCTAGCTGAGATACCACTTTTTCTGAGGCAAGACTGCTTCTAGCAACCCAGGCAGAGCTGGCAACACACACGTCTTCACAATCTCTGTACCTGCTGTGTTCCTCATTTTTTTGCATTATCACAGTGAATTCCCTATGTCTTTACAGTTTCTCTCCCTGAACAGATCATGTGACCTTTAAGAGCAAAACTATCTTCCTCATCTTTGCTTGTCTGTTACCTAGCATTGTGCGTAGCATTTTAGACATTTCAATAAATACTTTGTATGGAGTGCACTGATTCGCTGACTAATTAGTTAACTAATCATACCCAGTACTGATCTGACTTTATTTTATACCTATGGGTCACCACTAAAGACTTAATCAAAGGCTGTGGAAAATATTTAGGCAAGAGATGCACATGTGATGGATAGTTTACAAGGAAAAACGAATGAAAAAAGGAATGGAGTCTACCAAAATGAAGGCGAGTATAATGATTCAATGATTATCATGTGAAACAAGTGAAGGCTGACTTTCCCCTAGATGAGCTCCTAGGAAGTTAGAACCTGCTGGAGCTGTCAGACAGGTGGGCTAGTAACACGCATCCCAGAATCACAGGCTGTGACACTCCCACCTCTGTGGTTCACTGGGGATGCTGTAAAGTTATCTGTCCAGCAGTACTACTCAGGAATCAGGCAGCCATGACGGATGGATGACCATTGGTTCCCACCTTTGCGGCAGCATCAGAGCTCTTGTTTGGTGTGCCTCCCTGGCCTGGAAATCAGCAAAGACCAGTTGTAGAGTGAGTCAAAGAGTACAGCATGAACAGCTTGGCCAGGTGTAAAGGATATTGACCTGGAAGCCAAAGCCTTCAGCTTTGTTCTGGGCCTTCTCAGCATCTGGACATACCAAGTCACTTACTTTCTTTGTATCGGTTTCTTTAATCAGCACAGTGAAAACAGAGTGCCAGCCTCTCCTTATTGTAAGTGGGAAAGTTGTGATGCTTCATGTAAAAAAGCATCCTAAACTTGAAAAGTCTACACCAATGGCAGTGTATTTTTACTTAAAAAAAGATTTTGCAATAAATGTCCAATATAACTATTTTCTAATGTGGTGACCATGTTATGTCTGTGGGATTTTAAATAGGTATTTTTTCACTAAATTTGGGGATTTTAACCTAATTTCTTCACAACTTTTTAACCTCATTTTTTCTCTTTTTGTTTTGGAACACCAGTTACAATTATTTTATACATCTTTATATGTCCCACAGATCACTGAGGCTCTGTTCATTCTTTTAAAATCTTTTTTACCCTTCTCTTTTCAGATTAGGTACATTTCATATGATGATCTCCAACTAGACAAGATTTTTTTCATGCTATCTGCAATCTCTTCCTAAGATCATTTAGCATTTTACTTTCAACTTGACTATTATACATTTTATTCTATAATTTCCTTTTTTAATATACTTTATCTGCTGGAATTATCATCTGTTCATTCATTAAGATTGTATTTTCTTTTAAATCCTTGAACATTGTTATAATAGCTCTTTAAGGCCCATGCCTGCTTGTTCAACATCAGAGTTCCATTTTGATATTGACTCTTTTTTTTTCTTGATAATGGATCATTACCCATTACCTTCTTAGAAAGTCTAATAATATTTTACTGTAGAGTAAATATATAGTACTGCATTATGGATGACACATTACAAACAGTATGGACTACATTACCTTTTCTGTTTTGTTATCTTTTTAAAAAATAATGTTGAATGCTTTCTTACAATAAATAGTTAATTTTTTGGTGATTTCCCTTGATCTTGTCATTACATGATTTAAGCTTTATTTAAAGGAATCTGGAGTACCTCTTTATTGTTAGGCACAGCCTTTCTGGTGAATCAACTAAATATCCTGGTGTTAATGACATTTCTCCACCCTTCTGGTATGTAAATCTATTATCTGCCAGCCCCGTGTATTTCTACTATCTTGTCCTCTTAATGCTGCAGTGGCTACTCTTTGATAAGATTTTCACAGTCTCAAGTTGTGCAAGCATAACTACATCTTATCTTGTTTAGAAGCTGATCTTTAAAGTCATGCTCCCTATGACACCTGACATTTGTAGTCATGAGGTCATAACCCCAAGAATATTTACTAAATCTGTTATGCCTTTGCCAGTTGATTTGTCAATTCTATCATGTATTTTCTATAAGCGTGCAAAACTAATATTGGCAGAGGATATTAAAGGCTAATTTATCATGTTCAAACAGTACTTTATTGTTAAACAAATGAAGAATTAAGAAACAAACAAAAAAGATACAGTGTAATACAGGAGACTTTGCAAAGATTTTAAAACTGAGGCAGTTCCCTTTTTTTGAAAGACAATTTTTGGGGGGGAAACAACCTCTGTATTACACATTACCTGTATTCACAAATCAAAATACTGAAAGTTAGGCAAAAGTCTTATCATAATTAAAAACTCCGCTATAATACATGTTGCACAATCATAAAATCACTGGAATTTAATGTTTTATTAAGAGGACTTTGAGGGCCAGAGATAAATTCATGAAACACTTTGAGCTTTAATATGTAAATTGTAGCTGAAAAGAATGATCATTTTCTTGTTTGCTGGGAAAGCTACTACAGACAAACAGAACTTTTATTAAGAGGCTATTTTACTAATTTGTATCATCAGTCCTCAGAGGCGTGTAGTAAGTTCTATTTCTTTACATTGGCATAACGACACTTTTGAATGCGGCAGGTTCCAGGGCATGACTATGGTTTTATGATGATATCATCCTTAGAGCCTATTATCGGATGATGCAATTGCCTTATTCTGAATCCCTAACCTCAACTTAATTAAGTGGTACACAGGGAATTCTGCTGTGAGGAAGAGCAACATACCTTGGCTATTTTAAAGAACCATGGTTCATGCAGCCCTCACATTAGATCAGTCACTTTTGAACTAAGTCTTTTTCATTGAAAGTATTTTTTTTCTATATTAAAGTTACACAAATCAATACAAGAGTTTTTCTGAAACTCACCTAATGCTGTTCTTGCTGGTGTAGCATCTTTTTTTATCCAAAATCACACCCAGGATAAAACTACAGTCAGCATACAGGGAATGTATGTTTGAATAGTGAAGTAGCCCATTCTTCTACTCAATTCAAAATATATAGTCATGACAACATAATCACCTGTAATAAAGTATTGTCAAAATTAACACAACCTTCACGTCTTAAAAATAATTTGAGGAAATAATTTAAAACAATTTGTTAAATGAATAACTTGGATAAAAATACACAAGTACAGCAACATCAAACTGGAAAAAGACTCCAACTGCTGGTGCCCTTAAACTTAATTTTTATAGTATCCATGGCTGTGCAAGGCATTTTACTGTAAGAGGCACAAAAGATACATATTAATTAACAGAGGAGGCAGACATGCCAGACCATTACTCAATAAGCTAATATTGCTTGTGTTTATCTGTTTGCTGCCTGTCGAAAATCAAGGGTAGCAAGTCACAAACTCAACCCCCAAGCAGAATCATTGTCATTTGGCTTTTTCAATAGTAACAGACGTATACATACACTTCACGTCGAAACTTGTGTAACAGATTTATACTTATATTCTTGTAGTAGGATGAATTTAAGCTTATCAACCTTTTACTTTATGTTTTATTTTCTATTTTTATATTTACCGTACCCTTTCATGGCTCTGGCACTTAGGCTGTGCCAACCCAGAAAACAAACAGAAGAAGTCATTCTGCGGCACTCTGCTCCCTCCTAACTAAAGCAAAGCCACAACGTAACAGAGTTGGGATGAAGATGGATGTTACTGGAAATTTCATAAGATTGCACGAGGGACTGGGAGAAGGCGCATGCCTAGTACATTGTACATTTATTCCAAAATCATCTCTATTCGTACCTTTCCTAGGTGATCTGCTGCTCAGATCATGTCTCTCCTCCTCCTCTTGTTTGACTTTCATGCTTAAGCCCACTGGATTCAAACTTCTTGCACCTCAAATTCAAAATTCAGGTGACCAGAACTGGATTATCAGCTCCATCACACCAACACCTGCTCTTAACTTAGGTCCTTCTTTCATTTATTCACACACCATCTCTGACTCATTTTCCCTTCTCCAACTCCTGTTCTGCTCTCAACTCCTCTTCCTGCCTAATCCAGCTACTGTCTATCTTAGCCCCCACTTTCTCTAACAACCTTCTCTGCTCCAGACCATTCTGTGCCCTGCCACCAAAAGGATCTTTCTAGAATATGAACATTATTATATCCCTCCCCTAAGAATCCTTCACCAGCATCTTGCGCCCCCTGTGCAATTCTCACAACTTTATCATGGCCTTGTTGGAGCCCAGGGTAGGCCATCCCTACGCGTGCCTCAGTGGCATATTGATTATTTCGAATTAGAGTTATTTTAGAAATGGCCACTACCAAGAGGGACATTCTGACCCTCCTCTCTACCCCTGAAAGTAGGAAAAAATGTGAAAGTTACACTCCTTGCAACTAGAGGTAGAGGACAAACTTATCTCCAAGTAGCCTGTATAAACATACCGTGTTACTTCAGTTTACTACCCCAAGTCCATGCCCCGTTTGGATTCCTTACTAATGAAGCATGCAAAGCCCAAGTTTTCTCCTGTAAATTCCTCACAAATTATTGTTTCTTTGTCTAAAAAGTATAAAAGCTGTCTGGCCACTTCTTAGGTCCCATTTCTATGAGACCTCCATGTGTGTTAATTAAATTTGGTTTCTTTTTCTCTTGTTAATCTGTCTTGTGTCAATTTTATTATTAGCATAGCCAGAAGAAATCAAGACGGGGAGGGGGGAATTTCCCACACTGACAATTGACAGTGTTCTGCACGAACACCCCATGCCTTGTACTCCCCGCATTCTAGGTCCGTGGGGGGTCCCCAGGGGCTCAGATGCGCAAGGTCTCCCCCAACAGCTGCCGCATCTCTGCCCTCCTGCCTAGGGTGCTCTTCTTCCTCCACCTGCATCCAGATGGCTCCCACCCAACTGTGAAGCTCAGCTTGGAAATCATTTACTTCACCAAGAAGTCCTCCCTACACACTCCTAACAATGGTGGTTAATTTATTTCTATAATTATCAATATAATATCTGCCTTAAAACCAACAAGTGAGGTAGGTGATAGAATATATGTCTTGTTTATCAATGTTAACTTGATAAGCAATCAATTCATATTTTTTCGATGAGGAGTCCCATTTTTAAAATCTACAGGGAAACGATATTAAGCCCATATGAAAATCATGCCTTTCAATAAATCAGAATGTTTTTTGCAGGATGTGGTGTTTGGTTGTACCAATACTTAGGATGACTGATAGACACATTAATTTTGAGGTCATTTCCCAAGAAACATTTAAAATTTTTAGCAAATTAGTCTTTCACTACAAAGGAATTAGAATAATAAACCTGAAGCAATCAAAAACACAAAAATATTTTTCTAGGTAATATGAATGTCAAGTTACATAATTTCCTATGGAAATATCATTGAATTATGTGTGATATTTAAATGTCTATTAATTTTTTCATAAATTTCGATTAAAAAACTGAGCAGAAAACAAACAGTACACAGAATAACAAAACACAATAAATCACCCTAGCAGTTATGAACATAACCCCAAGGGAATATCCAAAGAGTTGAATAATTTCTTCAACAGCCATTGTAGTTTCCTCAGTAAGATAAGCAGAAGGACAACTTCAGAGCAGGCACAATTCATTTCAGCAAACCTACCTGCTTTGCCCCAACCTGAGGTGAACAGGTTCCCCATTTCCTGTGTTCAGAATACCCCTTTGCCTAGCTCACAGGTCTGCCTGGATGCGCCACCACCAGGTATAAAAGTGAGGAGAAGCCATCAGGGCTACATTCTGGGGTCTGATTCTATAATTCAGCCGGCTCTTGGTGAGATTCTAGGACACGCCCCAAAAAGTGGTTCCAGAGAGCACTATGGATCTTGTTTTCCAGCTTCCACGGGGAATAAACACCTGGAGAAGCAGCGGCAAGGGAATTCTGGGTCCCAGCTGCCCGGTCCCCCACAGGAAGGCCAACACAAAGTCAATGTGCCGCTCACCACAAATAGGAAGGAAGAGGCCATGGAGTTCTCATTTTCTCATTTTCTGTGCATATGTAACTTGTTGGTCTAGGCCTGAAGTAAAACGTATCTTCTTAGGAAGTAAAATCTCCTCCCTGTTTCTGAAAATATGAGGCTGGGAAGTCCATTCTTAAATTACATTTGCCATTAGTTCCAGGACTCTGACTGAGAAGGAAACGTTGTACCTTCTGCGCTCCCACCCTCAGCACGTGCACACACACTTGCACACCTGCTCCTTCTACACACGCGGGCCTGGCCGGCTCCAGCGAGGGTGCGGAGGCTCAGCTCCAGATGCGCGCTCCTTGGAGGCCCTGCCTCCTTCTCCGAGGTGTTTAAGCTATTCACTGTGATCAACGTTCAGCGCTCCTAATGCAGTTCATAAACTAGACTGCAGTGGTGTTTGCTCTTTGTGGTTGGTTCTTTCCAAGCTAGAGACCTGGGTTTCCAATTGACTCTTATGACAGGCAACAGGGATCGGTGATTCGGGAATCACGGCAGTCATGGAGCCCACCCTGGAATGTGCCTGACGCCTACTTCCCAGAGGAAGATGGAATGAAAACCGCTGGGGAGGGAGGGAGAAGTTTCTCTTTGATGTGTCAAGGTAAAAAAGTTATCTTGGGCTTGGTGGAATAGCGAGAGCAAGTTGCCTTTTGCCAACTGTTCATTTCTGTGACCCTTTGTTCCTTCTAGGCCAGTAAGAAGCACTGGAAACCCTCTGGGGGAACAAGTGTGCTACTAGTTTTCAGGACAACAGCACAGAGCAGGCATTTAATACATATAGATAAAATAAAAATTTATCAAGCTAATACTGTGTTCCATGAGCTACAAAGATTAATAAGATACAAAATCTCCCTCAAGGTTAAAGACCAGCTGCATCTTCCATAACGTCCATGGTTCCCAGAGAATATTATTGTAAATCATTGTTCACTCAATGTTGTAGATGCCCGCATTTCTTCATTGCACCCCAGGCACCAAAGCATTCCTTTGGACTGCCTTTAAATGTAGTTGTCACTTCCCCAGATTTCTTCTCCTTCTGATGGCCATGTCTTCTCTCCCTGTCACAGAGGTACCCCACTCTCTGGCCTCCTTTGAAAACATCCTAAGATTAATACTCCTCAAAAGCCAGTCAGGGCCTGGTAACTGGCAAGTAGTGCTCAGCGCAGCGAAAGTCTAACCTTCTCCATTCAAGTCAAGATTGCCCTGGAAAGACTTGTCCTTTTCTATTTTCTTTATGACATCAGTTTATGAAAAAGTTCTTCGTTTTACAGAAATTAAATGTATCAACCTTTTATTTTATTGTTGGTGCTTTTGTGTCATCCTTGAGCATGTGTTCCCTAAACTAAGGTTATAAAGATATGTGCTATTTTTTCTATTAGTTTGGCTTTTCTCCACTTATTTTTATGCAGTCGATTCTTCTTCAAATTAAATTTTTAAAAATTCCATGATCAGTTGTCACAGCATCACTTACTGCTACCCGCAGTCATCTGCAGCGCCACCTCACATGTCCATGTATGTGTGGATCTGTTTCTGCATGCCAATTCCTGCACAATTACCACACTATCTTAACCATTAAAACTGGGAGGCACACCCTAAAATAGCCCCTGATCAGTCACATATTTGGACAATTTTCTCTTGAGAACCTAGGCAGCAACTTTGGCCAACAGAACTTCCTTAATTTGGTCATTTCATTTGGAAAAACTGAATGGATTTTGTAGATTGGCTGATTTCAAATTTGATCCAAAGAAAGGTTATTGTGGGTGGGCCTGGCTTAAACAGGCAAAATCCTTCAAAGAAGAACTGGGACTTTCATGTTGAGAAATTATCCTTCTGGTCTTGAAGAAGTAAGCTGCCATTAGCTCTACAGCTACAAACAGCAAATGGTGACAACCACCTGATGAGATCAGGAGGCTTTTCCCCAGTCAAGCTTCCAGTGAAAATGAAGCTCAGCCAGTACCTCAGCTGCAGCCTTTGAGAGCCTAACCAAAGGACCCAGAGAAGCCGTACTCCTCACTCACTTACTCACAGAAACTGCTGAATAATTGTGTGCTTTGTCTTAAGCCATTAAAGTTGTGGCAACCTCTTACAGAGAAATAGAAAACTAAGGGAGAGGGACACCCAGCAGAACAACCGAACAGGCTGCCCCTCAGACACAGCCCTCCCTCAGTAACACTAACTTGGCATCCATTTAGGGACCAAAGTGCCTCTGTGGGAGCTGTGGGGCTCAGATGGGAGGTTGTGCTGCAGAATGAAGAGCGTCATTTTGAGAAACCAGATCCATACCCATGGGGCAGACTCACTGTGGTCTCAGCCACAGACCTAAAAACAGCTCTGCTTGTCTTAGGACTCAGCTACAGCCCCGTTTGGCTTTGATTCTCTCACCAGCACCATCTGTCAAGGGACCTATGAGGAGTCACACCCACTGGGTGTTGGCCAATAGACATACAGGACTTGGTCTCAGCTTTGCACCATAAATGGCCCATGAACCAGCTCCTGCCCCTCCTGGTTGTGGTCTGGGAGCCCCTAAAGGACACTGGTTTAAATAATCTCCCACGGATAAGAGACCTTTTGTAGAAATCCAGGAGTCAAGTGGAAAAACTAAAGCACACCACTAGAACAACAGCAACAAAAACCCAAGATTGGACACACTGAAGAGGATCACAGGAACATTTTTTTCCCTACTTGTTCCCACAAAGCTTTAATTTTTTATTGAGGTATAGACAGTTTACAATGTTGTGTCAATTTCTGCTGTACAGTACAACTTTTCAGGCATACGTGAATATGCATATATTCATTAACATATTCTTTTTCACCATAAGCTAATACAAGATATTGAATATATTTCCCTGTGCTATGCAGTGTGAACTTGTTTACCTATTTTCTATATACCAGTCAGTGTCTGCAAATCTCAACCTCCCAGTCTGTCCCTTCCCACCGGCCTTCCCCCTAGCAACCACAAGGCTGTATTCTATGTTTGTGAGTCTGTTTCTGTTTTATATATAAGGTCATTTGTCTTTTTTTTTTTTTAGATTCCACATATGTGTGATATCATATGGTACTTTTCTTTCTCTTTCTGGCTTAATTCACTTAGAATGACAATCTCCAGAACTATCCATGTTGCTGCAAATGGCATTATTTTATCATTTTTATGGCTGAGTAGTATCCCATTGTTTAAATATACCAAATTTCTTTATCCAGTCATCTGTCAGTGGACATTTAGGCTGTTTCCATGTCTTGGCTATTGTAAATAGTGCCACTTTGAACACTGGGGTGCAGGTGTCATTTTGAAGTAGGGTTCCTTCTGGATATATGCCCAGGAGCGGGACTGCTGGGTCATATGTTAAGTCTGTTTTTAGTCTTTTGAGGAATCTCAATACTGCTTTCCACGGTGGCTGCACCAAACTGCATTCCCACCAGCAGTGTATGAGGGTTGGTCCCCTTTTCTCCACACTGTCTCCAGCATTTGTCATTTGTGGACTTTTGAATGATGGCCATTCTGACAGCGTAAGGTGATACCTCATTAAAGTTTTCATTTGCATTTCTCTGATAATTAGTGATAATTAGCATTTTTTCATGTGCATATTGATCATTTGTATTTCTTCCTTGGAGAATTGCTTGTTTAGGTCATTCACCCATTTTTGGATTGTTTTTTAATCTATCTTATATATAGCAGTTAATATTACCATTTTTTAATTTTTGCTTTTATTTCTTTTGCCTTGTGATACAGATCTAAGAAAATATTGCTACAATTTACACCGAAAAATGTTTTGGCTATGTTCTCTTGCAGGAGTTTCATGGTATCGTGTCTTATATTTAGGTCTTTAAACCATTTTGAGTTTATTTTGTTATATGACGTGAGGGAGTGTTCTGGTTTCATGATTTACATAAAGCCATCCAGCTTCCCCAATATCACTTGTGAAAAGGCTGTCTTTTCTCCACTGTATATTCTTGCCTCCTTTGTCATAGACTAATTGAGTGTATATTTGTGGTTTCATTTCTGGGCTCTCTATTCTGTTCACTGATCTATATGTCTGTTTTGTGCCAATACCATGCTGTTTTGATAACTGTAGCTTTGTGGTATTGTCTGAAGTCTGGGTGGGTTATGCCTCCAGCTTTGTTCTTTTTTCTTAGGATTACTTCAGCAATTCTGGGTCTTCTGTGGTTCCATATAAATTTTAAAATGATTTGTTCTAGTTCTATGAAAAATGTTCTGGGTAATGTGACAGGGATGACATTAAATCTGTACATCGCTTTGGATACTATGGCCATTTTAACAATATTCTTCTGATCCAAGAGCATGGGATACCTTTCCATGTTTGTAAGTCATCTTCAGTTTCTTTCTTCAATTCTTTACAGTTTTCAGCTTAAAGGTCTTTCACCTCCTTGGTTAAGTTTATTTTTAGCTTTGTTTGATGCAATTTTAAATGGGATTTTTTGTTTTGCTTTTTCTTTCTGATGTTTCATTGTCAGTGTAAAGGAATGCAACAGATCTTTGTATATTAATCTTGTATCCTGCTATCTTGCTGAATTCATGCATTAGTTCTAACAGTCTTTGTGTACAGTCTTTGGAGTTCTCTATATAGAGTATCATGTCATCTGCAAATAATGACAGTTTTACCTCTTCCCTTCCAGTATTGATGCCTTTAATTTCTTTTTCTTATCTGACAGGAGGACCTAGAACTTCTACTACCATGTTGAATAGAAGTGGGCAGAGTAGGTATCCTTACCCTTCTCCTGAATTAATGGGAAGACTTTCAGTTTTTGATCACAGAATATTATGTTAGCTGTGGGTTTGTAGTAAAAGGCTTTTATTATGTTGAGATATGTTCCCTCAACATCCACTTTGGTGAGAGTTTTTATCATGAACGGATGTTGAATTTTATAAAATGCTTTTTCTGCATCTTATTGAGACGATAATATGGGTTCTGTCTTTTGTTGACTTGCATATCTTGAGCCATCTTTCTGAACAGGATCAGATTTGCATCATAGTTCTCTTGTACAGCAGTGGGAAGATGAATTAGAAAGAACTCATAGGAAGGACATGAACAGTTCAGCTGAGAGATAAGGGCCTGCATTATTAACAGAGTGAAAAGACAGCCCTCCAAAGGGGAGAAAATATTTGCAAATCCCATATCTGGTAAGGGATAAATACGCAGAATATATAGAGAAGCCCTCCAACTCATCAATACAATTTTAGAAACGGGCAAAAAACTTGAGTAAACATTTACCAAAATAAGTTATAAAAATAGACAATAAACATATGAAAAGTGCAACATTGCTAATCATCAGGAAAATGCAAATATCAAAAGCATAATGAGAAACCACCTCACACCTATTAGGATGGCTACTATAAATAACAGGAAACAACAAGTGTTGGTAAGGGTGTGGAGAAATTGGAAACTTTGTGCACAGTTGGTGGGAATGTAAATTGGGGCAGCTGCAGTGGAAAACAGTTTTGTGACTCATCAAAAAATTAAAAATAGAATTACCATAGGATCCAGCAATTGCACCTCTGGGTTTTTACCCCACAGAATTGAAAGCAGGATCTCAAAGAGAAATCTGCACACCCAATTTCATAAAGGCATTAGTCAAAACAGACAAAAGGTGGAAGGAACCCAAGTGTGCATGGACAGGTGAATTGACAAGCATGATATGGTATATACAGTCAGCTCTCAGTAGCCATGGTTTCACATCCACAGATTCAGTCAATGGTGAATCAAAATTATTTGAAAAAAAACTCCAGAAATTTCCAAAGAGCAAAACTTGAATTTGCCTCATGCCAGCAACTATATACATAGCATTTACATTGCATTTATAATTATTTACACGGCATTTACACTGTATCAGGTGTGATAAAGTAATCCAGAGGTGATCTGTAGTATACAGAACAGTGTCCACAGGTTATATGTAAATACTATGCCATGTTATGTAAGGAATGTGAGTCTCATGGGTCTTGGAGTCTGTGGGGGATCCTGGAACCAACCCCTTACAGATACCAAGGGATGACTGTATATACAAGGGAATGTTATTCAGCCTCAAAAAGAAAGCAAATCCTGACACATGCTGCAACATGGATGAACTCTGAAGACATCATGCTATGAAAAATAAACCAATCACAGAATGACAATACTGCATGATTCCACTCATGAGGCAGGTAGTGTGCGCAAGCCCACAGAGACAAAGTAGAATGATGTCTGCCAAGCACTGGGGAAAAGGGGTAAAGGAGAGTTCTTTTTTTCATGGGTATAGAGTTTTAGTTTTGTAAGATGGAAAGAATTCTGGAAATGGATGATGGTGGTGGCGGCTGTATAACAATATGGGTAAACTTGGTACTATTGAACACTTAAAATGGTTAAGATGGTAAATTTTATGTCATATCTATTTTACCACAATTAGAAGGTAAAAGAGAGAGAGAGTTAAGAGCCTGAACTAAGGTAGTTGTGATAGATCTAGAGAAAACTCTAGAATGTTGTTTATGTTCATGACTGGGCAGATGATAGTGTCACCAACTGAGATGGGAAACAGAGAAGGCAGAAGAGGGTTTGGGGGAAAGAAGGTTAGATTTTGATGTGTTAAATCTGAAGTGCCTGAAGCAGTCACATCATGGAGGATACTGGACAGGTGGTGATTCAGTCTGTCTACCATGGGGATCCAGGGTGTGGGGAAGAAGGAATGGAAAGGGAAGCATGGGAGAGAGGGAGAGAGGAGGTGAGAAGGAGGAGATAACAAAGGAGAAAAACAAAAGAATAAAAATATTTGAAATCTCTGTGAGGTAAAGAGAAT
This sequence comes from Vicugna pacos, assembly GCF_048564905.1. Classification (NCBI taxonomy): domain Eukaryota; kingdom Metazoa; phylum Chordata; class Mammalia; order Artiodactyla; family Camelidae; genus Vicugna; species Vicugna pacos. The sequence continues at coordinate 5,222,457 of NC_133008.1, read as the reverse complement.
ACCATTCCTGCAGCCAGAAGGCTGGGTTCTTCTCCTAGCTTGGTCATTTACACACTATAGGGTTTTGGCAAAGCTCTTAGCATCCCTGTGATTCACTTTCCTCATCTGTAAAATGAAGAGAACACCTACCTCAAGGAATATTTGGAAAGATTCAGTAATCTAATTTATGTAAAGGACATAAAGCAGTATCTGAAACACAGGAAGTGCTCCAGCAAGTCTTAGCTATAATTGTCACTGCACTGAGTAAACATACAAACAAAATAAAGAGAAGTATTACTTCAGACACCTGGATACAAGAAAAAGGTTACCTAGTTTTGTATTGGACCTTGTTTTGAAAAATAACCAAAGGAGAAGGGCCAAAGGAAGAAAAAAATCTTAGGTGATTTTTTTAAAATTCATGGAAAATACTTCTAAAGGTCTAATTTCATTAAAATATTACTTTTATGAGAAGTTGCCTTCCAATGCCAAACCTCATAAAGAATAAAAAGAAAAGTGCAGCAAACATCACCTTAATAACAGAGGTAATGCCTGAATGATAAACACTGGAGGGGGCATGGAGAAAAGGGAACCCTTCTGCACTGCTGGTGGGAATGCAGTTTGGCACAGCCACTGTGGAAAACAGTATGGAGATTCCTCAAAAGACTAAAAGTAGACTTACTATACGACCCAGCAATCCCACTCCTGGGTATGTATCTGGAGGGAACTCTAAATTGAAAAGACATCTGCACACCAATGTTCATAGCAGCACTATTTACAATAGCCAAGATATGGAAATAACCTAAATATCCTTCAACAGATGACTGGATAAAGAAGATGTGGTATATTTATACAATGGAATACTACTCTGCCATAAGAAAATAATAAAATAATGCCATTTGCAACAACATGGATGGACCTGGAGATCATCATTCTAAGTGAAGTAAGCCAGAAAGAGAAAGAAAAACACCATATGGTATCACTCATATGTGATATCTAAAAAAAAAAAAGACACTGTGAACTCATCTATAAAACAGACTCACAGACTTAAAAATCTTATGGTTACTGGGGAAAGGGGGTGGGAGGGGATAAATTTGGAGTTTGAGATTTACAAATGTTAGCCCCTATATATAAAAATGGATTTTTAAAAAAGTTTCTTTTGTATAGCACAGGGAACCATGTTCAATATCTTGTAATAACCTTTAATGGAAAAAATATGAAAACAAATATATGTATGTATATGCACGACTGGGACGTTGTGATGTGCACCAGAGACAGACACATTGTAACTGAATGTACTTCGACTGAGAAAATAAAATTACAGAAGTGCTGCCTCCCATAGTCACAGCAGCAGCATACTGAACCTAAGTAAAGCATATAAAGCCAGGATGTCACTCCCTACTTTCTTAGACTAAGTAAAACAAGAATGTTACCTACTTAGAACTTACTCTATAGTCATAAATATCAAACAAAAGCAGTTTCCACTTTATTAATGTGTTATGTTCTAAAAGCCAGCTGAGAAACCAGATACTGGGAAGCCATTTTTGAAAAGAAATTGTTGCAAATGCTAATTAGCTTCCCCTACTCGAACACAAAAGTCCATATAATCCATCTATAAAAATTCCATAATATACCAGAGTTTAGCAACTATACATTCTAGAATGCAGGCTCCACTTTAAACCTCTTCAATGAGAAAATACTATTTTTTAACTTGAGATAGCTTCCTCTTCAAGCCTCGGCAGTGCGAGTAATTACTTCCCTCAGCAAAAGGAGTAGGAGGACACTTCAGAGGCAGTAAGGAGAGAAGAGAGAAGGCAGACAGCTCCATAAGCCACAGGCAGGGGATTCCAGCAGCTGAAATTCTCAACAGGATTGTCAGGTGTTTACAGCACCAGAATCTCCCAAACTGAACTTGCTGCCGGAACAGGTATTCAGCAGGCCAGATTTGAATTACGGGAGGAGGCTGTCACCACCCCCACAAAATGCAAAATGCTCTATGCTACTAATTCTTTATGCTTCCAGGAACTAAAACATGCATTATTTAGCTCTTTCTTTTATTGCTTCATAAATATTACAATCCTACATTAAACAAATAAGGGAACTGAAATAAACACAGAATACTCTTTGGTAAAAAATGAATCATATACACTTGCAGGTGATTGCTCTAAATTTTCACGCAAGTAACACTGAGTCCACTTCACAACACGTATACATCTGCTCCCAAGAAAGGACTGGAATAACCGGTGAGTTCTCTGCAGTAAGAGCTTGGCGGCCACCTGCAAGACAGACCCACGTTACACCTTCTCTACTTACAGTGCCCACAGCTTTAACTGGTAAGTTTCTGAATAAAAACCTTAACTCTTCTTGAGTCAGTAATAGGAACGAAGGTGGCAGATCTACTCTTAATTAAAATTTACTTCAGTATTTGTCCTTTGTTCTCTACACCTACACTCACACCCAAGCAAGTGACAAGTTGGAACAATGTAGTACCCTTCACACCATGGGCACTTAACACAGATAGTTTAACCACTTTACACCCCATCCATTTCCCTAGATAATGACAAAAAGGACACTCATTTCAATAGCTGAACTCTGATTTCAGAGCTCTCACACATAAATACTATTAGGAGATTGATTGATTAATCTACATAAGATAATCACAGTCTTATTGCATAAAATTTAACTGATGTTTAATTTTGATCTTGATAGTGAAAATTCATAAAATTAATTTTTCCCAGAGTCCAAATATATTATGATAGATGAAATACCTAAGTTTAGGGTAAGGTATTAATTATATTTTATTTACATTTGAAAACAATCCTGAACTCACTACAAAAGTCTCCTATGAAAAAGCCAGCTCACCAGCTCCCCGCTGGGCTTGAGGCTCCAGTGGGTGCACCTGCACCCTGCAGAGGTGCGGCCCCAGCCCCGGGAGTTCACTGGGGCCACGTCATTGGTCAGACCCCTCATGCTCCCCATGGTGTTGATGCTGTTGATGAGACGGATGCCCACCTGAGCGTGGTTGTTGGTCACAAAGACGATGTCAAAGACACCCTCACTCTTGGGTACAGCTCCCACAGCCACCTGTTCATAGCCTCCAGAGCCTGGACGGGGGGGGTGGACCCTCCAGCTTAGACCCCCAGGGACTGATACCCAGAGGGGGTAGCCAGGGCTGGGGAGGTGGGGTGAGCTGGGATCCAACAGCGGGGAGAAGAGGGGAGGCCAGGGGCCAGGCTCACAGGTTCAGGGTAAGATCTCTGCCTTTGTCAGGGTTAATTCTTGCCCAGGGCTGTGGCTCTAAAAGGGTGAGTGGGAGCCGAAACCCAGCCCACACTCCACGCACCAAGCTGGCCACCTGGAGTTGGGCTGCATCAGTCCATAGGATGGTGACCTCTTCTCCCCACAGCGGCTGTCCCCTCACCAAGCTGTGCTCCTGTGGCATGTGCCCAGCGGGGACCCCCTGTCCTTACCCACACACACATGGGAGTGCTTTCATCTAATGCTCATGAAGGCGCTGTGCGGCCAGGGCTGGGGCTGCCCCCTCCTTCATGAAGGGGAAGGCTACCAGGGCTCCAGGGTTCTTTCTCATGTTCCAGCTGGCAGCGCACGGTGCACAGTCTCCTCCTGCCCTGCTCCGTGTAGATCCGCTGCTCCCATTTGCACGGAGCAAGGCTCAGGACCCGATCATGGTGACTGCATTCTGAAGCTGGGGCTGCAGGGGTGCAGAAGAGGCCATCCCTCAGACTTCCCTGGAGGCAGGTCTCATATGCCAGTCCCTCTGGGGACTGGGGACAGGGAGAAGACCAGATCTAGCCTCTGCCCTAAGGAGCTCAGCCCTGGGTCCTGCTCAGTGCAGGCCCCAGCTGGGGAGTGAGGAAGATGCTGGCTCCCCGCTGAGGAGGACAATGTGATGGGAGGCACATGTCCTTGGGGCATTTGCAATCTCCTGGGCCATCTGGACACAACAGAAAAATGAACACAGTGTATGCAGCCAAAGTGGGACTGATGCTCAACACAGCCTCCAGGTGGTTTCCATTGTAAAAGGAGAGCTACGTGCCCTTAGGAAGAAATGGTGCCTAGAAACACGACCACTATATAAGAAAAAAAAGTCTCTCAGCTTTTCTTAACAGTGTATGTTATTAACAACCTGATCAACAACAATACGCTTAGATTGGATAAACCAAAGAACAGATTTTGAGATAACATACTTTCTTTTCAATTTGGGGCTAACAATGGGGACAGGCTTCAGATTTGACTCATTTCAGTTTTTTGAAATAACTCTGATCTCCAAAACCATAAACTGCTGACTTCCAGGTACCATCATGAATGCATAACCCCTGACGAAATAATTCAAGAATTAAAGAAACATATCTTAAGGGATAATTACTCAAATGTAAAACCAAGTAACATAATTAATACAAACAACATTTCACCTCTATTTGAGCAAGGCACAATCCTTTATTTAACAAGCCTGAGGTGAATGTCCATGACCAGTGAGGCAGCAGTAACACTCATTATTGTGATCACAGTCACTATCTACACCCCATTTACATATTTACAACATACGCCCCTTTTTCTTTCCTTATACCATTATTTCTGTTTCTTTAAGACAGTGAGTTTCCCTTCATCATTTTCACTCAACTAATTGACCACGCACCTTTAAAATTAGCCTCTCTAGTCCCTTTGCCAATGTTGATTCTTCAAAATTTCAAGCTATGTTCATGAGCACAATTACGCATGCATAAATAACGCACTGTCCATCAGGTCCTTCCCTGTGTATCTGGTGCCCCACCTGCCCCCAACACCCCTCATTCTAGACCCAAGTTACATGAATGTGTTCCATAGAAGGCTTTTTAAAACTTTTTTTTTTAATTTTAAGGCTTACTAGTATGATTTATATTTTAATTGCTTTCTCTACTTCAATTTCTTTCTGGTACTGTATCCAGCATCGAATCCTTGTTGGATCTTACCCGGACCCTCATTCATCCATTTATTTTTCATCTCTTTGATGAGATTCTTAGCTCTTGGTGCTTTCCATTCCTTCCAATACTATTACACCTCCCACAACCCATACCTCCAACTCTAATTAGAAATGACTGGCAGAGGGGAGGGTTTAGCTCAGTGGTAGTGTGAGTGTTTACCATGCATGAGGTCCTGGGTTCAAGCCCCAGTACCTCCATTAATTAAAAAAAAAAAAAACTGCCAAAAAAAAAAAAAAAAGAAAAGATATGACTGGCAGAAAGGACAGCACAGGGGAGGTTGTAATCTCAGCAAGTACTGCCTTACTACTGTCCCTTCTTTACCTAACTCCCAGGTGGGCCTTTTAATTCTCTATTATGTAAATATTTTAAATTTCATTTATAATTTGGATTGTACATGACTGTGTTATGTCCTGCCTTATATACCATCTACCTTGTTTGAATGAACTAAGTCATTTAGAAAGATCCAAAACCAACTTCATCACAAGGCTTTGAAAGAGGAGTACCAGTAAGGCAGGTGTGAAGACACCACTGATTGCTTTAAGCAGAATAAAAGAAACAATAAAACCATCAAAAGAGTCAGGATTTCATTTCACAGCTTTGGTGAAACTGAAAGGTAGGGAGACACCAACCTGATTTCCATTTTGGTGCAGATTAATTTCTTCTGTTTTGTTAAAACTAAAACAGAGCTAAAAGTCTTAAGAATTTGTGAAACTATCCTAAATCTGTGCCTAGCCAATGTGACCTATTTGCAAAGACTTCCAAAAATCAGGAGAAAAGTTTTTGAAAATCTAAGGATAATTTCTTATAAATATAAGCCATCAAAAAGTCAAACATTACATTTCATTTAAAAACAGTTTTTACTTGATTTCATTGAAAAATAGAAAGAGAGGTATTTAAAATACAAATGTATAATTTAATGAAATTATAAAGCAAACTTCTATGTAAGCCCAGAAGGCCTTTGTGGTAATCAAGAAAAATCCTTGCTTTTCTTTGGAGTTTTACTATCTAAGTAAGTATTCATTCCTAAACAGCACAGCGAGCTTTGCTTGTTTCAGAATTTTACAGAAATGGAAGCATACTGTGTATATTCTTTGAGTTTGGCTTCTTTTGCTCAAAATTGTGCTGTTGGGATTCATCATCTGTTAGAGTACCTCCTACTGTGCAACTGAACTTTCCATTTTCTCAGTGGCATTTTTTGATAAACAGACACTTTCAGTTTTAAATTTATACAAATGTATCAATGTTTCCTTGTATTTAATGCCTCTGTGTCTTTTTTAAGCAGTCATTCCCTGTACAGCTTAGTGACTACAGTTAATACTATACAGCATATTAGAAATTTGCTAAGAGAGAAGATTTTTAAAGTTCTCATCACAAGGAAAACAATTTGTAATCAAGTGTGGTGATGGGTGCTAACTAGCAGTGATCATTCTGTAATATACACAAATATGGAATCACTATGTTGTACACCTGAATAGTACACTGTTATCTGTCAAGGATACCTCAATAAAAATAAACTAATAAAATTTACTTGTGAAAAATGGAAGCCATTCCCCATTCCTGACCTTGAGGCCATGAAATATGTCATCTTCTCAAAGCTTACTGTTCTTCCTTATGCCTCCAGGTCTATAATCCACCTAAAGTTGATTTGTGTACATGGTGCAAAGTATGAGTCCAATTTCATTTTTTCTCCATATGGATGCCCATCATCTCCTGAAAAGCCCCTTTACCATAAGTCAAGTACTCGCTCAGGCATGAACTACTCTGAGCCCTTCATCCTGTCCCCTGGGCTAGCAGTGCGCCCCTGCCAACACACTGACTTAATAAGGAGTCTTGATATTTGAGAGCATCTTTCTACCTTATTCTCCTTTAAGAACATCTTGGCTATTCTGGGCCCTCTGCATCTCCATAGACATTTTAGATTTAGCTTGTCAACTTGCACACCAGAATAAAACAAATAAGCAAAAAAAAAAAAATCTGCTTGAGATTCTGACTGGAATTATGTGGGATTATAAATCAATTTAAGGAAAACTGACATTTTAACAACATCAAGTCTTCCGATCCATGAATAATGGTGAATTTTTCCATTTATTTGTCTTCTTTAAGGTCTCTGTATAACATTTTATAGTTTTCTTCATAGAAATCTTGTATATTTTATATCACTTATTCTTAAGTACTTGATTTTTTTAAATTGAAGTAGTCAGTTATAATGTGTCAATTTTTGGTGTACAGCATAGTGTTTCAGTCATACATATACAAACATATTTTTGTTTTCATATTCTTTTTCACTATAGGTTATTACAAGAAATGGACTATAGTTCCTGTGCTATACAAAATAAATTTTTTACCTGTTTCATATATAGTAGTTAATATTTGCAAATCTTGAGTTTATCCCTTACCCCTGGTTACCATAAGATTGTTTACTTAAGTACTTAATTTTTAAAAACTCCTATAGTCTCTCTTTTTAAGAAACTCATTTTATAATGGCGGCTGGTATACAGAAATGCAACTGATTTTTGTATTATTGGTGTAACCAGCAACAATAACGACTAGAGCAGAAATAAACAAAAGAGAGAACAGAAAAACAACAGAGAAAGCAAAACCAAAAATTGGTTCTCTGAAGAAATCAACCAAATTTCAAAACCTTTAGCTAGACAGAGAGACAGAAAGAGAGAGAGACAGAGAGAGAGAGAGAGAAACTCAAACCACTAAAACCAGGAGTGAAAGGGGCACTACCAACCTTCCAGACATAGAAAGAGGTGCAAGGCAATACTACAAACAACTGTATGTCACCCAGTTAGACGACCTAGGTGAAACGGACAAATTCCTAGAAAGACACCGTTATGGATTAACCTGTGTGCTCCCTCAAACTCGTATGTTGAAGACCCAACCCCCAGTACCCCAGAACATGACATTATTTGGAAACAGGGTTGCTATAGATGTAAGCTGAAGCCATACTGGAGCAGGTGGGCCCCTAATCCAAACCCACTGGTGTCCTTACAGAAAGGGGAAATTTGCATGCAGACTCACATCTTGGGAAGATGAGAGAGAGGTTGGAGCAAACCATCTGCAGACTAAGGAACGCCAAAGACCGCCGGCAAACCACCAGAAGCCAGGAAGGACACATGGACAGATGCTCCTTCACAGCCCTGGGAAGAAACCAACCTGCCAACACCTTGATCTTGGACTTCCAGCCTCCAGAACTGCGAGAACAGTAAACACCTGTTGTTTCAGCAACCCAAGTTGTGGTACCCTATTACAGCAGTCCTAGAGAGCTAATGTGGACACAAACTACCAAAACTGACTTAAAAAGCAGAAAACCCCAGGAACCTGTGAGAAGTGAAGAGGTTGAATTCTTGTTGTCTCCTCACTGATTTCTAGTAGAACTGCATTATAGTTTAAAACACTCTAGAAAAGGGGCCAGCAAACTGTTCCTGTGAAAGGCCAAACTACGATTTTCAGGCTGTGCGGGCCACGTGTGGTCTCTGCCGCACACCCCTGTCCAAGTGTAAGCCACCCCTTCCCTGCAGCCATGTAAGCATGGGTCGCGGGCTGAGCCCCGCTCTCCAGCTACACCGCGCAGCACGGAAGCCATCACACAGCACGCATGGAGCACCTTCATCACCGTGGGGACCACTACTGCACAGCGCTGTTCCTGACTACGTGATTTCAAACCATGAATTTCTGAGTCTTGTTTCATGGTCTAACAGATAGTCTATGGTTCAGTTTTTCATGCAAAATTAAAAAGCTTAAGGGGAAAAGGAGGATAAGAAGGGGCAGGAGAGCAACCCAGTTCCAAGGGATGTAGAGATTCAAGGGAGTTATTTCCGCCCAACCCCTGTGAGATGAAGGCTCTGTACTTTGCTTTACGGGGAATCAGGGAGCTGCGCTGATGTGGATGCTTCAACCACCTGGTCCTGAAGTAAGCCCCAGCTTTGAGCCCTTATAATAATAATACTTAATGACACTTGCTGAGTGATTATTATGTGCCAGCCACTGTCCTGACTTGTATTCACTGACTATGACTAATTGAATCCTCAACAACTGCATGAAGTGGGCACGGCCACCATCTCCTGTTGTAGAGTGACTCCTGCTGCTCTTTCCAGGAAGCCCCTCTCCCACTCTACCTGTTTTCTCCCTGCCTCCTCGGGGTGGGCATCTGTTTTTTGTCAGCAATGCACTAATTCCCTATAACCCCTGCCCCATCTTCTGCTTACAAAACTCTTTTCTATTTGGAATTTGTTCCCTGTTGTTCAGAAGGGCTTGGCCCTATGATCCCCCTTCCGGAGGCCCATGACTCAGGCCAGGGCAATCTGATTACTCTGCTACCCCAGGTTGCACTGACAGGCTTGAGGATGACCAGAGGACCCAGTGCTTGACTCACCTCCCCATCATCGGATATACAAACTCTGGCAGCTGTTCCTAGGAAATCGTGAACTTTAAGGACAATGTATATACCTGGGGCTACCAGCACCTTCCCAGTCATTGAGAGAGCCCACATACCCAGAACATAGAAGAAATGAAGAGACAGGAAGAGAAAAGGGACAAAAAAAAAAAAAAAAGGCTTCTGGTAATACCACTTAAACATCTAGATCCAGCCGCACTATTTACTTGCAGACATCTGGTTATGTGAATCAACACACTCCTTTTCGTTTTGTTGGTTTAAACCAGGTGAGTTTCTCTTTGTTGTTTGTTTGTTTCTTTGCTTTTTGAGGGGGAGGTATTAATGGGTATTTACTCACTTGTATGTAGAGGAAGTGCTGGGACGGAACCCAGGCCCTCACACGTGCTGAGCGCGCTCTGCGGCTCGAGTGCACACCCCCTCCCAGGGAGCTGAGCTGCTAACACGCGCTGCCTGGGGTCCACGCACGTCTCCTGGACTTACTTTGAAGCCACTGTTTAGGCTGCTGCCTCTGCCCTTCCAGACACTGGTCACTGTTCAAGGTCAAACTTAACAAGGCCTCTGTGAGACACTCCCAGTGACTCAGGCCCACCAGTGTCTCCCTTTATTCTGACGCTCCTGGGGATACTCTCTGTACCCATGCATTTTAGCACGGTTTAGAGTTCTCTGTGTTCATTAATCTGAACCCATAACCCAGACAAACAGAACCATTCTTCAACACGCTCCACACCATCCCAGTTTCATCTTTATTAAACTATTTCCTCTCCCTAACCCACAGCTCCTCAGCACCAATCTTTAAAAATCAGTCTATATCTCAGCTTCTACCAAACACCCTTCGCCTCTAGCCTTCCCCACCGGGATGTTGTCTCCATTCTCAGAATCCCACAGCGGTTCACCTGCCACTCTAATCACAAGCCTGCTCATCTCCTACTGAGCCAAATCATTACCCCTTTAAGGGCAGGGTTTGCATCTTACTCATTATGTGCCACACTACCTTGCACTACTACACAATATTTGAAATACTGAATGTATTTAAAGACAACAAATACTTATGAAGCCTCAACTACAAACACAAATTGGGTCAGACAGCACTGGCCATGAAAATGCTATCATAAAGCATGGTCCTTTCCCAGAAGTACAACTACCTTATGTTCTCTAATAGACCGTATATTCAATAAGGTTTCATTTACATCATACACTTCTTGTGTGGTCACAGGAGCACCTAGCTCCAAGTTAGGCACATGATAAAAATGCACTGATTTGCACAAAGGTGACAACGCTCTTGACTGACCACATTCATCACAAAACAAAGGGCGATCTTTAGTGTTAGGGTGATGGTAATTCATTCTGATAGAATGAATTGTGCAGCTCTTGTAAACAAAGTCTATTTTATGTTTTCTTCTGGGGGAAATTGCGCTGGGGGCCTCTACTGGCTGGTACACATCTACCTCCTGGTGTCTGTCACAAGTGTTTCTGGAAGCAGGGGGCCCCTCCCTCTCCATATACCCCCCTCTACCTGGCCACGGGAGGGACTGAGGGCTCAGGGGTCAGAACTGAGACTGAGACTAGGAGCCCTGAAGGTCCAGTCAGATCAGGTCACTTGACCTCAGGGAAATGAGCACAGGAAAACAAGTAGAAGAGAAGTAAAGGCACACCCCCAGGTTTGGCTGGGAAGAAGAGGGAGCTGCCACTGCCCTCCCTCATCACCCCTGCCTGTGCTGGAGGGAGTTCTGACTCCCTCAGTTGCTTGGGGCCTGGAGGGCCAGGCAGTGGATAAGAAGACAGAAGTTCCACACCAGCCATCCCCACCCCGCAGGCCTGCATCACCCCTTTGCAGAAGGAAACTGAGGCCTAGGCCCTGAGCCAGGCCTCACATCTCACTTGGGCCACACCTCTCTCTCAGGCCCCAGTCCCTGCTCAGCCCCATGGGAGGCAGACACACACAGGGTGCCAGAACCAAGGCTTGCCCAACACAAAGGCCTAGGCGGCAGAAGGGACCCTGAGAATATTGATAAATATGGACAGTAGGACCCTGGAGGCAGCTGGCCAAGCCCAGGCTGGGCAGGGAAGCCAGGTCCAGCCAATCCCGAGGGCCCACCGCCACTCTCAGTCACTATTGTTTTGGTTCCTGGGGGCCATGATACGGTAGTCGGCTGTGTGTCCTCCCTTCTTGCCCTGCAGGAGGCTGGGGGTGCCTGTGCCAGCAGGGCCTGCCCCAACACCTCTTGTTTGTAGAGCGCAATCATTGCTTCCAAGATTAAAACCCTCTCAGCTAAAATCCTCAAAGCCTCACATAGCTGGTGCAGCCCCTCTCCACAGTGGCTCTTCTCACCAGGGTCTCCTCTGGGGCCGGGATTTCCCCACTGCCCCATGGAGCCTTGAGGAGCCAGCTCCCCACACAGTCCTCTCTCGCCCTTCCCTCCTGGGTGGCTGAAGATTCCTTTGAGTCCAGAGGGGCCTGAGGGTCCCATGTGTGCAAAACTCCCAGGGATGCCAATGGGACCAGGAGGTCCAGGAGGACCCATGAGCCAGTGGCTGCTGGTCTCAGTGAAGGTGTTGGACAGAAATGGTTCCTCTTGCTGGGAGATCCAGGTGGATTGTGGTCTAACAGGGGTTGGGGGTCCAGGGGCCTAAGTGGCCCTGGAAGGCCTGGAGGTCCCCTCTCTCTAAGGGCACCCACAGCTCCGGCCTGGCCAGGGCTCCTTTGGGGGCCCTGCAGACCTGGCAGGTCCCTCATCCCCACTGGCCCAAGCTGCCAGGGTCTCCCTTTGGGCCAGTGGGCCCATGAAGCACCCAGGCACCAACTCAATCATCTCCAGGAACAGTGAGGCCTTCACATTTTCTCTGGAAGCTTCCATCTCCAGGGCTGCCCTGGACAGCTGGGGAGCCCCAGATCAGGGCGGGGTCCTTGGGAGAAACTGGGGTCGGGGGCAACTGGGGTCAGGGGCACTGCCCACTTGGTGGCAGTCAGCACTGCTACCTTGGCCTCCAGCAGCTTCAGCCACACCATCAGCTCCGACACTTTGCTGCAGTTGAGACAACCTGAGAAGGCTACAGGCCAAAATGCCATCCGTTGCACGGTGCTGCCCAGCCACCCGGGCTCCACGGGGCCTGAGGAGCTTGAAACTGCCCCACAGCTCACCCCCATGTGCCCAGGGCATCACCTCCACTCGCAGGCCATCACTGTCTTGTATGTCACCTTGTGTGCGGGTCTCACCACAGTTCTGTAGCTGTTCCCAGGGCAGCTCAGAGGCCAAGGGCAATTCTGCGACACTCGCTGAAGGTAGGAGCCATTCTGCACATGGCACGAGATGGCGCAGGTCACCATGAATGAGCACCAGTTCCTGCGTGCAGAGAACGCGGTCCCCTATGCGCCACGCAACGCTGCCCCCAGCGAGCAGGAGCCTGAAGCAGAGTAGCATCCAGCACCCCAGCCTGGCGTCTCCACCCTTGTCCCCAGGATGCATGGATCCCAGTTCCAGGCCCCCAGTGCAGCGGCAGGAAAACAGGCAGGAGGCGGGTGCAGGGCCCAACAAAGTCTATTTTAAATCAAAATAATTCTCAGCCATCTTTTTAAAATTAGGCACAGTGACTTTCATACACTAAAAATTACAACTATATATAAAACTTAATCTAAATCCTATTTAACAGGAGTGTTTCATTTCCAAAATACTTTCAATATTAACATAGAAAACATGGGACAAACCAAAACTAACCTCAGGTCCTGAATATAAAGTCAGGAGACTTTCCATAACAGTCAGTGTGCCTAAAAGAGGGAGAAAATGGTAAAAGTTAAATCAAATAAAAATCTACTGACCCAGGACAAATAATAATAATTGATTCCCATTTATTTAAGGAACATTTTTATTAAGCCTACAGCTGATATAATTAGAAAAATCTGCACATATAACAGTATTAATAGGTTATTGTAAACAGACTTAAGGAACTAAAACCAGGTAAATTGTCAAAAGGAGAGTAGTTTAGCATAAACTGACAGTTGGTACTGACAACATCTTTTCTAGCATTCAGACTGACAGTGCTGAAAGTCTCTTCCAGTAAGGCAACAATCTAGCTCACTCATTCTGGAAGGCCGTAGGTTCTCAAAACCACATCCATGGGAATTATTCTATTTTCCAATATGAGAGTTTTCAAGACTTATTAGTAGTGACTTACAATGAATGTACAGAAAACCTACCAAAATGGGCCTTTGTGACGACTTATAAAATGCTACAGGAAGGCTGTTTTAATTAAATAAAAATATAATGAGTAAAAAATAAAAATAGAAAACCAAGACCAGAAAAAAGGGGAGAAATCAATTAACCATGGGGACTAATATATAGAGATAGTGGTTTAAGTACTTAATAATTTTTGAGCTTATCAAGAGCAGTAAGACAAAAGAAAAACATAATGGATTAGCTAACTCTCAAAATCTGGTAAAATGAAATATATCAAATTCTTAAGAGACAATGTTACTAGTTTCCTTAATTCCAAGAGAAAATTAAAGCATGGGGCCTTAGGAAGTTCACACTGAGCCAGGTAATGAATGACCACATCATCAACAATGATGTGACAGTAGAAGAGAACCAAAGCCACATAAATGCTGCTAGTCTGACCGCTGAGGAAAACTTAAGCCTAGATTAAAATCAACTCACTAGAGATGATTCTGAGGGTTAACAGAATACGGCTTTGTGAGCTAAGGCTCTCCACAGAAAGAACATGCGCCACCTAAAGCAGTGACAATACAGATGGGAACCACCCGCATCAGACATCAGCTGGGGGGCACCAAGCCACCTGGGGGACCCCCCAGGTTCCAAGCTCACATGGCCTGCCACCCCCAGGATGTGTTTCTCATGATCCGGTGCCACAAGACTGCCGTCTTCACTGACACTATGGAGTCAAGCATCGTGTTTCAGCTGAAGTGCAGTGTCCAGGGCATCCTCAAGCGGCCACTAGATGACCAGCTTTTGGCTGACAGCAAGACATTGGGCGAAGTGTGGCTTCACTAGCCAGACAGCATGGCTGCAGGCCCCAGTGGCCATGAGGCCAGACTTCCAGGCAGCTAATGCCCCTGAGTTCCTGAGCACTGAGCCCCTCTCCAGCCCGCCCCAGTTGCCAGACGTGATGAAGCCACAGGACTCAGGAAGCAGAGCCAATGGACAAGCTGTGCAGGGAGTGGGCTGCCTCGGTGCCCCCCTTTCCCCCAATAAAAGAAATCTGGATGTGTGCCCTGTTGCTTCCTCTTTCTGCGCACCCTCACTGGGATGGGGCCCACTCCAGCCCACTCCTCAGGCCTACCAGGCTGGCCTGATGGACAAGCCCTCTGGATCCAGCTATCTCTCAGGCCAGCCTTCAGAATGGCCCCCTCCCAGCAGGCTGGTTCCCAGCTAGAGCCAGTGTGTTGGTTTGGGAGGGTTCCATGGGGGATCCACAGCCTAGAGCCACCCCAAGTGGCTCCCCCAAGTGGCTCCTCCCCCCAAAACAGTCTGCAGGACCCTCCCCCAAATCAGCTGGGGTAGTTAAAATGCTGACTCTTAAGTTTCAGTATCTGGAAACAAAGTTTTAAATCTGCCATCTTGCTTCTCTGAGGGAAAACAAATCTTAAAGTAGTATTTCTCCCTTAAAAAGAAAATGACTTATTCAAAATAAAAACTGTCAAATATTTAAGAATAACCTCTATAAGAAATACATAGGACCATCATGAAAAAAAGCTAAACTTTTTAGTAATTGGAGATTTTTAATAAATGGAAATATACCAGATCCATGGATTGGAAGACTAAATAAATATTTTAAAGATGTTCAATTCATGCCCTTCTCTTTACTGGGCATGGTTGCAGTGTTTCATCATTAAGTATGATCTTGGCCACTACTTTCTGACATTGATTGTGTTAGGAAAGTATTCTATTACTCAATTTCTAAAAATCAAAAGTTAGCAAATGGCATGAATTTTCAAATCATTTATTGAAATGTGCATATAGCTTTTTGCCTTTGATATTCTGATGTGATTATGTAACTTCCTAATAAACCTCGGCCTTGATATATTATTCTTTTAAAATGCCATTGGAATTTATTAAAATTCTATTTAGCACATTCTTTTTACTATTAATTTCACAAGCAAGACTGATTTGTGGCTTTCTTCTTTATGCGTGTGTGTGTGTGTGTGCATGTGCGCGTGTGTACCATGCTATCTTTGCCAGTCTTTTCAATATAAATTGGAAAAGTTATCATCTTCTCAAGCTCTAGTATCATTTATACAGAACTGGACTTTCTTGCTTCAAGTCATTTTCTAGATGGACACTTTTTACATATGCACATTACTAATATCCATTATTTTTACTGTCATAGTAATTTTCTCATTCTGTTTTGATTTTTTCCATTTTAAAATTGTCTCCATTTTATAAATGAGGAAAAAAGATGTCAAAAACTTTGTTCAATACTTTCTAGCTTTGTTGGCTAAAAAAACTAAAACTTCTAATTATAGTATCTATATAAAGTATACTTTAAGATGTATTAATTCCTAAACAAAGCAAGTTAGAATTCATAATCTCTGCTGAATTTTTTTCCAGAAACTTTACAGCTGTAACCACAACCAAATTGAAACAATGGATAATTCCTTAATTCGAACACTTATAAGACTAACCATATCTCAAAAAACAATAGTGTCAATAGTATTTCTAATAAGTGTAGCTATATTAAACACAGAGCATGTGTTTAACACTCCCCTTTTATAGTTACGTTTCTTTTGCCAAGCAGATTTTATTTCATCACAGTTACAAACATGAAGTCTTTCTATTTCAAATTCCGTGACTGCTTATTAATCAATAATTACCATTCATTCTATTTTTGGGACCTATTACTCCCAGATCTGCTGGAATGCAGTCAGAGCCACTGCTTCCAATGATATAAACCTCCTATTCTGCAGCTTGATGATACTGATACATGATACTTTCAATATATTAGTTCCAGAAACTAAACATTCAAGAAAAAAAATCTGAGTCAGAGCTATACAGAAACATCTAGACCAATATTAAAATATTTAAGAACAAAGCAATTAAACTTTTAAAATGCTAACCAAAATGGCTTTGCAGCAAAAAAAAAAAAAAGGGCTTTCAAGGTAGCAAGACTGAAGTTCACAGCTTAAATCCATCATCTACTAAACTATAGAATTTATTTACAAATCACTTACATGGACTACTATATTAATATACATTTAAACATACATATAATGGAAACAAAGTTGAGATTAAAATAAATACAACTCAAAATTCTATTTTCTTTCTGTACCCAATAGATCCCTTTGGGTAATCTTTACACAGAACCATTTGAAACTCATTTAGGGGTTTCCTTGGCCTTTCTCTTGGTCATTTTACCTCCAAATATCCCAAATTGGCCAGCAGTCCGCCTGTGCTAGAATCACCTGTGCCACTCATTAAACACGCTGGTTACTCAGTCCCCCCAGATTCCCCAGGAACAGGTTTTCTGGGGTAGATGCCAGTAACCTGCATGTGCAGTGGGCCCCACAGGTGCTTCTTTGTCCATTAGAGGAGGAGATTTGCCCCCCCAGACATGCTCCCTGGAAAACCTCACCTACTGTCCTGACTCCAGCTGCATCATGCCGATGGCTTCTGGCTTCTCTCTCCAGAGCTGCACAGGGATGCAGGTGCTGTAGCTGTGGCCTCTGTTATAAAAGTCAGGACACACAGAGCACAGGACATGCGGCAAAACCAACTTCACTTCGGCTTCATTTTCCCTCCACTATTTTCTCTTCACTCGGATTTCCTCACTTACTTAAAAAAATAATTCCACTATTTTGTAAGTATTTCCTGTCTTAATTCAAAAATATCTAGCAGACACCTCAGTTTCACCTCAGTCCAAAATCAGATTCATCATCTTTCTCTCAAAACCAGTTTTTTTCTCCTCCAGTTCCTGGCATAGGAGACAATAAAGAATAATGTTTAAAAGCAATCATTCAATCATTTCTGTATTTTGTGATAGAATGCTTGTTTACATATGCCTGACCAGGTTTACAGATATCATTTGATTCTCACTAATTAAACTGTTGCAGATTAGAGAAATGAGTAAAAAAAAAAAATCTGCAAAAAACCAAATTATGACCCCCACCTGGCAAAGTTAGCACATCTACCCCTGGGAGTATAATTCATATCACAAAGTGAAAACAGCCATGCAACTAGGACTTAGGGGTGAGCAGGTTTAGGGGGCAAAAGCTAGAGATGCTCATGAATCATCCACATGGAACCAGCCAGACGACGGTAGCTAGATCCACCAGTCTGGAGTTTAAGGGGGCAGGTTCTCACTGGGAATAACTTAATGTGGCCTCACTGACATACAGTATTTACAGCCAAGGCTTTCAGATCTTTCTGACATAATCCTAAGAAATGCATTTCACATAGCAGCTCCATGCACGACTATACCTAGCTGAAACAAAGTGTTCATGAGCCAGTCATTTACCAGTATTATGTGTAATTCACTCTATTTTCTATTTCAGTTTATCTGATACTTCCTTTTTAATGCCTGATCTCAACCCACTGACTTGATTTCACAGTTTAAAAATTACTGGCTCGGCAGGGAGGGTACAGCTCAGTGATCGAGCATGTGCTTACCATGCATGAGGTCCTGGGTTCAATTCCCAGTGCCTCCATTCAGGAAAAAAACATTTAAAAAATTTTTAAAAATACTGGCCCAGTTACAGTTTCTTTGTCTGAAAAAGTTCTGGAAATAAAGTGGTGACAGTTAACACAGCATTATGAACGCACTTAATGTCACTGAAGTGTATACTCAAAAATGGTTAAAAAGGTAATTTTGTTTTATATATATTTTACTGCAGTAATAATAGTAATAATAATAATATAAAAAAAGTGGTCAGGAAATATAAACCGAGAAGAGTTTCTAAGGCTTAAGCTCTGAAGTCTCCGGCATTTGGAGGAGGATAAAAAGATCCAAAAGAGGAGACTGAGGCAAAGCTGGTGGATAAAAAATAGCTAGGAGAGGGCGAGAATTCAGGGCCATGTGAGGAAAGGGGAGGGTGATGGACTGGGCGCAATGCGAGCGCAATGTGAGGAGACAGGACTCAGAAGAGGACAGAGAACTGCTGATGGGATGTGACAGGGGGACCTGGGAACAGCAGTTTCATTTGAGAAGGAAGGAAAAAAGCCTCACAAGACTCATTTGAGATGGAGGAGGTGGGGAAGGAGAGACAGTAAGTAAAGGGAGCTCTTTCCAGGTGTTTGCTAGATGGCAGCAGTGGAAGGAGTATGGAGAACTAAGGGAGGTTTTTCTTACGATGGGAGAGATAATCCCATGTTTGTATGTTGAGGGAAATAACCCAATTGAGAGGGAAAACATGATGATAACTGTAAACCTGTGAACATGAAGGCTTTGAGTCCCACGCCCAGTAGAAGCAGGGGCAGCGCCCTGCGATGAGAGGTGAGAGGAGTCAGGGTGCGATGCAAGTGGGTGTGTAGGAAGACCTGTGGTGGGAAAAGAAGGTCTCTTCCGACAGCTTCTACTGTCACAGTGAAAAGAAAGAAAGAAAATCACCGGATAAGAGTGCAGAAAAAGAAACAGGATGCTAAAAGTGTGGGGAAAAGAAGTTATAAAACTGCTTCAGAGAGTAGGGGAGAATCGCCTAGAGAAACAGAGCAGGACTGCTGGCGGTGCTGAGGCCCTGGGGGAGGCTTGTCCCCACGTATTTAAAGTGGGGCCAGTCAGCAGGGGGATGTGCAGGTACAGAGTGAGCAGGGAGCTGGAATAACCAGGTCTGGGGCTTTTCCAGGGCACTGGGAAGGGAAGGACTAGGGAGTTGGCTGAGAAGGTACGTAAGACAGTGATTCGAGCAACAAACTACAGAATCACAGCCTAAACTAGTTAAGAATGAAATAAATCAAAATAAACAACAATTTAAATACATTTTTACTTGATAACAATCATAAAGACCTTTCTGCTTACTTTTTTCAAATTATCAATAACTTTCAGATGCTTAGTTTTCAAATGTTTTGCCACTTGTGTTAGCCTCCTCAGAAAAGTAAACGTCACCAACATTCACTCTGTTCCATGGACCAAGTGTCCCCCTCACATCCAGTCCAATAGCAGAAGCTATGATTGTCCTCTCAAAACACCTGAACTCAGCCACTTCTCAGCACCTCTAACACTCCTACCCTGTGCTTGGCTTGCTTCGACTATCCACTCTTGGTCCTCTACCATCTATTTTTCCTCTCAAAAGCCAAAGAATCTCAAAACTGTAGATCAGATCATGCCCTTGCATCAACCACTCAATGAGTCTGTCATATTTAGAAGACAGTTCAAACCCTGATCTTGACCTTTCAGACCTAATGACCTAGCTCCAGGGTACCTCTCCATCTAACTTCCCACCTCTCTGCCCAGCTCACCCAACCACACTGGCCTCTGGCACATTCCTCGGTCTTGCCAAGAAAATGTTCACCTCAGGACCTTTGTATCTGCTCTTTCCTGGAAGACCCGTCTCTTCAGACACTCAGGTGGTTTTCTCCCTCACTTCATTCTGGTCCACATGCAAATTTCAATTCCTCACAGAGACCTTCCCTGACCATCCATCTACAGAGACTGATGCACCAATCTCTTTACCTCCTTTCCCTGTTTTATTTTTCTCCAAAGCACTTGTCACTACCTGCAGCTTCAACCTTATTTCTCTGTCTCTCCCACTGACTGAAGGCTCTGTGAGGGACTTTTGGTTTTAGGCACATGATGTTCCTAGATTCACGCAGTGTTCATATAATAAACATTCAAGAAATATTTGTTGAATAACTAAACAAGTCCTTTTTGAACCTCTGTACAAGTTTTAACATATATACTGGTACAGTAATACAGAATGTAATTAAAAATAAATAAATTTAGATTAAGGGTACATGCTCAAACTTTTTTCTTTAAGGAGCATACAGTTTTTAAAAAGTCTGGCAATTATAGCTGTAACCACTAAATAAACCAGCATGCATTCCTTGAGTCTGGTGTCATTCTCTCTCTCAGGAGACCTTGGTCATATCCATTTGCTTGTCACAAGAAGTGAGAATTCCCCATATGGGGTTATGGCCCTGAATCAACTCTTCTGTCCCTGCCCTTACATTTCTCTGGAATATAAATTACCAGATTCTGCTAGAAATGAATAGGTTGTTCTGATGCAAAGAGAGGCTGATAACTTACCGGTCGTACACAATTGAGGACAAATGTTGCCGGTTTAGCCATTTCATCAAGTGAGGCTGGATTAGTGACATCACAAATTATTATTCCGACTTCAGATGACAGCGTTGGTCTTCCTAAAATAAGAAATAAATTGTCTTAAGCAAATCCTGATACAGTATTACATTTCCCCGATTTTCTTTTCATAGTAACCAGTGATGGTAAATTTACTAAATATATTGAAAGCTAACTCTTCCTCTCAAACAAAAGACGAAAGGGTTTTTAACCAGGTAATAAAAAAGAAAAAGACTATAAGGAAAATGGAGTTAATTGTAAGGACTGCTAAAAAACACTACTAACCTTTAAAAGAAAATCTAACACAAGGAACATGTAAATGACGGGCCTTCTAATTTAGAGCTCTCGCTATCGGCTAACAATGGGTCTGCTGGAGACTTCTTACAAGCAAAAAATAAATTAAAAATAAAGCTTCAGGAATGTTATCAGTAAAACTCTGAAGCATTCTCTTCCACCTCCAAAACACAAGGCAAAGTACAAACAATTCCAAAGAAGCCAGCGCTCCACTTTCGTTTCCATCAAACGTCAAGAGAACTCCAGCCCCACCAGTTACTAAATGGGATGGAGCTGGGAAAGGAAACCCTAAAGTTCTATTTCCCCAGTGGGGCTCCCCAAGTAAAGGAGAAACTCAAGCTGGGAGATTTAATTTGTTTTCCTGTTTAATGTAGGGAGCGAAACAAAGCTGACACTACTGAAGCACCGCTCCCCTCCTCCCGGCCTCCAGCAGGGCCGGGAAGCTGGAGGGGCGCCGCGGGAGGAGGGACGCCCATTTCCGTGGCCCTGAACCACTCAGTCCCGAGAAGGGGGCTCCTGGGAGCGAGCGGCGGCGGTGGCGGCGGGGCCGAGCCCGGGCTTCACGGCAGCCTCTCCGGCACTCGCCGCAGCTTCTCCGGGGAGCGGCCCGCGCGGCCCACGGCAGGTGGGAAGTCCGCTCCGGGACACCCGCTCTGTCATGGGCTGGCCGGTGAAGCCAGAGGGACCGATCACCGCCAGGCTGAAAGGCCTCTGCTGCTTCGTCAGGGGAAGCCCCCAGCGATGCGAGGCCACGGCGGGCTGCGTCCACGCGCCTGCGCCTCAGGCAGCGACCCGGGGACCGAGCGCAGCGGCCTCTCCGCCTGCGCGCCGCCGCGCTAGAGCCCCGCCCACAGCCACGCCCACTCCGCCTGGCGCCCGCGCTCACCCAAAGCTTCAGGCAGCCTCCCCGGTACCGGGTGCCACAGCCCCTACGCCGTGGGCGCCGCGGTCTCCCCCGCCCGCGCTGCCGCGCCAGAGCCCCGCCCACGGACGCGCCCACTCCGCCTGGCGCCCGCGCTCACCCAAAGCTTCAGGCAGCCTCCCCGGTACCGGGTGCCACAGCCCCTACGCCGTGGGCGCCGCGGTCTCCCCCGCCCGCGCTGCCGCGCCAGAGCCCCGCCCACGGACAAGCCCACTCCGCCTGGTGCCCGCGCTCACCCAAAGCTTCAGGCAGCCTCCCCGGTACCGGGTGCCACAGCCCCTCAGCCAGCGCGCCGCCGCACCAGAGCCCCGCTCACGGACGCGCCCACTCCGCCTGGCGCCCGCGCTCACCCAAAGCTTCAGGCAGCCTCCCCGGTACCGGGTGCCACAGCCCCTACGCCGTGGGCGCCGCGGTCTCCCCCGCCCGCGCTGCCGCGCCAGAGCCCCGCCCACGGACGCGCCCACTCCGCCTGGCGCCCGCGCTCACCCAAAGCTTCAGGCAGCCACCCCGGTACTGGGTGCCACAGCCCCTATGCCGTGGGCGCCGCGGTCTCCCCCGCCCGCGCTGCCGCGCCAGAGCCCCGCCCACGGACGCGCCCACTCCGCCTGGCGCCCGCGCTCACCCAAAGCTTCAGGCAGCCTCCCCGGTACCGGGTGCCACAGCCCCTCAGCCAGCGCGCCGCCGCGCCAGAGCCCCGCCCACAGCCACGCCCACTCCGCCTGGCGCCCGCTCAGTCCCCCCGCCTCTTCTCGGGGGCTTCCCGCCCTGGTGTCGGCGGTCTTGCCTCCGCGGTTGGTGCGCGTCCGGGGCAGGCAGGACCTGACAGCGGCCCATCGTCGCCCGGTCGTGGTCCAGGCACGGTTCTGCCGGCCCCAGGCATCGCATCTTCCCGCCCGCCTGAAGGCTGGAGCGGGCGGCGGCTGTGGCCAGTTAATGTGGTTGCAAGAGGGGGTTGCGCAACCAAAGACTTCATGAAAACCTTCTGATGGCCGAAGAGTGTACAGCCGGAACCCCACCCCTTTCAAAATTTTTATTTGGACTTTAGAATTACGTTGGCCAAGGAGTGTCTGCGGAGCCTGATGGAGGTGGTGGATGGACGTGCGGTCTGGGGTTTCCATGAATCACCTCCGCGCTCTCTCCAGGCCCCTGCCTCCACCGCCTTGGAGGCCCTCTTCATGGCCTGTGACAGTTACTGGTGAAGCTCCGTGGGGAAGTAACTCCCAGAGCTAATTTTTATTTTGCAAATTATATAAAAGAACATTTCATGTTCATATGCGTTATTCTGTTTGCAATGCCTTGTAATAAGGTACAATGAGAACAAAGATCAGTTTTTAAAGTTGATGACTTTAAAAGTACTAAATAGGGGAATATTCAGGCTAACAACAATTTGGTGGAAAAAGTTGAGGCATTTGCTTAACAGTATTTTAAATCTGAGTTGATTTTGCGGTGTGGTTGCAAACAAAACTAACATAATCTAGGCTTACCGTGGTAAGAATTTACTGGCCAGATCAAGGAGGTAATGGTTATACAGATTCTGCATAAAGCAGGTCACCTAAAATATTCAACTTACTTGTGAATTTCTGTTTTCATTGGGGTTAAGATACATTACCAAGTCATCAGCTAACCAGGATAAACCAACTAGTAAGAGATAGAGTCATGACGAATTCAGATGCTTCTAGCTATTTCTCATTAATTATTTTTTCATTTAATTATGTTTATTATTATTAGTTCTTGTAAGCATTTAGCTTTGAAATAGAGACCCTTGAACAACTTAGCCAGAAGAAAGCATAAGAAAGACATCAACAAAGACGTGAATTTCTACATATGCAAATTAAGGAAACATAAAATGAATATCAATATGGAGACCTCGAAACCAAAAACTTGGTTTCATAAAGATTACAAGCTCTGGCAAGATTAATAGAGAAAAAAGTGGATACAGTTACACATAATTTTAGAAGTACAAATTTGAATATAACTAAAATTGCTCCAGAAAATTAAAAAATAAGAAAAATGAAAACTTGACACACAATGAATATACTTATAGAAATAAGTAAATTTCTAGAATAATGAAAATTAATAAAATTGATTCCAAGGAGAAAAAATCTAAAAGTCACATGAACTTTAAGAGCAATTGAATCAGTAGTCCAAAAAAAAAAATCTTCTCATGAAGATAACATTAGGTCTATTTTGTTTACAGTTGAGTTCAATTGATATTTAAACCTTAAAAAATTCCACAATCTTACACAAGCTTTCCAGAGAACAGAATCATGAGGACTACTCAAGTAATTGTATATGGCTTGATATGTATGAAATCAGGGGCTTTGAAAAAGGAAATCTCCATCCAAACTAACTTGTGAAAATAGATGCAAACTTCCCAACCAAAGCACAATCAGAATTCATAATGTAGAAAAATGGTAAAACTAAACTGGCCACTTTGCTTTTATCACAAGAGTTCAATGTTGGTTTAATATTTAAGAATCAGTTTAAGTAATTGACAATATTGACTGATTAAAGGAGGGGGGTGGAAACTATTGCAATAAGAGTCAGGAAAAGAAATAGATAAAACTGAGTAATGATTCATGATGGTTTAAAAAATATAAAATTAAGATTGGAAAAGCACCACTTTATCTATTAAGAGTATGTACACAGAAATGGATAGTGTATATATCTTATTTAGTATAAAATATTGAAAGAATCCTTTAAGATCACAAACAGTTTTCACTGTGACCACTTTTATTTAACATCATATTAGAAGATTTGGACAGATACAGAGATTGAAAAGAAAGGAACAAATCTGTCATTTATACATGATATGACTATCTGCTTTGTGAACTGAGATGATAAACTATTAATAGGTGAATCTAGAAAGGAACTGTATACAAAATTAGTATTAAAAAGTAGTTTTTTTTTACATCAGCAAAAATCAGTTAAAACAACAATTTAAA
This sequence comes from Vicugna pacos, assembly GCF_048564905.1. Taxonomy (NCBI): domain Eukaryota; kingdom Metazoa; phylum Chordata; class Mammalia; order Artiodactyla; family Camelidae; genus Vicugna; species Vicugna pacos. The sequence goes on along the minus strand of NC_133008.1, from coordinate 5,197,698 downwards.
AATAAGTCCTTTAGGAATAAATAATAAAAGTACCATAGATAGACTCTATATGGAAAAACAAAATGCCAAAATAATCAAAGGAAATCCTAAAAGAAAGATGGAGATGGAGTTTTAATCAAAACTTATCTGATACAAAGACTTAGGACTCATTTTAAAAAAAGAAATGATGACTGAGACAAAATGCTATTGGTATGACAATAGATTTTAAAAGATAAATGGAACTGAAAAAATAGCCTAGAAATATCCCATGCATGTATGGAAACTTGACTTTGAACAAAATATATATTGCAGATCAATGACAATAGGATAGACCATGAATGTTTCATCTTAAGGCCACAGTCTAGACATAGAAGCCAACTCTTCTTGTAAAATAAAATCAGTCAGCACTACCAGCCCCCGAGTCTGACTGCAGTCTCAGGGCGCCTGCCTAAAAGCATCCACACTTACCAGTCTGCTTTGGCTGGTCCTTCAGCACCCACTCACTGAGTGAGGAGCCCCATGTGCTGTCCTGGCCCAGAGTCGTCACTTCCTCAGAAAGAGGAGACATACTTTTTTGTTGCAGTCAGCTCTCTGCCTGAAAGCTGTCTGCTCTCCACCTCCTTGTTCCAGCACAGCTCAAGTGATGCGGTCATGATGGCTGACAGAGTTCAACAGAACAGGATCTATCGTCAGCCCCACCTGCAGGAGCTTTGAGATCTGTCCCAATCCCTTTGGGACCTTTCTTATTATTTCATTGCTAATCCCAACCTTCTGCCCCCCGAGACCATTGGGTGTGTTTTCAAAGGCCAACCCTTGTGTCTCTTCTCTCTTTGGAGAATTGCCTTTAGGCTCTTGGAGCCACTTTGCTCAAGTGCACAGACAGCAGAAGATTCCTGGGAACCTACAGCTTACATCCTCATCATTCTCCTGGTGGAGCTCACCTGTCTTGGGTCAGGACCACCCTGAGATGCAACTTCTGCCCCTATAGAGTCAGGGCAACGCTACCCTTGGTGGGGCCTTTGTCTGTGATCACACCCTTGAGTGGCTTCCTGCCCTTCTCTGACCTGCTTCTCTCTGTCCTTTACGGATTTCTTCTGGGTGCACTTTGCTAATAAGTCACATGCACCCAAATCCTTGTCTTGAGGTCTGCCTGTTTGGAACCTGACCTAAGACATGGGCATTGATGGAGGATTGGGGCTGCCTCTGTGAAGAGTTTGTGTTATCTGAGATGCAGGTGTCCAGCCATGGGGTGGGGAGGGGGGAAGTAAAAGCCTCAGCTTCTCATCATGGAAAAATCCAGATGATAGAACTTGATGGCTGTGGTTACAGGCTTTATCAGGCAGACCCATGTTGCTGTCCCGGCTCTGTCACTTACCCTCTCCCTGTGGCTTTGGGCAATTTGCATACCCTCTTTAGATCTGAGTTTTCTCCTCTGAAAAATAGAGATAATGGTCACACCTGCTCCATGGGATTGTTATGAGAGTGAAGGAAGCACGTGCATGTGAAGTGATGAGAGTGAAGGAAGCACGTGCGCGTGCAGCGCTGGGTACGTGCTGGCACATGGCGAGCACCCAGTGCGTGCTGGCCTGACTTATGGTTTGGTTCAAGCTGTTATTATTCTTTGGCTTGCGCTCTATCCCAGATTTATAACTGTGTGTGCCAGCGTCATTGTCTCCCTGGTGGCCAGTTTTCCATTTCTAGTTGGAGAGTGTAGAGTCAGGAGGGAGAATTCCTTTTCTTTCCCAGGAATGGAAAAAATACTTAAGCAGTCTTGATTGTAATTTGGCTTTTGATCGATTATCTGTAGTGTGATTGATGATGCCTGTGTGGTATTGGTTGTTAAGCATTTTTAACATTGCCCTTGTGTGGAGAACTCCTGATGAGTCAAACAAAAGATCGTTTGCCTTTGATTTGACATAGTCTTGAGAAAGTAAGAAGAAAAGACTGTAGGGATTGAAGGTAGGAACCTGTAGGCCTCTGGAACCTTATGTAGACTAGTTGTTATCTTAGTGAATCCTCCAAGTCATACAAGGTTGGGAATATTACCCTTATTTCCCAGCTGAGGAAACCAGGAGCTATAAAATAATGTGTGTAGAATCAAGTAACCAAGTAACTGGGAGTGAGAGATGTTCCCCAGGCTATCAAGTGGTGGAGCAGAACTTCAGCATAAGGCTTGTTTTTCTAAATTTCCTGCCTTTTTTTTCCCCCAGCACAAAGGGTTAAATGAAGACATGGAAATTATTCACTAAAATTCAGTGAGAGCAGGGTGAAACTTGGGCATTGAGAATATAATAAAAATCACAGAAGCTCTTTAAGTAATAGGTGGAACGGAAGATCTCACAGTCCCTCAAAGCTCAGAGAATCTGTGCCTGTGGAAGACGCCTTCTAGGTGCAAGCGCAGATCTCTCAGAAGCTTCTCAGGGCCTTTCCTCCTGCTGTTACAGCCTCTGGTGCCACTAGAGTTAAATTCTCCTTACTAAATCCAGGAAAAGCCACAGCTCTGGGCCACTGAAGGGGTGTCTGTTCACAGAGGCAGCAGGTGTCCATTTTGTTGCTAGGTGTTTGGCGATGAGGTGGCACGCTGTGGGGATACTTACTGGGACTTTGACGTAAAACAGACCCAGGCTCAAATTTGGGCCCAGCCAATCAGCAGAGATGGCCCCTTGGGCACTGTCTGTCTCACTCTGTTTTCCCATCAGAGGGATGTATCTGAAGGTGTTACATCTAGCACATGCTCCAGGGTGCTTTGCTCCTGTCGTGGTTCATGCTTCCCCACCTTGCTGTTTGGGGAACAAACCTTTGCGGATTTTGTTCAGGGATCACCTTTTGTGGTCCTCCCACAAGCCAAGCTAGCTGATTTTCTCTCTCTCTCTTTTCTGTCTCAGCAGAAAAGTGTGAATATGTTGATTAAGGCACTTGCCACATTGTGTCATAATAATCTGTTTAAAAATCTGTGTCTGTAAGAAGTCCTTTGGCTGCAAGTAACAATCAAATTCCAACTGGCTTTTTGGATGAGGAAATTGCTTATGTCAAGGGATGAAAAGCTAGAAGGAACTAGACTCCATCTCAGAGTTTAAGAGGTGCAATCAAGGGAAAGAGGAGATGGAGTGGTTTTAAAATATGAATGGAAACTCTTTGGCATGCCTCTCTTCAAAAGGTAGAGAATAAATCCCTGTCCTTGAGTGCAAGTTCCTCTAGATCCTCATGGTCCTCATCTGTCTAATGGGGTAATAATCACACTCACCTCCTGGGGTTGTTATCAGTAGAGTGAGGTCAGGCAGGTAGCATGCCTCAGGGAAGACAGTGTTTCCAGGAATGTTAATTCTGCACTCACAGGGACTCAGCTGTTGGCCAAGTAAGTCTGGGAAGCTCTGAGTTAAGCTGGTTGGCTGTAGGATTCCTCAGAGCCTTGAATAAGCTAATCTTATTGCACCCACCTAAGAAAGGCATATTATCAAGTGGCAGTTCTTTGGTATCGTTGACCCTAGAGTCCTACTTTGGAGGGCATTTTATGGGCCTGTGTCTACTGCCTTAGGTCTGTGTTAGGGGAGCCACATGTGGCCACCCGTGTCCTGTGGTGGATCCGTGGCTGGCACCTCTCCTGTTAGAGGTGGAGGGCAGGCCCTGTGCAGCGAGTGGGGCCCCACCTTTCCTCCTGCCCTGTGTGAGTTGTGGGCTGAGTAGACTTAGCAGTGGCCTCACCTGTACCTCACTTGACTCCCATAATGCACAGGGGCTCATAGTCTCAAGACTACCCTGCGCATCTGGTGCCACGATGGCTGTAGAAAGGCACCTGGCAGGTGGTCCTGAGGGGCCTGGCCACACACCGCGCTCTTCTTACCACCTGTGCCTTGCAGCTCCATTTGTTACCAAAACAAAAGCCCCTGGAAAGTCAGCTCAAGGATGACATGAGCACCTTTAAGTAAAAGGCACCTTTAAAATCCACACACCAAATGAGGCACTTCCTGAGTGGACATCATCATGGAGAACCCATCCTTAGCTTCCTTAGCTCCCAGGGTAGCTGATGGGAGTCAGGGCGGAAGAGGGCACTGACACAGATAGGATGGCACACAGCCACTCCTCGCCGTTCCTCCCAAGTTTCTGTTTTCCTCCCCCAGAGAAAACAGCCATTTCTCCTGGCTTCGAGAATGTGATGCAGCGTCCTTTCTGTGGTGAGTTCTGGCCTCCTTTTTCCCTGGGTGTTCCAGTGAGGCTGCTTCTGTTTTTATAAAATTTAATTTAATCTTGAAATATAGTCAGTTTTTTAATGTTGCATTAATTATTTCTGGCTTACATCCTAGTGATTCAGTTATATATATATATATATATATATATATATATATATATATATATATTCCTTTTCATATTCTTTTTCATTATGGGTTACTACAAGATATTGAATATAATTTCCTGGGCTAACAACAAGTTTAGTTAATTTATTTTTTTGTGTGTTTTTTTTTTTGTTTTTTGGTTTTTGTCTTTTTTTTGGTGGGGGGAGGCAATCAGGTTTATTTATGTATTAGTTTATTTTATACATATATATACACACACACACACATATATATATATTTAATTGCAGTATTGAAGATGGAACCAAGGACCTTGTACGTGCTAGGCACATACTTTACCACTGAGCTATATCCTCCCCCCATTTTTTTTTAAATTGAAGTATAGTCAGTTTACAATGTTGTGTCAGTTTCTGGTGTAATGTTTCAGTCATACATATACGTAACATATATTCCCTTTCATATTCTTTTTCATTATAGGTTACTACAGGATATTGAATATAGTTCCCTGTGCTATACACTAGAAACTTGTTTATCTATTTTGTATATAGTAGTTAATATCTGCAAATCTCAAACTCCCAATTTATCCCTTCCTGCCCCCTTTCCCCCTCTGGTAAGCATAGTTTGTTTTCTATGTCTGTGAGTCTGTTTCTGTTTTGGGAGGCTCCTTCTTAAGGCAGAAAAAGCTGTGGGTGAAGGAAGGGAAGACCTTTGAGCCGAGGCTTCAGACTCAGGGCTTGTCTGTCCCAGCCGCACAGCTTTGGTACCCACAGTGTGGAGTTAGTTTGGGATTCCCAGGGCTGTTGGGCCACCTTGGGATGAGCAGAGCCTTTGAGTGACAGTTCTTGGTCTATTTTGGGGACCAGATGGAATCTTTGATTCCTCTTCCCAGAGAAACACAACCCACACTTACACAGATATAGTATCTCTGGCATTTGGGGTAAAACCCCTTAGATTAGGGTACTATGAGATGGCTCTCTTTTCATTTCCTTTTTGGGGTCCCTGTTTGGTGTTGCCTTCCTTCCTTTTAGGGCTGCACTCGTGCCTATGCCCAAGACAGAGTGATGGTGAGACACAGGGGTTACCAACCAGTTCCTCCATCTGTGATCCCCCATCCTGGTGGTGACAGCACAGGTGACAGGGACCAGAGCATGAGCTTCCCTCATCCAGAGCCTGGGATGGGACAAGTCAGGCAGGGCTAGAGGATGGGGGATGGGGAGGAGAGGAAAGGGATGGGGAGGGAAGAGGAGAGAACTTGGGGAGGAGGAAGAGGGAAGAAGGAGAGGATGGAGGGGGTGAGGAAAGAGACCCAAGGAAAAGGGGGAGGGGACGGGCAGGTGGGAGGCAGGGAGCAGAGGGAGCAGGGGTTCCTGACTAGGGGGCATTCAGCACAGGGTGACATGTGAGTGATGCCCGGTGGCTTAAGAGGGAAGAAGTTGGTGGCCTGAAAGGGAGGGAGACAGAAAGCAGGGCTTTTCAGGGCCCAGTGCTGCCGCCAAAGGCCTCTGGGTAAAGGTTTACCTGAGTGTGAAAGGGATGGGGGCCTGGCCGAGCAGCAGCTCCTGGGGCTTCCAGGGATGTGAGGGTGGCCCCCCAGGGGCCATATGTTTGGAGCAGAAAGACTTTGGCACCAGAAGAGGGGACACAGGACAGGATGTTTCCAGGTGGGGGGCCCCTCCAGGCATCCCTGGCCATTGTGGGAAGGGGTTGCTTCATACAGGGGCTTGGAAAGACCTTCTCCAGTCACCCTTTCCCTGTTCAGTGTTGTGAGCCTGCCAGGGGTGAGAGAGAGGGCAAGCTGGTGGCATATCTGGGCAAGTGCTGTCACTGGTACCAATTCAAGTTTTTAGAAAATCATACTGTTTCATACTTACCACGTGTAGGTCATGAATAGATTTTTGATGAGGGTGACCCTCCCTGTTGGCTGTCCAGGAACTCAGGTCTCCTGGGATGCCAGATGTCCCATGTTAAATCTGGGACAGTCCTGGGCAAAGCAGGACAGCTGATCGCCCTAATATTAATTTGATTTCACAGTAGCTCTTGAAAGAGGCACCACATTTACCTCCACTTACAAATCAGGAAATGGGCAGGGAGAACGAAGTTCTGGAGGCCACAGAGCCAGGGGGCGGGAGGGCCTGGGTCTGGAGGTAACTAGTCTGGTGTCTAAGTGTGCGCCCCCAACCCCTCCCCTTTGCCACCTGGAACTTGGAGGCGATACCAGTGTGATGAACGTGCTTTCTGAACAGTGAGCCAGGATGATGGGGGCCAAGGGGGTCACTGGTCTGTAGGTCCCAGTGCTTCAGACAGGCCTGCCTCTCCCTAACAATTAAGATATAAAGGGAAAGAAATACTCCTATTTAATAAAACTGAAATTAAAAGGTGATAATAGAAATAACTCCACAGATAAATAGATCAAAATATATTTCTGTTAGGACATCAAAAAAGTTTCCCATCACAGAATGCATGCACAGCAGTAATGAAACAATGTAACCGCAGTTTAGTCCTGAGCACAGAGTAGAGCTCAGCTGCACAACTTTGGTCACTACAAGTAAACAGCAGCATTTAGCACAAACTGCTTGCCATTCTTTGTTAGTAGATTAAGGTCAACTCCATTTTCTGAAAAAGTATCAATAATCCTCTCACATCTCTTTTCCATTACATTAAAAGAGCTTTCAAATTCAGGAACCCTCTATAGACTGATATAAATACCAGGCAAACAGATCACAGTTTGACTAACATTCTTGACATGTTTAAATATGTAAATCATCTGAACAGTAAACAGTGGGTTGCATTGTATTCCAGGTGTATTTTCTGACTGTCACAAAAGCAGACATCTTAATTTGAAGGTGTTTTTTAATAGCTAGGCACAAAAATCCAGCCACAATAAAAATGTGAATCAAGCAGTATATCAATTACAGGCTGTATATGCATTGGTAAATATTAAAATTAAGCACACAGGATAGTACACAATTTTATTAGAATACCATTTATATTCAGTAGTTGGACTCAAATATATTTCCCAGTTAATCCCATTCACAATTTGGCCTAATAAATGCAAGATGACATTTTCTGTAAAGAACTTAGTGTATTATCACAGTATTCAGTTTATGACTATCTTCATTCATGTTTTATAACTGGTGATATCTTCCCCCAGATCTCCTGTGTCAGACATTTGACCATCTTGCAAATTTTGAGCCTTCCAAATTCTCACAGTTCGATGACTACAAAATAATAAATTAAAAACAAACGTGAAAAGAGGTGGAAAGATAAAGAAACAAGTTCTTTGACTTACTTATCATGGAAACATCTTCTGAAAAGTTCTTTAATAGATGTAAGTAAAATATACATTGTCCTATAAGTATATCAAACAGTTACCCATAATAATGAAATTTAAAATAGCTCCTATTATCAAGGGCTTACTATGTGCCAGCATTGTCACTATGTGCACCTTACATAGACGAATGAATTTACTTCTCCTTGCCTACCATAAAATACAGATAATGCTATTATCCCCTATTTACTGATGAGGAAACTGAGGTCTAAAGAAGTTAAGTAATTTGCCCAAGATCATAAAGTAAGTGATAAAGGCATGATCTGAATCTAGGCAGTCTGGCTCCAGGACCCTGTCTCCTAAATATCACACTGATATGACAAGGTCAGAGGTTCTTAGGCATAAGAGCCCAGAGTAAGGTCAGAGTCCGGGGGCCGGGCAGGGACTCCACGGAGTTGGTGACTCTGTCAACAGTCAGGAAGGGTTATGTTCTGGTGGAATCAGCAGAAGCCCACAGGGAAAACGAGGCTATTAAGAAGTGGACCACCACTCTGCCTATCAGAGAACACAGAGGATGCAAATTTTTTCTGAGAAAACTCATTATTGTTCACCCAACATGTGGGTATTGGGGACCAGTCATTAGACAGTCACATTTTTCTGCCATGTCTCTCATGGCTCTAAAAAGGGAGAGTTGCTTTTCTCTGATTTCCTAATAAATCCAAAGCAAAAAAGAAAGGGTTGCCATGGAATTTTATAGTTAAAAAGCATTTCAAATGTTATGCAGTCCATTTCAAGGATAACGAACATTTAATGACTTGTCCAGTGTAACACAGTGGAGCACAGAGCAGAGCCTAGAATCCAGGGTTTCCAGTTCTTAATCAATAGTCTTCTCTCCTGTAAGAGTTCTCATCACGGGAATAAAAATCACCCTTTTTTTCTTTTTTCTTTTTTTTTCTTTTTTTGTATCTACATCAGATGATGAATGTTAACTCCTAAATTTATTATGGTAATAATTTCATCATACATGTAAGTCAAATCATTATGCTGTACACCTTATACAGTGCTGTATGTTAATTATATCTCAATAAAACTTGGGGACAAATAATAATCTCATCCACCTACACAGCACATGCACATTGAAAACAGTAAGGGGCTATCTATGCTCATTCATTTACCCATTTATCCATCTCATTTATCCCATTCAACCATCCACTCAGCACATTTTCACTGAGAACTTGCTGTGCTTTAGGCACTATTTTAGGTGCCTGGGATAAACATAAAATAAACAAATAAATAAAAAATAGAATTTTCTGCCTTTATAGATCATACTTTCTAGCAAAAGGAGACAGACAATAAACAACAATAAATAATTAGATTATAAAGTATATTAGAAAGTGATAAATGTTATAGAAAAATAAAAGAGCATGGCAAAGGGGAGCAGGAATATCAGGTCACAGGAACAATCACAGTTTTAAATAAAATGGCAAGGTGATTCTTCTTGAGTAAGTAAGAACTTAGAAGGTCTGAAGGCAAAGCATTGCAGGCAAAGAGATCAGCCAGGACAAATGCCCTAAGGCTGGAATGTGCCTGCTCTGCTCAAAGACCAGCAGAGAGGTGATTGGTGTTGTCAGAGAAGGAGCCCAGCAGAGGGCACTGGAAGGTGGCATGAGAGAGAACAGATGCTCAGAGGGCCAGGCCCAGTATGGACTCGTCTCTACATGAGATGGACAACAACCACAAGCTTGTCAGCTGAGGAGAAACATGATCTGACTTGTGTTTTAGAAAAATTATTCTGGCTTCTGTGCTGAGAAGAGACCACATATGGGCAAGGGACTGTGTTTAGGAGGCTGCTGTGGTTATCCAGAAGCTGATGGTGCCTAGGGTCAGTGAGGCAGCAAAAGACATGGTGAGAAGTGGTCGGATTCTAGATGTAATTTAAAGGGACAACACCAACAGAATTTGCTGTTATGGAGTGTGAAAGAAAGGGAGGAATGAAAGTTTCAGGTCTGAGGAACAGAGAAGATACAGAAGCCATTAACTGAGATGGAGAAGGGTACAGAGTGACCCTCAGAAAGGTTGGGAGTTCAATTTTTGGCATATGAAATGTAAGATAATCACCACTACTAGTCAGGAGAGAAAAACTTGTGCCAGGTTCTCTCTCCTGTTGTAAACAAAGTGGAAACTTGAGAAAATGTATGGAACAACTATTTTCAGACACTGGGCAATGGGTAGTTCAGGCATGTAATCCCTGAGAAAAGGGGAACAGAGAAGGTAAGCTCTGTGATGGACTTGGTTCTGGTCCTGGAAGCACTTTCCAGACTGCATCAGGGGGCAGGGGAACCAAACAGAAAAATCACAGAATGGGAGGTGAAGAAATAGTAAGAAACACCTGGGAAGTATGAAGTCATTGGAATTTGCAAGATCAAGTAGAGAAGAGGAGAGAGCATGCAAAAACAACTATGGAGCTATGGGGAAAAACTCCCATAAATACATAGAGGGCCTCCAATGTCTCTGACTGAAGGCGAAGCTGCACATGAGCAACAACTGTAAGGCCAGGCCAAACACCAGCTACTAGTAAGTATAAGTCAAACGACTCCCAGGGTGCACTGAGGGCTGGGAGAGGCTCAGGTTCTGACCAGTAAAGCAGAGAGTGTCATCACACACCTAAGACAGTCAATAGGGGTCCAAGAAGAGCTCAGAACAAGTCTCAGAAAGATGAAGCTGAGCCACAAGTAACTTAAGTGCCTGGCAGACAAAGCCCAACCCTCTTTAAAGGAATAAAATACAGTCCTGATGCTCCAACACAACACTGTCATGCTCAACAGTCAATAAAATATTACTTGACATTGAAAAGGAGGAAAAACGAGACCCATAGTCTTAAGAAAAATCAGTGACAACAGATCCAGGAATCAGATATGGTGGAATCACTTCTACAAGGACTGGGGATTACACAGTGCCTCAGTTTTCCCTCCTGTAAAAAGGGATGATGACAATGCTCCCCTCCTAGGGTTCTCATGGAGACAAAATGAGTTAGCACCTGAAAGCTCTTAAAACAATGCCTGGTGGATACTAAGCCCTGTACACATGTTTGTTAAATAGCAAATACATAGAACTAATTTGAAAATAGCCAATCTGATTTTATTGTCTGTTTTCCTGATTTGAAGTTATGTGGTAAATGCATCTGCACCGGATGCACCGGGAGTAAACTGAGGGAAATTTCAGTTCTTCAAAAATAACACTGGGTCATGGAGGAGAGGAACTGCAGCACTCTCACACCTCACTGGACAGGCCTCAGGGACGCACAATTCTTCTATAGTCTTATCTTAAGTGTCCTATGACTTTGAGGGGTATTAAGTTATTTCCAGTAAATTGTCAAGGACACAAGAAGTTTCCAAGGGGATAAACAAAAGTGGTGACTCTTAAGAAAGTCACGCATCTTGGAAATTGCATCAGTGAAGCACCAAAGTAAGCACCTTAGAGAAACACAAAACAAATTGGCTTTGATGTTCTTTAAAGATGAGAGAAAGCAAATCTAAATGAAGAAGGATTTGAGGAAAACATCACAAATAATAAGAGGCTTCAAAATAAAATCAGGGTTATCATGCACTTAGGATAAAAGAATCAAGAAGGTGCTTAAGTTAAATTAAGTAACGTGATTGGTGCCTGAATGACATAGGAAGGTTTTCAAGATAGACATTCAGGGGAAATGACATTTTACTTGAAGGAGACAAGCACCTCATGCTACAGTACATATGCTCTCCTTTCCAAAGTGCTTATACACATATGATGTTATTTGTACGGTCTCATCTCTAAACCTCCTTCAAGCACCTTCTTAAATGTCACGTTCTCAGTGAGGTCCTCACTGACCACTCTCACTGTGCAATCCCCCCGCCCCCCCAATACTCTCTCCCTTGCTTTATTTTTCCCCATAGCGCCCATCACCAACTGACGTATTTTACTTATTTATTTTCTTTTCATCTCCTTAGAATAAAACTGGGGTTTGTTTATGTTTTGCTCACTTTGCTATTCCCAACAGCCTAGGACAGTGCCTGGCACACAGGAGACTCATCATGAAAGAGCAAATAAGTTAATCAATCCAGCCATCCTAAGAGGGAGGGAGCAAATATTAATACCATGTATTTTAAAAGAGGTGGGAGAGGTAAAAAGAGGTTTTTAAAAAATAATCTGTTCTAAATATGAAGAATGGCAAGTTTGTCAACTTCCTGCAGAAAAAAAATCTGTAGAAATTAGTCACCTATGAATGACTAAAAAATATTACAATCACCAGAAGAAGATCTGGCAGTAGACTTCCCGGTATAAGCAGAGAGCTGATACAGGAGTAACATTATTATCATGTGCCTGGGGAGCCCGAACTCAGAGCCCACAATGGACCTCAGAAAATAGAAATCAGACAGCATGGACAGCCATTAGAGTGACTGTAATAAAAGAAGGATTTTGCATGTTCTACATTCCCAGATATTGACAACTTACAGCATTTATTAAATCTGAACACAAGCAACAAAAGTAGAGAAAGATCACACAGAAAAAGTGACTCAGCTGCAGTAAAAGTGTGGGTGGAACTAACACCTATGGCTTTGCTGGGGCCATCATGACCTTCCGTCTCTCTGACGGGCACAAAGTTATCCACGTTCCAGAGTTTCAAAATGCCCCCTCTGCAGCCACTGAGCAAAACCGGGTGGCCTGCCACCATTCCCGGGCACAGACCCAATCCTTGTGTGCGTTTGGAACTTGCTGAGAGAAAAAAGAAAAATTATCCGCATAAGAGGAGCCTCCCAAACAAAATTTTTGTATGAAAACAAGTTACAAATGTTTTTACTGACAAAATTCAATATTTGGAACACTGAATTGGCCTGGAAACTATAAAAATCAGTTGATATGCAATCACTCTTAGTGATTTAAAGAAATAAATCTATAATTTGCTCTGCAATTTGCCTCACTAGTTATCATCAGTCTTATCAGTATTAAAGAGCTAGAATATTAAAAATCTATAGAATCTAAAAGACCTGGAAAGTATACAGGATTTTTCAAATATCACTTCCTCTTCAAAGGAGTAACTATCTCACCTTTCTCTAACACATAGTTCATGCACGTTTGAACACTTTAACCTGATATGCTCTAGGGATTATCTCATAAAATCACTGCCCTAAATTTTGAGCAAGAACATAGAGGCCTAAAACTTTCTGTTGAAGGCTGCAGCTAAACTATACATTTCAAAATGAGAAGACAATAATTATAAGCTCAGACATTATGATCATACTTTATGCATAAATATATTTCTATGCATAATATAGAAGTTACATCCAAGAATGTATATCTATAAAAGAAATGCTTTTGAATGTAATGTCTGCATCTGTTGCGAGGTTTTTTTCTATCAACATTCAGGCTACTTGTTCATTTGCTTTCCATCTGGTTGTCACAGGAAAGTGACAGCAACAGCAGGACAAACGCGCCCACATGAATAGAAGAGAAAGCTGGAACCTGAGAACAAGTTCATGTGTTAAATCATTTTTCCCTCTAGGAATTAAGGAAAGCCACTAATATTTGATTCTACTGACAAAATGCTTCAACCCAACCACCATTCTACAGGAAGTGAGAGAACCACCACTCGTGGAGGTATGAACATGCTCCTGCAGAGGAGGCACCATTTACACTGCTCTGACTTGAGCTACACTTAGATTTCTTTGGACTGTGCATACCTAAAGCAAAAACAAAACAAAATGAGAAACTGTAACTGCTTTGCTCTGAGACTGATTTAATTTAATAAGCAAATGCACAGGGCAATCCCAGATCTCCCAATTCTTATCAGGGCCTATTCTTATCTAAGAGGTTATCATTAAGTGTTGAATGTTGCCCTTTTCATAATTAATAACTCTGGTGGGTAACAATGAAACACTCTTGAAGAGGAAGACCTGACTGATATCATCTTTAAATGATGAAGTTATACTTAGAGGCTCTTCAAGTTCTTATAGAGAATACTGGTGAATTTGAAGTACCCAGTCTATCCAGTGTATTACCTGTAGAAGGTCTTTTTGAGCCAGATTCCATTTCTTGATTCTATTGTCTCTGGACCCAGTAAGTAGGTTATCCTCTTGTATGGTTAGTGCTTCAATGCCGTCATAATGAGGGGGCTCGAAACTGTGGGTGGGACTCACAGTTCCAAGAGCCCCTTCAGTTACATCAAACATCTAAATGAAAGCAGAAAGAAAGCAGTCATCCTATTTAACTTACAAATAAGTACCCATATGTGTTCATTTATTGAGATACATGAGATGCATATTAACCAGACATGATTTGTTTTGTTGTGATATTTGACTAAGTTAATTTAAAAAACCTGCTATGAATGACTCAGAATGAACCTGAGCCCATTTTCACATTACTTTTGCTTACATGTTAGGCATTTAAAGGTAACAATTTTTTTCATGTATGAGTGCACAAATGATATGTTCAATTCTAAAAATACTGAATATCAATCCAGTTGCAGTTCAAATAAGTGACATGATGGTTATTTCACCACTGTTAGGCACCTCTCCTGGTGGTCATCGCAAATACCCCAGAGCTGCTGTTAAGAACTTTTCACTCCCTTCAGTTGCCTTCATCTCTCAGCTGTTGACCTTGTAATGTTCTGCAAAGGCTAGTGTGATCAAAAATAAACTTTCTGGACCCTCCTTCTAGTTAAAAAAGTTTCCTTTTATCCTCAAACATTTTTTTACTCATTCCTTCTTTTCAGTTGCTAAATGTCCTTACTTCTTTCCAAGGTTCACATCTTTGATCTCTTTTTTCGTCTGATTCATCAATTGCCACCCCTTTTCTGTTCACACCTTCCCTCTCCACTGAGCCCATCTCCTAAGCATTTAAACACACTCAAGTCTATAGAATACAAAATCCTCTCTCCTTAACCACTCTCTTTTCAAGTCACTAACCCATTTCTCATCTCTTAATCAAAGTTCCTTAAAAAGGAGCACTTATATGCTTCCTAGCTCTATCACCGTATCCTCTTTTATTCCCGTTGGTTCTTGTAGGATTCCCCAAGGCTGAGTCATGTCAACTTCTTGCTCCTTTGGCCATGTCAACTACTCTAACTCCTTGAACACCTGCTTCTATCTGACTGGCTCTGAAACACACATGTCTAGTTATAGCTTATCTTGAGCCCTGGACTTGTCTTTCAAATGGCCTACTGGGCTTCACAAGGAAATCCTCAAACTTACCATCTCCAGAATAAAACTATGCATCTCTCCTCATCTTATCTGCTACTTGCGTAAAACCTGAAGCCCATAATATGTTCAATATAAAAGATGGTGATAATGGGACTTAAGCAGTACTTGGATGACTGAGCCAACAAGTCTTTAAAATCCCTCCCACTTCTATGACAAGTGATCATATATGTATAAATACTAAGACAACAAAATCAGGAACTATGAGTGAGGAAGATCAGGGAGAGGAAGCAAAGGCTAGAAATGAGAAAAAAGAAAACTGATTAAGAAAAAAGAGTTCTAGGTGTATCCAAATACTTTAACTCTATCATTTAATAGGAGAATATATTTCAACAGCTCTATCACACAACTTTGATGTAATGACCCTTGGAGCCAGTGATGATTCGATCTTGTCCATTGGAAATCTGATCTACAGTAAGACATGTAACAGGGCTAGGTGTCCTGTAACTTTCCTGTGGACTGAGACCTTAAAAAAAATTAATAATTTTGTTTGGAAATATTTCTTAGCGTGCTAAGGCTAATCCTCAACAAAAATAATCTATATTCTTTGATAAAACTTCTCATCATTTTCTACTTGATTTAACTCCACCTCTATACAACTCTGTTCAAATTAACAGTCAAAAACTGGCCAAACTATGATGGAAGCATCAGGAGTACTAAACAAGTTATTCCAAAGTGACTAATGTGACTCAGGTAGTAAACAAAAAGGCACCAAAAGTCCAAAAACTTGCTACAGGTTAATTTTAACTCCCACCTAAGTCCAGGTAAACTTTAACCAGTTAAATGTCCACACATGTTATAGACATATGACTGATGTTATCAGACCCAGTGTGAAATTGGATTAAAACAACTACATCACTGATATAACTAGAAAATAACAATATGGAAAATGTAAGGTTATTTTTTACACACATATATTTTCATACATACACATGCACGTATATGTACACCCATCTTATATACACATGTGCACACATATACACACACATGTATGGGCATTATGTGTGTACACATGTGCACCAGTAAATAGGTAGTCCATTTCATCAGTTATTTTAAAGATATGAAAATGACCAGGAATGTATCTGACTGGTAGGAAAACACATGATGTCAATTATCCAGGGGTGACAGTGAAACTTTGTTTCGTAGCCCTGCCTCAAATCAAGCTGATGGGATGCAGAGATATATTTCACTTCCAGAACATTACCATTTCTTGACAACTTTTTTCTTAGTTACTTTGTTAAGATGAATCTGTATTTAATCATGTTGCTGAAATCAAGCAGGTTTCAAAGGATCTAACTCTTCAGCAGAAAAGAAAGTGTAAAGATTTTCAAAAGCTGATCTTCTCTGCCTCATGTTATGACTAAGTTTCTTCCTCCACAGTACTCTGACTCCAAGAATAAACCAAGTCTTCCTCTCTCCTAATTTTCTTAAACAAGCAATCTTTTTCTACTTTTCATTTTTGAAACAGTACTCAGGGCTGTGTTTCTTCTTTCTCTTTCTCTCTCATTTATTTATATATAAATTAGGTTTATTATACTTTTCAGTCATGCATTAAATTATTACAAGCTATAACTAGTTATTCTGAAAATTTCTAAAATAAATTTCCCTTTTATTAACCACTAACAAATTCCTTCTAGATTGGATTATTACCTGAATTTCCTGAATTGCAAACTTAACTCAGTATCCTGTAATTGCTTGTTCAATGGGCTATATCCTCCATTATGAGATGAGTTCTAAGAAGGTGGACCCCACGTTTGTCTGGCTTAGTCTTTATCCCCAGTGTCTATCATGGTGTTGGTACAGCATCTGCCATAATTGATCTTGAATAACTATTTGTTAACTAATAAATTAATATTCTATTGCTCCCAAGATTTAAAGAACTAAACACTCAAATGAAGGATAAAAGTTCATACTTCAATTTATCCTTTTTCTCTTTTTACTCACTTCATCTTCTTAATACTTCATTTTTTACATATATTATTTCATATTCACCAAAATCCTGTGAGGATTTATGTGCAAAGTTGTAAAGTTTATAAACTGAAAAACTTGAGATATAAGATGCATGACTGATGTTACAAAAAATAATTCTTTCAAAGGTGCTGATGCCGGTAGGATGAGAGTCTGGGTCTCTTCTTGGTAAACAACACAACTGGGAGACATGTATTAAGGAAGGTTGTTTTCCTTCATATACATTTTCCCCAGCAATGGAGATTAAAGAAGGAAAATCATGAGTTTGCTAGTGAGGACAGAAGAGACATTTAGGAGTGTTGTTTTCAACAGAAAAGCCTAAGATTTTATATTAACTTATGGGGTTATAAAAATTAGATTTAACATGCACTAATGATGAGTGAAAAAATACATTTGCTGTATGCAAAAATACATTTTCCTTTAAAATTCTGCCTCTTAAGATCTCACATTCTGACCGCATTTCCAGAAGCTGCATAGAGGAAGGTGCCAGCTGGGTTCAGTGCAACTTGACTGATCTGGTTTCCCCAGAAGGAATAGCAACTGTCTGGCTGGTACTTGCAGAACAAGCGTCTCCAAGAGGAACTTGACCTGAAGACCTTAACAGAGATGAAACAGCAAGATAAGTCACACTTCTGGATAACAGTTAGGCTTAGAATTCCTTAAATTCCTAGGAAACTGGCTGCAGACAAGATCTGGTTACTGTAAGCACCTTACTTAGCACAGCACTTCACACACATGTGACTGGCACTTATAAATAAACATTTTGACAGATAAATAAATGAATGAATGAAGAAAACAAGATGACATGGCTTTAAACTCCTAATTTGCAAGTCTCTTAAACACTAGGAATTCTGAGTCCTGAGTTAAGGATGACTTCAGTATGATTCAGAAAAGATTAGATGACAATGATTTAAAAACTCAACAGGTAATGCAGCGCCACAAAGGTAATTCATTCTCCTGCAGTTTCCAGAAGCCCCCTGAGGGGTGAGCCTACTGATATTCCTTTCATATGTAAGATTTGCCCTTTTCAGTTAAAGACACTGAGGAATTTTAAAATTATTTTCAGTTTTTGTTTACTTTAACCCAATCATATATGGATTAGTTACTATTGCTTAAACATAACTTACTTCTATTTCCTCAGCCAAGTTCTAAGCAGCAAATGTATTTTTAAATTTGGGAACATTTTCTCAGTAAACTTCTAAAATATCAAGTTATAATCAATCTTTTCAAATTAGATTTTACTGAGTCAACTGGATGGGTAAATTTCTAACATAAGATAACAGTGTTCTTTTTCTACAAAACTTCCCTCAAGAGACTTGTATTCAATACAGCAAATAATTAGTAATTCTCAAAATGCAAAATAGAATTTAATGTTAATAACCCCACTCTACGAATTTGTAAAAACTAACCACTCCTATGCTCCCTGCTCTTATTACCAACAGAGTTCACCTTAATTTTAATTATGTAGAACAGTTCATCAATCTTACGACAAAAAGAATCATCTGCTCTACATTTTAAAGACATATATGATAAGAAACACAGAAAACAAACTCATCTTCCAATCACCCAACACAACCTAAAGTTATAAAATATGGGCTAACCCCAAGGCAGTGTTAAGTCCTAATGAAACAAAACAAAACAACAAAAAAATCCTCTCAGTTACTCAATACATGCTAATTAAGTGTTGAAAGTACTTCTTCACCATCTACTATGGTGATTTGAGCCATTTTTCAAGGAGTGGTATTCATTTGAAGCATGTAACTATATAAGTAATAAATACTATGAAAATTTAATTCCTTAGTTATCTGGTTAGGGAGGAAATATGAAATGTGTACTTAGTCACAGATCAAATAGGACTTCTCCCTTTCTGTTTAATATTGAACTCTTATATATTATTTTCTCAATAGGTTTTTTCACCTTACTTTATTGGCATTCTTACTGTAAACACTGTAATGCTCCTTGCAAGTAGACAGGTATAAATAAACAAAAATGCATTCACAGACCTATCTTTTCTCATATTTATAAACAAGGGCTAT
The DNA here is from genome assembly GCF_048564905.1 of Vicugna pacos. NCBI lineage: Eukaryota > Metazoa > Chordata > Mammalia > Artiodactyla > Camelidae > Vicugna > Vicugna pacos. The sequence continues at coordinate 5,178,926 of NC_133008.1, read as the reverse complement.
TTGCCCCTTATGCTGCTTCTCTTTAAGTTACTTATGTTAGCATTTGAATGCACTTTGCCGAGTCTCTGATATCCCACAACTTAATATAAGATGCCGACGCTGTGAAGGCCAAACTTGTATAATTATAGTATTTTACAGATATGACATTGTTGGGATGACCCCCCCCAGTGACATTATCTCCTGCCCAGTCACCAGATTCCACACTTTAAAAGTACAATCTAAAACAAAAAAAGAGGAAATACTGTCAATATGAACTAAATTAGACTTCTATGAGAAAACAATGATAAGGGAACAGTAATTATTCCATTAACCTGAAACAGGCATCCTAACTCCTAACTTCTAACTTGCCACAGGTTCAAGGGCAAAGCAGGTGTAAAGGATTGGATGAAAGCTAGGGATGCATCACACGGTATTAAAAAAGTAATTACACAAAATTTTGAAATAGATATGTGAAAAGAGTCTTGCTCCAAATTGCCCCTGAATTTTAAACAGCCATCCTAAATCAGCCATTTCAAAATCTGCTCTTACCTCCTGACAACACTCCATACTCATAAATACACATACGTTTCTTTCCAGGAGTCACTGATGGATGGATTTTATCTTTGACTCAAAAAACATAATCACAAAACTATTTTGTCTTGTTTTTCTGACATGCTAAATGTATAATTATACTGGAGAAATCAATTTAACTTGAATCATTAGAAAATTATGTTTAGGTAGAGTAAATTTTTTTTTAATGGGGGAATTGCTTGCAATTATTCACATCGCATAAGCTAGACTCTTTTATTTCCCTCATAGAAAATGAGCAAAAATTTTTCTGATTAAACTGAGTCTTGGAACATCCCTAAATGCTAAAAAACTTTAACTAGCTCCCCAAATTCTTATACATGCTTCCTTCTCACCTTCCTAGTCTCATTGCCCATTGTCATGTATATTCTACATTTCAACTCAATTGGATTTAGTTTGCAAATTCCTTTTTTTTTTAAGGATTAGATTTATTCATTTATTTCTGCTTAGGAGAAGTACTGGGGATTGGACCCAGGACATTGTGTATGTTGAGCATGCTCTCTACCGCTTGTGCTATACAACCCCCCTCCCCCCAAATCCACTTCTGCCTCCACGTCTCTGCTTCTGCTCTTCTCTGACCTTGATTGCCCATCCTTACCTGTCAATAGCAACAATCCTGTAAGACTCATCTTAAACACCTCCTTATCAAAGCTTTTCTTATTTTTTACAGCTTGGCATAATCTCTCCCTTTTCTGAAACCCCAAAACCTAGTCTATAAATTTTCAAATCATTTATAGTTGATTTTTTTTAGTTGCCTGCCATTTTACCAAAGGGGTTAAGAGTGCAGGTTTGGAGACGAGTAGACCTAGGTTTCCAATCCTGGCTCTTCCACTTTCTAAGTGTAGCTGGGGAAATTATTTAACTTCTTAAATTTTCAGTTTTTTCATCTGTAAAATGAGGATGCAATATGTACGTCATTGGGGTTGTTGTGAGAAATAAGTGAGATGTAATTTGCATACTGTCCAGTACAGCCTCTGACATACAGGGACTGCTCAAGAAACGGTGGCCGCTACCCACTTTACTCTCTCTGTCACACTGTATGCTGCAATGGCCTTTCATAGATTTTTACGCAGCCTGCATTACTAAGCTCAGGGCATTGCACACATTAGATGCTCAATTACCATAGAGAGATGTATCCCCATGCCATTCTACTCACAGTGCATCAAAAGAGGTTTTACTTTCTTACCAACCATGCAGTGATTTTATATTTTATATAATTCAGGGATTGAACCAGATTATCTCTCAGATTCTTATGAATCTTAAGCGGTTTGACTTTTTTTCAAAACCAGCTCAACGTAATCATTTTTTAAAAGATCTGTTATGTACCCACATGACACAACAACCAGTACCTTTGATCCAGTGAAGAGAAGAGCATCAGTAGCCCTCACACAGAGCGCAGCTGTGTGTGCCCTTCAGCTACGTGCCCACACAGAAGTGGGGCATTCCAATTCCTTTTGAAGCTGGAAGTGGGTTGATCATGCCTCTGAGATGGGAGAAAAAAAAAAACCAAAGCTTTACTTCAGTAGCTGTATCATGAAACTACTTTAATTATTTTTCTCTGACTTTAAGAAGTCTTTCCAAGTAATAGTAATTAAATCCATACTGCTCCTTGTCTCATTTTTTAAGCAAAGGGACACAGTGTGAAACAGTAAAAGCAGTGATGGCGTGCACTGACTAATCAGGTGTCAGCTAGCAGGTGCCTTCTGCAAGGAGCAAAGCCAGTGCTGCATCTGGATTTTCTTATTAGTAATTTCATCTTGTTCAAATTTCATGAAGTAATATTGGGAGCTGTTCAGGTATAGTGAATTCTGACAGGTATGAAAGTATAAATGATGGCTGACTGGAAGATGTGACTCTCTGTCAGGTTGGAATATAATTCTATGTCCAAAAAGACATCCTGGAGAAAGCATAACACATACCACCTAAAATACTAAGAAAGCAAATTTCAAACCAATTTGAAGAAATATATGAATATTTACATAGACAGAAATTCTAAAGGGAGAATGGCTCAAAAATAGCAAAAACTTTAAAAACTCTTAAAAGTGTAAAAGAAAAAAATTTTAAGAGTAAAATTTTAAGAGAACAGTGAGGCTCTTTAGGGAGCTTTCTGATAAATTTAATATTTCTGAAGTTTCTGCTTTATGCCATTGGACTATGAACTATGGAAACAGAAAGTTTATCAAAACACTGTCCCTATCCTAAAGGAATTTAAGACAGGATCTGAACTGAAATAAATGTAAGAGGAAGACTAAAGATGAGTGTGAATTAAGACATGATAAGTATATAAGATGAATGTAACTTTGCTCAGAGCATAAGAAAAATTATGCTGAAATATGCCCATCATCTAAGACAGGGGGCATAATATGAGGGCAGGTGCAGGCATGAAACTCAGCTGTCTGTTTCCTTCTTCTTGATGAGTGAGAACAACCTTCATGATGCAAGGGGCAGGGATAATTCAGAAGAAATATAAGCCCGAGATAAGTTAGAACTGATAAAGAAGACTTGTTCAATGAGTTCCAGTACTTCTGTTTCTGAAACATTATGTCACAAGGTTTTGAAAGTATACACCATTGTGGAGGCAAAGTCATTGTTGGGACACTAAAAGGATCAATAAAGGGGATAAAACACATAGACCCAGTTTTCTAGAAAGGAGAAACATAGTGGATTTCAGAGATTACAGATGGGTAACTCTTGTTGAGTCTCACAGAGGAAAACATTACATAATTATAAACACTTAGATGTTCATCTATAAGAGATAACATGAGCTCACTAATCTCATGGGGAAGTTCTTTGTAGAATTAACAGGCAGCATATTAGGGGAATGTCATATTCACAACATATGTTGACTCCAAAAAGGTCCATACAAAAAGCTTTTCAAATGATATCTTTGCAGATGAAGTGAGTAAGTAAAACCCTATTGTAGGAAGGTAGTCCCACCAGTGGCTGAAGAACCACACCTAAAGGGTCCATGTTCCTGCCAGTCTGGAAAGAGGCCTTCAATGCCTAGTCAATCTGTCCTCAGAAACAAAGACAGACATGGCCTGTGTATTAAATTGATATATTAAAGCAATGCACTGCCTAGAAAAAATTACAAACAAAGGTCATTTAAGTACATACCTAGCACTAAAATATTCAATGGAAAAAATTTAAACATATAATTTAAGTTGAAGAGAGAAGAGAATGCCCCAAGTAGGAAAGGGACTTAACTCAATTTACAAGCTAAAGAAGCTTGTTTATTGATATGAGATCAGTGGCTTAACAATTTTTGATTCCCCTACCAACATTTTCAATGACTTGTGCAATAGAGGTAAATATTTCAGAAGAAAGCAAGAGAGTTACTATATTCTGCTGAGGCCACATCTGGAGTGAGGTTGAGCTCTGGATGCCACATTCTAAGAAGAACTCTGAAAAATGGGAGATTTTCCAAAACTGTGGAAGCAGATCCTAGACTATATCTTATTAGGAACAGATGAATCTAAAACTTTTGAGATGATATGAGAGCTTTCATTACAGAGAGCATACAAAAGCACAGTTAAATGGCTGAATATTTAAAAGATCTGTCAGATACCTACAAAAAGATGTACTGGATTAATTCTACTATGGCTCAAGAAGGCTGATGACAGGCCAATGAATAGAAATTTAAAGGAAGTAAATTTAGGCTCAGGATTTTTAAAAATCCTTTATTTTTAGGGTTTAGTTATAATGATTTCACAAACTGAAGGGAGTTCCTCATTACTAGAAAATAATACCAGGAACTGTAATCACATGGACGTGTAATGACAAAATCCAAAGTATTACTTGCATACATGCATCGATTTGAGGTTTTTGAAACTAATGCTCAGTAACTTGTTGGTAATCTAAGAATTTAACCAGAACTGAAATGGGAGCAAAACCTCCTCAAAAGTCTGAATCTGCCATTTCAAAATCTTAACTGATGGGGGGTTTAAAAGCTATGAACTGAAGCCATCAAATTGTAACTATTGCTTCACATGTTGAAAGCTATGGTCTAATACACAGTCAACTGCTACTGTTACTTCGAAAACAGAATATGTATGTATGTATGTATGTATGTATATTCTAAGCTGACTATAAAGAAAAAAAAATCCACATTAACAGCCTAAGAGCTGCATGATCTGCATTTAATGACACAAATCACCCTAAGGGGGAAAAAAACTAAACACTATTCTCAGTTACAGAATACTATGTCTCCAAAAAATTGCCTCCATTCAGATCATTCTCTTTATCCTAAGCAGTTATTAAATGTTCCCCTCATGACATAACATCCAACACAATTCTGTCATGTCAAAGGTTGTAATATTACAAAAGTAAATATTTGCCTCCAGTGACAATGTATGGCAAAGCCTAGAGACCAGGATGTCTTTTTTTCATTCTTACTTGTTTTTATTTTTTCAGACCTTTGAAGAAAAAGAATTTCAGCACTAAATAAAGAATTTTATTCATTAGATACTTAAAAGTGCTCTCATATATTCAGAATATTAGGGTTAATACTTTGTAGAGATTACCTTATATCAAAGATAATAGAAAAAATACAGAAATTGGAAACATACATCCATGCTATTTTTTCCTATTAAAATTAATCTATTCACGTTCTGAAATATATAAATCAACTTTAAAATTGTTTAAGTTAAGGTTAAGTACTGCAAACTTACACAACAGACCTGATGTGAAGGAAAAAAAATGCTTACTTTTGTTCCATGCCAAACCAGTAAAGTCTTGCAATGCTGTGAATGAGATTAATTTCCTCTCCCTTCCCCTGCCTGACTTCTGGAGGATCTACTGATGATCAGGAAAATGGCCATAAGACATGGGGGGAAAGTGCAAAGGGAAAGGAGACAAAATGATTAGTGTAAAGAGGAAATGATAGAAAGAAAAAGAAATTAAGGGTCCAAAAAAATCTGTAACATGAAAAAATGCAACATTGTTGTTTCTAAAATAGCATTTACTAGTTAAAAATATTTATTATTTTTTAAAACCTCTTTTTCTTTCTATACTTCAGGTACCATAGTATCCTTTTTCCCCAGCATACCTTTTTTCATCACAAACCCTGCCATAAGCTTCTTACTTAAAATCGATAAACCAACATGAAAAACTACCTTATTCATCTCCCACAATTTGAGGGGGCAATATTCATTGAGGAAATTAATTTCCATAGAACTAAATTTCTTCTAAAGAAAACTTTTAGATTATAGACAGAAAACAAGTAGCACAATTTTTTATGTTATTATACAAAAAACTCTGCCACTACTTGGAGAGTTATGATCACAAAAATATATTATATATATATTAAAATTTATGGTTAAAAATATTAGTGCATTGACACTTACCAGTTATGAATGCAATGAAAATGGGACTTGCTTAAAGTTTCTAGGAAGGCATTTTAGAACATCACTGAAAGGTCAGAAGGTAGGAAAGGCAGAAAGTCCCCATGTACCTCCGACAGAGAAGAGTCACTCTCATCAGACCTACAGGGAAAGAGTCAGAATTGTGAGGAGAAAGACTGCAGATGGTAACAGGCGGACACTGAGGCTGAGCTGATGCAATGGTATGAATAATAGAAACACAGCAAACATTTCCTTTAGTGGGCCCTGCTTTCCTATTTGCGCTGGATATCAGCAAGTTCAATAGACACCTAAATTAGCTAAAATATTTTGTTCTTATGTTTTCTACCAAGATTTGGGGGGGGTCTATTACTGATTCATGGAACCTATCTGTCCTCGCTTTCTAAAATGTAGGCCCTGAAGAGGAACACCGTCAGGTAAATGAAGTCCATCACTTCAAGGTGCTATTTAGTCTGACTAGTACCAGGAAACTTTTCCCACTTCACTAAACATTAATGAATTTCATTCCTCTTGATAATTACTGTAGAGTCTCATATGAAAGTTACACAAATACATGTCTGCGTGGGGAGCGAATCAGTCAAAACTTAATAACTTCTGATATAACTCATTTCAAAAACATGGAGGCCTTCTGCCTAGCCAGTCCCTCAGTAACAGCGGGGAGGTTTTGGTGGGATTTTAAAAATAGCTGAGCCATTCCTGTCAGCCTGACCCTCAGTTCTCCAGGACTGACAGTAAGGCTGGTTATTATGATACTGAATATTTAGCGTGTAGTGTCATACAATAGGCTTGGGAAGGATGAGAACAGAGTGGGTGCTCGCATGTCATGTCATCAGAAACAATGTGTGGGACCTAACTTCTAGCAGGTGAAATATGCTAGTCTCAAAAAGGGGCCCAAAGAAAGTGAATCAGAAGGTAGGTGAGGGTTTGGGGTAGTCAGTTCTTCTAAGTTTTAATTTATAGAGATGGCAATGCAGTTAAACAATTGGTAGCTGATAAACTATTTCAGTAAAAAACATGGAACTATGATTAGACTGTCACGATTACCAAAAGACTGACAAAATGTTACTACTGTAAATACAAGGTGGACAAAATTTAGTAATTCTTCATATCACTAGTGAAAAATGGACTTCCTAAAGGCATTCCTAATGTTCTACTCTTTTCTCAATTAAATGAGAGGTATGATTTAACAATGTTCAAGAATCTTTTAATACTTGTTTTTAAATTTAAAAAAAAATCACCTAACTAGATCACTTTAAAGGACATATCATCTACTGATTAAACCATATCAAAATCTAATCAAGAATTTTATCCATAAATTAAGTAGATTAAAGATTACTTCAAAATAATAGTGTATCTTTCTAAGTCTACAGAGCCATTTAGCGTTACCAAACATGCCAGACATATCTTAAACAGTATCCTGTAATTTCAGAAATCGTTGATATGTATAGGAAGATCACAGCATAGAAAACAAATTGGCGTGGGAGGCTGGATATCAAGTACATACATCCACAATGTTATAATTCAAAATCAAAGCAGACAAGTCAGACTTAATAAATACTTTATGGCAACACCTTTAGTATGACATTTTTACAAGAGAGATTCTGGCTCAATGTGGGAATATTTTTTCACTTCAACTTTGATGAAAATTATATTTTCCCTACCCCTCCAACTTTTCTTCCCCAACAGCCCACCCTTAGTTCTATCCCCTCCACACATACTCTTTTTTTTTCAGGAACACAATGACTCAAATTTTGTGGTGGATTTGCAGAACAAGCAAATGATAACATGTTACACATCTGTGACATGGTCTTTGTCAGCTGTGATATTCACCAAAGGTAAAATAATTTGCCTCTTTTCAAGGCAGGCTATCGAATTAGAGGCTTTTATGGGCTCAATGAAGATGAAGAATCCCAAGGAATTTCAACTTCAAGTGATCACAAAAATGCTTCAATTCTAACTGACTTGCAAAAGGAAAAGGCAAGGCAAGTGCTGCAGTGGAGCAATGCAAATCTACAGCAGGGAATGATGATCAGCAGGAAAATAAATTCATCTAACTTTGTGTATATAGTTCATTTCCCATTAGAAAAACACGTAAAATACAGCACGAGTGCACAAGTCTGTCTCCACCTCCCGCACAGAGAGAGAGCTAAGTGTTCTCCCTAGATTGTATTGAAAGGCTCAGGAATATTATAACCCGTAGTTGGGACTCTTTAACATAATGAATTACTTATCCTGCTGAACTAATGTGTTTCCCTGAGAAACAGTGAGACGATTAAAAACATTCAGTTCATTACAGGGCCAGCTTGGTGGGGAAGAAGGGGGTGAAAGACTAGCCTCTGAGGCTCCAGAGTCTGAGCTACAAGGAAAAAAAGTTAAATAGGTGGCTTTAATTGACTTTTGTTTGTTAGAAATGTTATAAGAAACATGCTTTTAAAAAAAAAGCTTCTCAATAGAGAATTCCTTACTTCCTTTCTTCCTTTTTCATAAGATAAAATGCACTCTGAACAATTTAATTTTCCCCCCACTGGATTGTGTTAGATTGGCCAAAGACGGCACTAAAGAAAAAGTTCTGTTGGCTAAAATCTAAACTCAGTATGAATAAATCAAGGCAAATTTAAAATTATACAATTTTACACTTGAGACCAAGATGCTCACTTTATAGATGAGGAAACAGACCCTGAGAGATTAAGAAGGATTTGCTTATTCAACTGATTAATTCATTTATTTTTCAATTACTTATTTGCTCCATCCCCTATCTCCTAGTTATTCTTTGAGATATTTGATTCAGTAGAAACAGGTAAATTACATCCTTAAATACAGGAAGCAAGGATGATTAGAGCAATTTCCATGACATTCAAGGCAGTTAAACCAATGGTCGAAGTAGAGAGTGTGCATGATGGTACAGGGGAGGGGATGGTATCAGATCATTCATTTGGGTACAGAAAATACCCAAAAACTTCTTTTTATATTTAATATTGAAGAAATTGGCTTTACCAATATTTGAATACAGATTGCCATTGATACTCTCACTTAAGACCATGTCAGAGATCGACCTGCCATCTGCAGCCCATTAGGTGACCCAAGGGAAAGGTGAGTGTGCCACAGGTAGAAGGATACAGGGGCTCTAACCCATTTATAACTTTCTGCATGTTGTGGTGTTGCAATTTACAAATGCCCAGGTAAGTGGACCATTGGATTATATTATATACTGTTAGGCAGACTAACCCTCACAAAACACACACATAGCTTCTAAAAGATTTCAACAACAACAAAATTAATCATAATGCCAATTTAAATATGAAAGAACAGCAAAAAAACAGCATAACTCACACATCTTCTAACACCAGATTTTTTCAACCACTTTAAAGCGGTGAAATCAATCTGTGTTATCAGATAACAGTCAGAATTAATTTCAAATTTTTCTAGAAGACTATTTGAGTTACAGTTTTAATAAACCTCTCCTCAAACGTATATTAAGTCCACAATGACATACACAAATAATTGAAAAATAAATCAGAGTACATGATCGATTTAATTTACAGGTATATGTGTGACCAAGAAAATTAGAAGACCACAAGCTGACAGCTGATTCGATTGTCTTAAGTCAAATCAGTCACAACCCCAGAGTCAGCCTAAATATGGAAAATAATTCCACTGCTGTCCTTTAGCATCTCAGTGCCGCTGATGTTTTATACATCCTATCAGATAAAAAAGCATTAGTAACTGACTGCTTTTGTTCCTTGGTCTTTGGTTTTTCTGCTTTCTCACACACCTTTCTCCTTGCTATGGGGGGAGGCTCTGGTGTTTTTTTTCTGACAGAGATGACTGTCTGGAACTAACAAAGAAAAAGATTCTGTAATCATCTAATTTTAAATATATACACATAGAACTTTGGCAATTCAACCTAAATTTTTAATAGATTACTAAGTAGAACTTGAAAAAGGTTACTTGGGAATAAAAGATAGAATTAGGATAGGAAAATATTACATGAGTTATTTTTAATTAATGGGAGCTTGACAATAGTATATTTAATTTTTAAATTGGCGATCTTATCAAAAATATATAAGCCTATTATCTTTGAACATAAACATCAATGCTATACTGCCAAATAGCTAACATGAATTTTTAAGTTTTAAATGTCTTTAAGTTTGATTAAAACTGCTTTAGGTGAAGAAAAATTGTCTTTACAATTTTGCAAGAACAAAAATATTAGAATATCAGAATATGAGAAACAATGAAATTTAATGAGTTATTATTTACAGAGTCACAAAAGAATACTACAGGTGAGCACAGAAAATGTTTTACTTAACTAGTATTTAAGTATTAGTTAGCTATGTAAATTTTGGTAATAAAAATATTCTCAATTTATTACAAATTTCAAATGTTGAATAATGGCTATGTAACTAACAATTTAAGACTGATTTTTGTGTATAGTGGTAATGAATTTTAATTGGAAAAAAATGAAATTTTGCTATCCTTGGCTAGTTATACTAATAAGGAAAAAAACACCAAAGAATTAGAAAGCAGGATCCTCAGAATGGGCTTACAGTGATTCCTACTGAAAGTGAAAACTAAATGTAACTAAACTTCATGTGCCTGATTTTTCTAACCAGAGGAAATCACATTTTAGAAGTTCTGCATCATTTAAGTCATAGGCCTACTTAGGTGAATGATTTTGTTTTATGCAATAAAAGTCATGATGTGATGGGCTGTAAGAGTCATTGTACCAGCACATGACCAGGTCTGAAATTTGTACAGAATTACACAAGCATCTTAATTGATGAAAACTTCTGCCATCATCAAAATTAACTTCGGAACTAAAGGTAGCAGATGGGCTTACTGAATGGAAGACAATGAAAATACCTTCATGAGATGAAGAAAGTTATGAGAAACAGGTATTCAAGGTGAGGGCAGGGAGTTTGTTATATTTTATTATTTGCAAAGTCATCTAGTGTGTGCCACTTTTTTGGCACTATTTCTCAGCGCAGTCATGTGTTCATCCAGTAAATCATTTGCTAGATCATATGTGAGGGTTAGTTTGAAAAAAGTCATTAAAAATCTTTACCAGTGAATGACTGATGTAGTTGTAATACAACTAACAAGAAATACACACACATGCACACACACTGGCCTGTGTAGGAAAATTATTCTTCTCAAGATAATTATGAACAATTTCTAAATAAAATCTATTTTGAATAGAATGTTTCTTGTTAAGATTATCATAGATGGGAAATGTTCCCTCCTTCAACTCTTTAATAACACAATAACAATTCTTTGTGTATACACTCACTCCAGACATGCAATGTCTTCAAGGCAAAGAATTAGGAAAGTTCAAAATGTATTAAGCTGGTAATTGACATCTGCATTTTTCTTTAAAAGTGACAGCAAAAGTCTACTCACCTGCCCAGGCTCTTAGAATGAGGATGTACCATGATTTAGAGCAAACTGGAGAGTCTTCAAGGTTCTGTTTGATGTAATGATTTTACAGGTGTCACTTTAACCTATATTTGTTTCTAAATAAATTTTGTCTGTAATTCACATCTCAGCCTTTATAAAAATGATACTGTTTAAGAAAGACCCTAAAACTTAGAAATAGGACAGAGCAATTTCAACAAAGCACGTGTCATTTAAATTATTTTGAATATTCAAAAAATTAGGGGACATGACACCTAGCAGAAATTACTTTGAAAACTAGAGATCTTATTTACATAATTAAAAAAAAATAGAAATAAGAAATTAGCAACATGCATATTAAAAAAAAATCAAAAGAAAGGAAGTTGGTTTAGCTGGGCCAGACTTACATGCTACCTACCTTAGAAGCGAAGCCAGATGGGGGAGGGAGCTCTTTTTCCCTAGCAGAAGTACTAGTCTCAGTATTCATTCCAATCTCTTGCCCTTCTGCAACGGGTGTAAGAGGGCCAGGCAAGAAGGCATCTCCTGCACTAGTGTCTGAAGGTAAAAACATTAAGCATGTCTTTTCCTAGCAAGTGTGTCAAATATAGCATGTAAGACAGTGACAAGCCAGAGCCACAGCCAGGTAAGATTTTCAGGGGTCATAATCATAGCCAACATTTGTATATGCTTATTGGATGCCAGAAACTGTTCTAAATACTTTATTATATTAGCATATACTATCATTATTCCAGTTCACAAATGAGAAAACGGAGGCACACAGAAGTTAGAAGCCCAAAGTCACAGTAAGTGGCAAAGCCAGTTTCAAAACCAGGCAATCTGCCCCCAACATTACTGTGCTATGCTGACACTCATGGCCAGCTCCCTCAGTGTCTCATAAAAAAAAAAGAAAGAAAGAAATTAAACCAAAAGATAATTGCAGGGGTTTTCAACTGAATTTTGATTTTTCTCATGCTTATATGATTTATTTAATGTAAATTTTATTTTAATATCAATTTTTATATTTGTATCTCCATTTCCATGACCCTGCCCCCTGACGTCTTAACTGGATGTTTAATCTGCCTGCTGGATATACAACGCCAGCCCATCCTAGCTTTTGGCAGCATGGTGAGGCAGGTGAAGGTTAATTTTCCCTAGAATCGAAATTCATCTTAAGCATTCCCTTCCATACTCCTGGAAAACCAAGGGACTACCTTGTTGTTAATGCTTAGAGTTGGATGTTATCACTAACGTATTAACAGATAATCAAGGTGTTTGCCACATTATAAACCTTTATAGTGCAGACACCCTGCTGTATTCAACATCGCATGCTCTGCGTTTAACATAGTGCTGGTACAGACCTATTTAAAGCATACAGTCAACTTCCTTTATTCAATGAGTGAAAAATAAATGATTTGAGAGCCTTTTAGGCATCTTTGCAGTTCAAAAGGAGTGGCAGAGAGCAAGAGAAAACTTTTGGAAAGAAAAAGCCCTGCAGACACGCACCCCTCCCCTCCCAGGCCCCCTGCAGCCAGCGCACCTCCACTCCAGGTGCCCGCCCGCCCTCGGTCCATCCCTCTGCTCGAAAGTACACAAGAAAATAGAAATTATTCCTAAAGAGCCCAAAGCTTCATAAAACAGGCAAATCCATTCATGTGTTCCTTGGTCTCCTATCTCGCTGAGACTCACACAAGTCAGAGAAGAGGAAAGGCATGTGGCTGAGGAACCTCTGGAGGCGGGTGGAGGGTCACCTGGTTTGGGATTTGCTTATTCACTCAAACACTATCCAGTGATAGGATCTAAAACACTCTGGGGGAAACGGGGGTGGGGGGGAGAGGTTGGCAAGTCTGTCCGGTTCCCTGTTTCTCCATGGAAAGAGCAGGAGCAGGATCTCCCCAAAAGTGTCCTTCAGAGGCACAAAGGACCCCGGGGTGACCAAGCTGAAGCATCCATTCTCATGCCACAGGGAACTTGCCCTTCAACCAGGTCTGGGAGGGAAAACACAGAAAAGAGAAATGGTGACAAGTGAGCGAACGCACAGGGTCCAGCCAATGCATGTCCGAATCAGGACACAGGGAGTCTTCCCACCGGGCAGGGGCAGCAGGGACCAGTGAGGAGAGACAGTGGTCAGTGTGGGACGTGGAGCCCACATGGAGGAGCCCACCCTTCCCTGGCTCACGGTTCCTTCTCAGCCAAGGACGGTTAGGGAGTCCCAGGGATGACACAGCCAGGCACCCTCCCTCCAACCATCCTTCCAGAAAGGGAAGACACACAGGCAAAGGGCTCACAGCAGGCAGGCACCATCGCAGGGGAGTGGGGACCGGGACCGCCCTCCCGAAGGTGTTGGGTGGGGGGACTGGGAGGAAGCAGTAGCGGGGGGACAACAGTCACACTCAGGACAAGAGGCCCAGTCTCCAGCTGAGACACGTTCCAGGGCATCTCCCTGAAAGTGCCGTGGGAAATAAGAAGGAACACAAGACCCAGAAATTCGAGTTGTCCACTGGACACACACAAACACTAAGCTGAAGGAGACTGGGGGAGAGCCAGAGTCCAAAGACTGGCTCCTGAACACAGTTTCCCATCTGGTCCTGCAGACATCCCCGAAGTACGAGGAGAAGGTCATTATACCTTCTCGTGGGCTGTCTACACACGTTTCGCTTTTGGTTTTCTTTCAAGTCTGCTGTAACATACAACCACAAAAAAAAAAAAAAACAAAACAACACTGTATTTGTACAACTGATGTATGTTACATAAACAGAGCCTTTTACACTAAGTCTACCATGAGAGCACCTTTTACAACTTAGCACTAGAGAAACAAGTGAGCTTTACATTTCCGGCTTCAAAACCACCCACAGCCTCTGCTGGCAGGATTCATCACAGGAAGGAATCAGTGCCCATCACTTTATTATTGCTCCATAAAAGCCAGTGGCATCGTATGACACGTATGGCCAATTAATCTATGACAAACGAGGCAAGAATGCACAAGGGAGAAAAGACAGTCTCTTCAATAAGTGGTGCTGGGAAAACTGGACAACTACATGTAAAAGAATGAAATTGGAACATTCTGTAACACCATATACAAAAATAAATTCAAACTGGATTAAAGACCTAAACATAACAGATACTTTAAGACTCCTAGGAGAAAACATGGGCAGAACACTCGTGGACGTACATTACAGCAGCATATTTCTTAAACCAGCTCCGGGACTATTAGAAATAAAAGCAAAAATAAATAAATGGGATCTAATTAAACTTAAAAGCTTTTGCACAGCTAATGATACCATCAACAAAATGAAAAGACAACCTACAGAATGGGAGAAAATATTTGCAAATCATGTGACTGACAGGGGACTAACTTCCAAAATATACAAACAGCTCACACACCTTAGTATCAAAGAAACAAGCAATCCAATCCAAAACTGGGCAGAAGACCAAAACAAGCAATTCTCCAATGAAGACATACAAATGGCCAACAGGCACATCAAAAAATGCTCAGCATCCCTAATTGTCAGAGAAGTGCAGATCAAAACTACAATGACGTATCACCTCACACCAACCAGAATGGCCATCATTGAAGAGTCTACAAACACATAGATGCTGGAGAGGGTGTGGAGAAAAGGGAACCCTCCTACACTGTTGGTGGGAGTGTAAACTGGTGCAGTCACTACAGAGGACAGTATAGAAGTTCCTTAAAAAACTGAAAATAGACTTACCAGGTGATCCAGCAATTCCACTCCTGGGCATATATCCGGAGAAAAATAAAATTCAAAAAGATACATGCACCCCAATGTTTACAGAACACTATTTATAACGGCCAAGACATGGAAATAACCCAAACATCCATCAACAGATGACTGGATAAAGAAGGTATGATACATATGTACAGTGGAACACTACTCAAGCCATACAAAATAATTAAATAATGCCATTTGCAGCAATATGGATGGACCTGAAGATTGTCAGTCTAAGTAAAGTGGACTGGAAAGAGACAGAAAAATGCCATAGGACATCACTTACATGAAGAATCTCAAAAACAATGGCAATAAAAAGGACACAAATGAACTAATTATTTTGATTTCTGGAATACATGTAAAGCTCCTTGACCTTGGCAGTCCACCCAGCTCGGCAGGCAGGACTCGGGCAGCGCGCGCACCTGCCGGCCCACTAACTGTTGCTCGGGGAGCGGCGGATCACGCGGAGACAGCGAGGAACTTGAGGCCCGGAGGATGCAGCTGAAAAGAGGGGATTTGAAATCTCCTCTGAATGAAATAGAGTGCTGTAGCAGAGGGCAGAGCACAGATTAATGGCTGAAACAGCTAGTTCTTCTCTCCCTTCTCTTCTAACACATTTAGACATTTTGTCCTAAAGAACTTTATGAAACAGTTTACTTGCTATTGTCCGTTTTTAGTTTAGCCACCATTTTAGTGGGAATGAAGTGCTGTCTCATCGTGGTTTTGATCTGCGTTTTCTTGGGGGTCAGTGATGTTGAGCATCTTTTGGTGTGCTCAGGGGCCATTTTTATACCTTCTTCAGAGAAACGTCTGTACAGATCCTCTGCCCAATTTTAATTTTTACTGATGAATTGTAGGAAAAACTGTGTGTTTTTTAAAAGAGGGGCAAGTCCAGGTTGGTAGAGAGGCAGGTTTGAAAGCATGAGCTGCGTTGGCCACAAGTCCGGACACACACACAGGTGCACACACATGCTCACACTCATGGGAACCGCATTTCTACATAAGTCCAGGTACATGCCCAGGGACACAGGCATAGGGACTCATGGATGACCAAACCTGCGTACACCCGCAAAGAGCCTGTGTGTGATGTGTGTCACACATGTGGGCATAAAGCACAGTTCAGCGACCCCGTGTACTGGGGCCAGGCCTGCCTCCCAGGAGCATGGCCATATCAGAGCAATTATCCTCATTTTGCAAAGTGGGGACACTGAGACACGGAAAGTCCCCTTGACTGGTCCAAGGTCACCCCACTGGCCAGTTTTAGAGTCTGGACTTGACTTGGTCTCAGTCTCTGAGCCCCATCTCTGGGACTGTGTGTGGCCCCCAGACCTATGATCTCACGTCAATCATTTCAGAATGTCAGGCCTGGGCTCCCCCACTTCCTGGGCTGCTGTGTGACCTTAGGCAGCATGCTGTCCCTCTCTGGGCCTCAGACTCCTAGTAGGGTGACACAGGATGGTCGCCAAGACCCTCCCCAGCCCTCAACCCCAGGGAATGGGGACTCCATCAAGGTGAGCCCCCTTCAGCCAACTGGTGGGTGAGGAGGTGGACCCTAGAACACAATCAGAGCCCAGCACAGGGCTGGGCATGCAGTTGGTACTCAATGCATATTTGTGGAATGGACCTGACTTGACCCTCAACCACCTCGCAATCTGGGGGAATCACACTGGTCCCCAGTAACAGGGAAAAATAGCCAAGCACACAGAAGGGCCCGTTGGCATTTGCAGGGCACAAGCACAGAGCTTGTGCAAGGATAGGGTCTTGGGTTTCTAGCGGCCCCTCCCGAGACTGACGGGGCCACGTCCTGCTATTGCTGAGGGCGGTGGGATTCCCTCACCAGAGCTTGGCTTTGGTCCTGCCGACATCTCTGAGCTCTGTACCCACGGTGGCAGGTGCTGGGAACCACACAGACCTAGCCGTGGTCTGCAGGAAGCCTCTGTGCTCATGGGCAAGGCAAGAGGGACCTGAGAGACAAGGGCCAGGATGGCAGGATGGGGGCTGTGGAAAATAAAGAATGAGAGCTGGACTCATCCATCTAAGGGGCCTCTGACCCAGGTGGAGCCAGGAAGTTCCAGGGGTAGGGGTTACCAGGTGGACAGTGTCAAGAGCAACAAGAGAGTTAGATCTGCCATTGAGGGAGGTCAGGTAGGCCGATCTTCCATCTGGCTGGTGGTCTGGGCAGGCTGCCTGGAGGAGGCATTGGAACTGGCCTTGGAAGGTTGTTCAAATTTGGGCATGGAGGGGAAGAAAATTCCACCAAAAAGATCAGGAAACCCAGGAACATGTGAGAAGCACTGGAATTTGAGTTGTTTTGGGTGGAGGATGGGGTCAGTGGGCTGAGGGGTCGAGCCAGGCATGGACTTCAGGCTTGGACTGCAGGCCTCCCCTTTCCAGCTCAGGAGGAGGAGAGTGAGGGAAAATGTGTGTGGGGGCTGTGCAGGGCACAGAACTGCAGTCTGAAGCCACCTGGATGGTGGCTGGGGGGTGAGGGAGGCAGGAAAGAATGGCTCCCAAGCCTGGGCAGATTCGTGGAGGGAGGGGCTTTCTGGGGAGAGGATGGTCCAAGCAAAGATGAATACGGGACAGGGTTTAGGGAGGACAGAGACGTCTAACTGCGATGAGCAGGAATGGGGAGAGGGGCAGGAGGCAGAGAAGAGGCCCAGATATGCTTTTCTGGGGTGGGGGTGGGGGTCCTACCCTTCACCCTGACCCACAGACCAGGCTCCTGGCCAAGGCCCTTGACCCAACTACCCCGCAGCGCGGTCACCAAGCCCTGCAGTTCCAACTCTGAATATTCCCCAAATCTGACCCCCTTTCCCTCCTCCGGACATTGGGGCCCACACACCTTGGCCCCCCAGTGGTGAAGTCTCAGCCTTTCCTCTTCTGTCCTCCCTCCTCCCCAGCTTCTCTTGTCTTCACCCCAGGACATCATCCACGCAGGTGCAGAGAGCCTCACCCGCCCAAACTCCAGGCCGCCAGCCTCAGGGCCCACCCAGCACCCACATCATGTTCATTTGGGCCGAGTCTTCCCTTCGTGATGATGGGGACAGCTCTCTGGACCTTGCTCATGCTGTACCCCTCCTGGTACACCCCCCTTTTTTCTAATGAGCTTCTATTCCTCCATCAACACCTAGTGCAGGGATCACCTCCTCCAGGAAGCCGCCCACCCCAGGCAGCCTCCCCCTGGTCAGGGTCAGGCTCTCCTGGGCTCCCACAAACCCAGCACTTTGCCAGTTTCCTTCTCTGTTTCCCACTTGGACTGTGAGCCCCAGAGATCCTTGCCTTGGTCCAGGGCCCCATGCAGTTGGGGCTGGGAAAGTGATTGGGGCAGTTTGTCGACCCCCTGGCATGTTTCTCTCTCTTTTCATTTCATTTGTTCATTCATTCATTCATTCGTTCACCCATTCACCGAGGGTCAGGGCTGGGGTTCTGGGCAAGGAGGCAGAGGATATCCAAGCCCCTGTAGAGCTGGGCTGTCAAAGTGACACCAGCGGAAGCCTGGACAGCTGACAAATGGTCCTCATGCAGCTTCAGTCAGGCCTGGCTCGCAGGGCCCTTTTGATCCGGGAAAATGAGTGCCTGGGGCCAGGGCTGGCTCTGGGAATCGGCTTTCCGGGGCCAAGGAGGGAGGCTCAAGGAAAATACATGGCTCCTGCACGCATCCTGGGCCCCCAGGGAGCTGGGGAGAAAGAACAACACTGGTTGGAGGCTGGCTTCCCGGCAGACGGCACGCCCGGGCCTCACCGACCCGTGCCCTCACCTCCCACTTGCCCCCTCTCTGTCCTTCAGCAAAGGTGCACAGAGCTCCACGGGCATACTGGGCTTTCACTGAGCGGCCATTTATTAAGTGCCGACTGCATGCCAGGGCCTACACCAGGCATGAGGGTGAGGAGTGGGAGAGATGGGTGGGGCATGTGCACGTATTAAACACCTGCTGTTGCTGGGCTGGGTGCCATGGAGAGGTGCCTCCCTGAGCCAGAATGGGTGCACACACTGACTTTGCCACCTGCTGCTCTGTGACCTGCAGCAAGTTCCACTGCCCCCTGAGCCTCAGTTTCCTTATTAGTGCATCAACCCTCAGGTCCCTGAAGGGTGGTGAGAATGGAGTGAAACATTTGATAAATGTACACCAGGCTCTGCCAAGTACTGGCTTCTCACTGACCCTCATGTGGCCCTCTGTGTCGGGCCTTATGGAAAGGAGCCCCATTGAACGGGTAAGGATATAGGCTCAGGGAGGAGGAAGCACTGATGTGCGGTCACCCAGTGGGAAGAGGGGAGTGGGCTCCAGGTCAGGTGGAGGTGGGGGCCACATGTCCGGGGCCAGAAACGATGGAGTGCAGCCAGCTTATGGTGTACCATGCACTGCCCACACACTCGTCCCCACCCTGAATTTAGGGTATTTTCTCATGGAAGCCCATGGAAATGTGTTCTCAGGCTACTGATCAATCAAGTGGGCTGGACATTAGCCTGCGTGAGTGACACTGGGCCCTGGACCTGGCGTCCACCCTGCCAGCCCTGATGATGCCAGGACACTCCACAAGCTGATGTCCTGGGAGCTTCTGGGCCACTGTGAATGCCCCCCGGGCCCTCTTTCCCCCAACCCTGCCTCCTAGGACACCCCCACCTAGAGTCCTCTGCCAAGGAACCTGGTTAACTTATGTTATTATATAATTTTGGAATGTCTAAGTGTCTTTTATATCATTGTGACCTACACTGGGTACTGGGGGCGGGGGCGATGGACACCCTGTTCCTGAGCCAGGCCCCTCCTTCTGCCTGAAACAGACCCTTGGACCCTTGGGGCCCCTGATGCCACCAAGTCATCCCACTGTCCCTCGGCCACCAGGTGCCCCTGCCAAGACCCCACCCTCCCTGCAGAGTGTGTCAGCAGTGGCCCTTCCCTTGGGTGGGGGTGGGGGTGGCACTGTGGTCCAGGCGGGATGGTGGTGGCTGAGGCGCTGCGTGTCCCTGCAGTGTCCCACTCCAGGAGAGCTGGCGGGTTTCTGACAGGCTGTGTCTGGCCTCCCTGGGAGGGGAGCGCTCAGCTCCAGTAAAGCTGGAATCAGAGGAGTGAGTGTGTGTGGAGCCCCTGCGATATCTCGCCCCTGGGAGGGGGGACACAGGAGCTATCCCCCTCCAGGACATACCCCCAACCCCCCCAGCCCTCATGTGGCTCCCGCCCTTCTGACTTCCTCACCCCTCTGTGGGCTGGGCTAGGCTGGGCCATGCTGATGGTCCTTTCTGCTCCACCCTCCCCCACTCCTCACACCTTTCCCAGGTCCCATGGGCGAGGGTGGTCTTGGGGGACACAGGGAAATCTTATCCCACCTGCCTCCAGCGACTCGTGGGGGCTAGGCCCAGACACTGAGGCCTCCTTAGACAGCCTGGGTCAAGCTGCAGGGACGGGAGGCCCTTGGCCTGGTGCCATGGGGCTGGATGGGGGCTGCTCTCAGAAGAAGGGGGAGCCCGGGGGTGGGCAACCCACAGCCAGGAGGCCCCAGCCCCAGCTGTCTCCCTCTGTGCCTCCCTTCCCCTTCTGACCCCAGCTGGGCTCTGGCCTCAGGGTCCCTGTGGGTCTGTCCCATTGAGGCTGGTGGGTTTTGACTCAAGTGCCCCCTGAGGGGTGCCCCTTGTCCTCTCCAGGTGTGGGAAGGCAGCCAGAGGCTCCTGGGAACTCAGCGGCCCCTAGCTGACCACCAGGCCTAGGTGCTTCTCCCCAGAGGCCCGGCCTCCGCCTGCAGTAACCGTGTGAGCAGGAAGGATGAATGGTAGTCCAGCCGAGGGCCAGAAGGCTTGTGGTGGGGCCTGTTTGGCCACTGCCCACTGTCCAGGCAGCCTGGCATCAGGCAGAACCACTGATCAAACAGCCCCTGTCTGCCTGGGCACCCACGGAGCCTGGCCCCAAACCCAGGTCTCAGCAGAGGGGCCACCAGGCAGGCTTTTGGAGGAAGTCGCACCCTTCCAGGCTGCGGTGTGGGGGAGATGGACGAGAGCCCAGGGCTTGGAGACCAGGTCCTGCCCTGCCCTGACACCAGACACCGCAGCCTCTGCTGCGGCCCTCCCCACGTGTGGCCTCAGTTTCCCGTCTGGGAGCGGGAGGTGGCTGGGGCCAGGACTCGGTGGTCGACAGGGTTGGTGGGGCCTGAGCCAGGCGGGGGCCGGTAGTTTGGCAGGAGGCCCCTATTCCCCACGAGATGGTGAGCAAACCCGCGGTGGTGGCTGCAGCGGAACACCGGGATCCGGCCACTCCCGCAGGGCCAGGACTGAGGAAGGAGCTCCGAGAACGCCCCGGCCCCTGTGCCCAGGCTGCACTTATTTTTGGCTTCAGTTCAACCCCAGCCCCGGCCTCCTGGGGCCGCCTAGCCCATCCTCCAAGGGGCCCACCCTGAGATGTTGAGTCTACACTGCCTGGCCCATCCTGGGGGCCCACCCGACCCCCAGCCCTCTGAGGCTAATGAAGCATTTCCCTGGGCGGCCCTGCACCCCCAAAACGGTGGCTCATTCT
Source organism: Vicugna pacos (assembly GCF_048564905.1). Lineage (NCBI taxonomy): Eukaryota > Metazoa > Chordata > Mammalia > Artiodactyla > Camelidae > Vicugna > Vicugna pacos. Next base: position 5,157,375 of record NC_133008.1, on the reverse strand, counting down.
TCCAGAGTGTCACCTAGGTCCCTCAGCTGTCAGCTGGCCCCAGGCATGCCAGGTGCCTTCCAACCTCTTGAATTTGCCCAGGATGTACCTCCTCCAGACTCGCCTTCCCACTGTGCTCCAAGACAGCATAGGATCACTGAGGCAGGAAGGGTCACAAGGGCTTCCCCAGTAGGATGTTGGGACACTAGCACGGAGAGCCTGGTGTTCTGGGAGTGCGTCTCTGTCACCCGTTCATTCATTGACTTGTTTATTCACTCATTCAGCCTTGCTGGAGGCCAGGCCCTGGTCTGGCCCCTGGGGACAAGGGGTGTTCATGGCACCTACAGGGGCTCCAGACCTTTGTCCCACTCCTGCCCTAAGCAGGCAGCCCCTTCTGGGGGTGCAACTGCTGACTGAGGCAGCCTGGGAGACAAGAGAGGGCTTTGGACCTGCTCTTCCAGACCTCTGGGCCTCAACATCCCCCTCTGTAGAATGGACACAGGGGAGTAAGCTCTGTCCGGCCAGGCCCAGGTTCCCTCTTTCTCAATCTGGAGGATACCCCTGCCCACACTCTGCTGTAGGCTGAGCTTTTGCATCACGGGGGGGTCCCACCCTGTCCCTACACAGGGCTACCCAGGCAGTCCACTCAGTTGCTGTCTCGTGGCCAGAGCTTACAGGGGGCCCTGTGGCTGTGGTGGGCAGAAGCTCTCTCCTTGCTGTGGCCTTCAAAATCCTTCCTGATCCTCTGCCTCATCTCCTACAGCCAACCTCTACCGAGCCCCCATGTTCAGCCCCCGGCCCTGCCGGCAAGCCTCCCCTCCCCCGAGCAGCCCATCTCACCCCCCCACCCAGCCTCTGCTCGTGCTGCGTCCTCTGCCTGGGACGCCCTGTCCTCCCCCCTCTTTCCCCTAATGCCCACCTTCCCCAGCAAGCTCACCGGGGCTTCTGCCCTCCCTCACCCTCTGTCCTGGCTCTCATCCTCACGGGCAGAGGTCCCACTGCTGTGACTGCCCTGCCCCTGCCTCCAGCAGGCTGAGGGCCCCCGGCAGAGAGCAGGGGGCACTGCTCCTCACCACGCCAGTCACCGGGACTGGTCCACGGGCACCCACAACCTGCACAACACCCCTTCCTCAGATAGGCCAGTGCTAACTCTAATTTCTAGATGGGAAATGCAGGCACAGAGAAGAAAGGATTCTGTTCAAGGTCACACAGCTGGTGAGAAGCAGAACCAGGATTTGAATTCAGGCCTTCTGGTGTCTTCCTTCTACCCAAGTCAGAGGCCTCCTCCCCGAGGGGAAACGATGGCCCCGGGGCTCTGTCCGAGGCCGCACAGAGGTGAGTGGGCAGAGGCCGCCAAGGTGGGTCTTGGGGAGGGGTGATAGCAACACTTATCTTCTACCAAAGGCAGAACAGGGAAGACGGGGTTAAACGTCGGCAGGTGGGGTCTGAGTCAGACACCTGGGTGAACTTCATGACTCCCAGAGCTGGAAGGTGGGGAGGGGTCAGGAGGACGGGGTTGTGGGCCTGGTAGAGGGAAGAGGGGACTGTGGTCTGGTTTGGGCGCACCTGGGGCAGGTGGAGCTGTGGTTCAGGGGGCCTGAGGGGCCCAGGATGGGGAGGAGAGGCGAGTGGGGGCTGGAGCTGCTGGCCCCCAGGCAAATGGTGAAAGTGGTCCCCTGGGCAGAATAGCCAGTGCAGCTTGTGGGAGGCAGCCCTGGAGCAGGACATCCGGGAGCCAGGACGCTCAGCTGGACATCAGCTTGGATCTCCCCCACCACCGGCCCTGTCCTTCCCTCCTCTCCCTCTGACCTTGTGCCCACCTTCCTTCTCTGTGATGCCACCTCCCTGCTCAGCAGGCCCCTGGGCTTGCATGACCTGGGGACTCAGAGCTGCCTGCCTGGGCATCCCGGACCCTTGGGAATCAGAACTCATAGGTCTTGGAGGGCCTGGGGTGTCACAGGCCTGGCACCCATGGCGGTGCCCAGCAGAGGCCTGAGAGGTGGGCAGCTGGTCCATAGAAGTCCTTGGTGAGGGGAGCTCAGGGCCCGCCTGCAGCTTGCCCTGGGGGAACACTGCTTCTAGGGTATCGGGGTGAGCAGCGCTCGGGCCAGAACTGTGTGCCCCGTTCCCCTGGCTGGCTTGTCCTCTTCTGGTCTGGACTCCATGCCCCCCTGAGCACAGCTGCAATCCTCAGTCTCCTGGGATGCTGGAGAATGGAAAGCCCTCACAGCCTCGCGAGGAAGCAGCTCAGATGCAGGCAATGCCGGCCCAGTATCAGGAGTCCTCTTCCTCCACCTGCAGGCAGAGGCCGGTGGCCAGCAGGGCGGCCAGGGCTGGGCCACTCTCCAGGGGCTGGACACAGGTGGCCTTGCTGGTCCCCCATAGGTGGCCAGCCCACCCACCCTGCAGCCCGAGGGTGGCCTCTAGGACCCCAGTCCTTCTGGACTGGCCCAATGGGAGGGAGGCTCTTGCGGGCAACACTGGGCAGGATCCCTGTGGATGCGTCTCCACTGTCTGCAGCTCTGGAAGCCCCCTGCCCGAGCTGCTGGGGCCGGGCTGCTGCTGGGGCCATTCTGCTGCCCTGCCATGTGCTGCACCCTGCAGCCCCAGAGTGGATGGGGGCTTTGCCCAAGTCCCTCCCCTGGTTTCTGGCTCAAACCCTCACTTCAGGCTCCTGAGCCTGCTTTCCCACCCAGCAGGATGGGAGAGCACATCCGACCATCCCCACATTCCTTTGTTCCCTTGTCCATCACCACTGATCTCCTCAGGGCCCAGAGCTTGGCTGGGCGTGGCGGAGCCCCAGAGCTGAGTTTGCAATGTGGCCCTCCCTTCATAGCCCCAGGCCAGGATGGGGAACAGAAGGATGAATAACAAGTCCCTTCGCGTCCCCCTACCCCTGTCATACCCAAGGCTGCCATGGAGGGAGAAGGGGCTGGGACCTCAGAAAGGCAGGGAACAGACCTTGGGGGAACATGGGGCTGTCAGCAAAGCTTCCTGAAGGAGCTGGCACCTGGGCTGAGGAGTTAAAGAAAAGGAAGGAAAGAGTAGGGTGGGGAAGGAAGCAGGAGGGAAAGTGCTGCCTCAGGCTCAGGAATGGAAGAGAGTGGGGGTCTGGGCTTAGACTGGGCGTCCGCTGGAGGGACACGGATTTCGCAGAGCACTGGCTTGTGCGTCGTGGGGAGAGAGGAGCTTGGAGACCTGCCCCATGTCTGACAGGTTCCAGAAGGTTCTGGAAGGACAGAAGGGAACTTTGCACTGGAGCCTGGTAGGAAAGTCTCTCAAACAAGAGTCATCAGGCTGGGAGGGGTGTGGGGAGGAGGGCTGGGCCCTGGGGCCCCTCCTGAGGCTGCTCCTCCCCATCTCCACCCCTCCACTGGGCCTGGTGGCCAGGGTGGTCAGTTGTCCTACTCGGCTGGCTGCTCCTAAGGTGCTCATCAGACCCAGATGGGCCTGGCCTGGTGGACACTGAGCCGGCCACCCGGGTTCCCCACAGGTCCTCCTTTGAGCTCCCAAGGCCAATGCCAGGATATTCATCTCCTGGTCAACTGGACTGGGGAGGAGCTGCCCTGCCCACTGAGGAAGTGGGGATTACCTTGTCGAAGGGTCCTGACACAGAAGGGTTGACTGATGCCAGCTTCCCCTCCTGGGTTCCCAGGGAAGGAGGATTGGTTAAATCGCAACGCAAACACACTGGGAGAGGGAGGGCAGCTGGCAGCGACCGATCTGAGTCACCAGGACCATCTCCAGGCGGCGGGAGTGCGCCCACTGCTGGGAGGGGCACTCCCTCTTCTCACCCCAGTGGAAGGGACTGCGGGCCATCGGGGTCTGCAGTGCGGCCCCCTGAGGAGACTTTAGGGCAGCTCTAGGAGGTCCAGTGCTGGGCAGGCCTTGGGCCACGTTAGAAGGATTTTCTCACTGCCTCAGCCCCTGGAAGGAGGGAGTTCGCTGTCACTGGGGGAATTCAAGCATGGTTTAATCCCTATGTGATAAAGAAGGAGATGTGTAGCCCCCATAGCGTTCTGATTCCATGATTCTCAGATGCTGAGAGTCTGTGCTCTCTGTCTAGGGTTCTGGAAGTCTTGGTTCTGTGGTTGGAAAAGGTTCTCAGTTCTGGGCCAGGGTCCTGGGTGGGGTGGGAATGGGTGGTGTTGGGCTCTGGGGAGGCTGCCTCACCCAGGCCCTCTTCTCCTGTGCCTGACCCTGGAGTTTCCTCCCGAGGCGAGAAGCACTTTGACTCACCCTTATTCATTTACTCCATATTATTGGACACCTCCCATGTTAGGCACCAGGGATCTAGCAAAAGTCTTGCCCACGTGGAGACGACAGTTTGGAGGGGCATAACAAAACAAACATCTATTAGAAGTGCAATAAACCCCATAAACCATAAAGTGTTTGGCATGGAAGAAGATAATCAGGGCTAAGGAAGAGCCAGGGCAGGTTATGTAAGCTGGGTGGGTGGTCAGGGTGGACCACAGTGAGACGGTTGAGCTACCACTTGAAGGAGACAAGGGAGGAAGACATTGAGGATGTTCCAGGCAGAGGGACCAGCCAGGCCAGAGGCCCGGAGGGGAGAGAATGTTTGGTGGGTTAGAGGAGCTGCAAGAGGCCGGAACAGAATGAGGGTGGGAGGGCAGAGGACAAGTGGGAAGACAGGCAGCAGGCTGGGGCACCCATGGGCCACCGTGAGGACTTGGTCATCCCCCCGGTGACAGGCACTAGAGGTTTTCTGCCGACAGTGCCGTGGTCTGCCTTCATCTCTGACAGGATTGAATAGGATCTCTCTGCTGCTGTGCAGGGTGGAATGGGATGGGGGTGGAAGCAAGGAGACAGGTCAAGAGGCTACTGCATCCGTCCGGGAGAGCTGCAGTCGTGGGAGAAGCCGTGGATTCTGGGTGTATTTTTGTAGTTGATCAGGCCCTAGACAGGAACCCTGGGGAGGGGAGGGCCGGAGAAGGCCCAGGATTGCCTGGCCAGGCTGGGTACCCAGCTTCCCGTCAGGTGCAGGGGGCAGGGACTTGCCCCAGGGCACACAGGGTTGGGGAGGGACCAGGGCACAGGCCTGCCTCCTGCTTAGTGGGCCTGGCACTTCTTCACCCCTGTGGCCTGTGGGTGGCTGGCTGATCCTTTGCTTTGTGACCCTGGCCCTCTGCGCCTCTGGAAGACAAGGCAAGAGTGCCTGTCTAGGGGCTGAGAGGAGGGTCCGGGGAGACGGCCTGTGATGCTCAGAAGACATCGTCAGCCTTTCCCTCCTCCTCACCCCCACCATCCAGTCCAAGTGAGGGGCAGAGGGTGGATGTGCCCCCCAGGCTGGCAGCCAAACAAGGGCCCTGGGACACCCCTCTGACACTCGCCCTGCTAGCCCCCTCCTTGCTGGGGAGGCTCACAGGAAGGGTAAGGGATGCTGTAGGGGTGGGTGGGCCCCTCCCCACCACCCTCCCCCTCATGAAGGCAGTCATCTCCCTGGGGAATTCTCCCTGCCGACCGACCCCTGCCAGCCCCAACCAGAGCAGGTCCCAGTGGCCCTGGAAAGATACCAAGCCCCACCCTGGTGTGCCCACAGCTCCTTACAGTGTACAGATTTCCCTGTGACCATTACCCAGCTCAGCTCAGGCCTCAGGAGCCCCCATCCCCATCTCCTCCTCACCTTTGGGGTCCCCCTCAGCTGGGGCCCTTCCCCCTCTCTGGTTCCTACTAGGGAGCTCCTCACCCCTTGCTGGCCCCTGACTGAGGCTGGGCCTCAGGGGCCCCGGGGGTCCTTTCTGTCTCCCTCCTCTGGCTTCTCATGCTCACAAGGTGTCTGTGATTCTGAATCTCTCTCTCCCTGGCCAGGGTGGCCATCCACCTCCTTCACTCCCCGGCTCCTGCAGGTGGCACCCAGTATCTCCCCCAAACTTCCCCTCCCCACTGACTCCCCAGGGCCACTGGGCTCCTCCTCACAGTCTGGCAGGCCCCCCTCCCTGCGGACCCCCAAGTTTACATCCCAGCTCTTCCCCTGGAACGCTGCCCAGGGCACCTGGTGCTGCCAGGGCACCAGGGCACCAGGCCACCTGGCGGCACGCCTCGTAACTTCACAGACCCCTTGAACCCACCGATCATATTTCCCAGATTTGCCCTCCACCCTCGCCCACCTCCAGCCCCTCCCTCACCCCTCCTTTGAGGCCCAGCACCCTCTGTTTCTCCCCCTCCCCCACTGGCCTCTGTCACCCCTCAGCTGGGACGTGGCTTCTTCTAGGACCCCCTGGTTGTCTTAGTGTTGTCTGTGCGTTGGTGAAGGGGGGTTATTATCACCACTGGGTGAAGGGGGGCTGGGATGGTGTCCAAGCCTCTCTGGGTACCCCCACCCCTGATGTGGCCCCTTGCCTGGCCAGCCCAGCGCTGACCTTCCTCCCAGGCACCTGTAATTGGCATCAGTTCTATCATCACTTTCTGATACCTCTTGCTCCCATCCTCAGCAGTTAAGTCAGGATTTGTCAGGAGACCTGGAGTGCCAGGCTAGGCCTGGCACAACCAGGCGGGTGGGGCAGGAATCCCCTTGGGGACATGAGATGCTCCTATTTTTAGCCTCTGGGAGAAAACTAAACCCCAACACACACAACAGGCAACACAAACATCTGTTTTTATTCCTCAGAGGGCTCGGCTGGTGGGTTTGGGGCCCGCCGCACACGCTGGGCTGAGCCACTCCAGCTCAGCGGAAGCCTTGCATGTCCCCACACACCCCAGCCAGCACTCCCTTCCGTGGCCCCCACCCTGAGATCCGGACCTCCCAGGTCCCCACCCACCAGCGCGGTCCCCTCCGGAGCCGGTACCGGGGAGCGCGCAGCTTCCCACCTCCAGCCTCCTGTCCAGGCACCACGCCACTCTCCCTGCTGCAGCCGCAGGACCCTGGGAGCACCTCCTCTGTGGACATCTCCCCTGCTCAGGATCCCCTGGCACCCTCAGGCTGGCCCTCCATCAGCCAGGTCGTAGGCAGACATCCTCATCTGGGGGTCCACTCTGGTCTGGTCGGCTCCTGCGCTGCGTCCCGGGCATGAGGAACACACTTCGAGGTGCTCACACCCTAGGGGAGGTGCAGGGACGTCTGCACTGCACTGAGGATGCCGCCCAGGCTTCCTTGGTGGCTGGGAAGGGGGCAGGGCCCTTTCTCCTGGGGCCGCTTGAATGATCACAGTTGGGTGGCTTCACCCAACAGACATTTAGCCCCTCACACTTCTGAGGCCTGAAGTTCAAAGTTGAGGTGTGGGCAGGGCTGCCTCCCTCGCAGGGTCTAGGGGAGGATGCTTCCTGGCTGTTCCCGTGCCTGGTGGCTGCCCGCATCCCTGGCTTGTGGCCACGTCACACTGGCCTTGTAGGCCAGCATCTTCCCACCTCTCTCTGATCCATCTTCAGGTGGCCTGCTCCCCTGTGTGTGTCCCAGCCCCTCTGCTCCCTCTCAGAAGGACACCTGTGACGGCGTTTAGGGCCCACAGTCAATCCAGGGTAGTCTCCCATCTCGAGATCCTTCCCTTAATCACAAGTACTGTTTAAGGAAACACTTATGAGCTCGGCACTAGGACCTGGACATCTCTGAGGCCTCTATTCATTCCGCTACAGCGGACTTCTCAACGCTCCCCAGAGGCAGCTCCTTCTGAGGAGAGGGCAGGGTGTTGGGGCACACAAGGCGGAGCACGGCTGCTGCAGCCAGAATTTGGGTTTTGGGGGAGAATGCAGAGGTGACGACTGTGTCCCAGGCCACCAGATGTGACTGCTGGCTGGCTGGTGAGGACCACCCTGGGGTGGAGTGGGCCTGGCACCTCGGTTCACACTTGCGGGCTGTGCGCCAACCAAGAAGCACTTGCCTGAGGCTGGTCGGGGTCAGCATGGTCCCTGGCTCCAAGGGCCCTCCATCCTGAGTGCCAGCAGAGCCTTGGTGAGGCGTGAACGTCCAGTAAGCCGTGGCTCTTATCAGTCTCCTGACTCTGCTCTGTCCCTGCCCAGCCCTTCCTGCCCAGGACTGTCTGGTTCACCTCCGTCTTCCTCAGGGGCTGCCCAAGACCCCTGGAATCCCTCCTGTCCTCCGATCTGCCTCTGGGGTGGGGGACATGCCCTCTGCCTGGGACAGTCTCCTGAAGACCTCCGAGTGGCTGCCCTGTTGCTTTGAGTCTCAGCTTGGGGGTCACCAGCTCAGAGAGACCCTCCCAGGCTCTAAATTGCAGCGGCCACCCAGTCACTGTCCGTCCCGTCCCCAGACCTGGCTTGTCCCCCAGGCTTTTGGTTGGTTCCTCTGGCACGTACGCCCCAGAGAGGGGACCACCGCTGGCTTGTCACCACCACAGCCCAGGATACAGTGATGTTTGCTGACCCAGTCAATGGATGGATATTTTCCAGACGTTGGTTCAATGAGAAAATGCCGCAAATAACAGAAAACAACACCCAACAGCAAAAGCAAACCGGCGAGCGGGACGAATCCAGCCAGACCGTTCCAGCGACGCTGGGACACGGTCCGCCCCTCCCCCCGGGCCCAGGCCCTGGCTGGGTTCAGGTTGTTACAAGACTAGGAGTTCGGGCGGAGCTTTTGTCCGGCGAGTGCATCTACTGGGCTCCCGCTGTTGCCCGGCTGCCCTGTGAACAGAGCAGTAAGTGCTGGCTCCAGGGACTCTCTGGGCTGGGGGACCCTGGCGAGGCCCTCAGCCCATCCTCAGGGTCCACGAGGTCTTTCTGGGAGAGGAAACGAGGCCGGACATCCTTCTGTCACGTCCAGGAGCCAAGCACAGCCTAGGGCTCAGCGATTACTTTTGAGTCAAATCAAACAGAATATTCAGGTGAGATCTCGCCACACAGAACTCCAGGGAGTGTTTGAATCCCAAACCCTCTTCCCCCGACAGCCAGCGTGTTTGCAGGGAGGAGTGTGTGGGGCCTGAACCACTGGTGTGGCCGACTCGAGGGGCGGCCACAGACCAGCAGTGCTTTCCCACTCACACATTTTTTCCAGGTGGGGGCAGAGAAGGGAGGACATCAGGATGTGTCCCCTGTAGCCCTGGGCTCAGGGCAGGGGCTTCGGACCCTCCGACCCACCTCTGCGGAGCAGCACTGCTGTGACGGGTTTTACAAGCTGGGGTTCCACAGAAGGCTTAGTTTGACAAAAGGGCTCTGCTACTCAGAATGTTGGAACACCATGAAGGGAGTCCTACCCCGCGATTCATGCGTGAGGCTCAGAGAGGGACATCATCTGCCCCGGGCCAGACAGTCTGCACGGGTCCCCTGGCCCCTGGGCTCCCCCCAAACAAAGGCTCCCTGAAGCTGGGCTCTTAGCTTCTGCAAACCCATGGGGTGGCCTGGTACGGAGCAGCCCAGCACCCGTCCCATCAGCCTGCACTTGGCCTGGGACCCAGACGGAAGTCCCTGCCGAGAGCCAAAACCAGGAGGTTCTGTGCTCCAAGGTTCCTACTTGCAACTCACGTGAAAGACAAGCCCCAGAAATGCTTTGAGAGCATCTAGGCATGTGAACTAGCCACTGAGGTCGCGGGTCGGGGCGGGCGGCACAAGGCAGCTTTGTTGCTGGGTGCAGGCTGGCTCACCTGGGGTGACAGGGGTGATCCACCTGCTGTTTCCCGGGAGGCCTGGTGCTCTGTTGCCATGTGGAGGGGGGAGGTCCAGACAGAGCCAGGCAAGTCGGCGAGTCCACCTGTGCCCCATGGGGGAGCCTCGTGGTTGGTGGATCTCAGGAGGGCAATGGTGCAGCCCACCAGTCAACATCACCGTGACCCCAGTCCTCTTGGTTGGACCCTGCTGGGTGAGATAGGCTTGGTCCTGCCTGATTGAGCTGCCCAGAGAGGAGACCAGACCAAGATCCAGGGCCCAGAGAGAAGGTCCTGGGGGAGGCAGGGCAGTGGGACTCAGAGGGCCAACCCCAGATTTCTGAGGCTGAATTCAACTTTTGAGATCTGACTGGCAGAGATGGGGAGGGGCTTCCAGAGCCAAGGCCAAGGGCCGGAAAGCTCAGGGAGCTCACAGCTCAAGGAGAGCAGACAAGAACAGACATTCTTGCTTCTTGCTTTGTTACTGATACCAGGGGAAGGATTTCGGTCTTCTACCGTTGAGTGTTGTGTTAGCCTTGGCTGTTCCATAGAAGCCTGGTGAGGGCCAGGTGGACAACGTTATCTTCTACAGCTGCTTGTGGATGTTTTTGTTATGAAAGAGTATTGCATTTTGTCAGACACTTTTCTGCATAAATTATAATCATATGGGTTTTTTCCCCTTCATTCTGTTAATATGGTTTATTACATTAATTGATTTGCATGTGTTGAACCATCTTGCATTCCTGGGATAAATCCCACTTGGTCATGATGTTATCACATTAGGTGCGAGGCCCTGTTCTCAGGGCCCTGGCCGGACTGAAGCCCCTCTGGCTTCGTCAGGGAGTTCTCTCCTACTTCCAGTTCACACTGGAAGGGTCCCCTTCAATTATTAAACTTGAATAAGAAATATGAAAAAGAAAAATCCAAAGCAAATTAATATAAACATATTTTTATTTTTAAATCCACTTCTTAAGGTATAATTTACATACAGTAGAATGCACCATTTTAAAACGTACAGTAGATCACTTTTGACAGAGGTACACACTCATATAAATGCCACCACATGGTAGGAGGTTGCTAACTTTATTCTTCTACTCAAAGGACCAGATTTTGGCTTTTTTGTGTATTCTCTTCATATTTATATTCTATTTTTTTACCTTCTGTTCTTTATTATTTGGCATCATTATGTGGTTCCTTCTGAAGTTGTAAGTATGGTTCATATATTTCTATAATTATTTATTTATTAATTCAACAAATTTTTATCAACCACTTAAAATATGCCTGATGCTATCCTAGGCCCTGGAGATTTAATGGGATTTTTTTGAAGACACAAATCCCTGTGTCTTTATAAATTGTCTTCTAGTGCCTACACCAGAAAACAGAATGAGTAACCCAGCTGTGCGCCATGTTAGAGAATGGCAAGTGCTAAGGGTAAAAGTTAAGCAGAGATGGAGGAGTAGGGGTCACAGAATGCTGGTGGGTGGGAGCTGCAATTCTGGGAAGTCAGAAAAGTCATTTCTGAGAAGACACATTTCAATAATTAGCAGAAGTAAGTGAGGAGGTGGCCATGCCTATTTAAGGAGGAAGAACAGTTAAGACACAGAAAACAACCTTCCAAAGGTTCTCAGGCAGGAGGATGCCTGATGTCCGGTAGAAAGTTACAGGAACAATGGTGTAAGTGTCACAAACAATTGTTAGAGCCGAACCCTATAGAATGAGATGACACGAGTGGAGATGTGGTGAAGGAAGCCATTTGGTGGGATTGTTGCTGAACTTCAGCCTCTGAGCCCCCATTCGCAAATTGAAACTCGGAGACAGAGTTTGGATAAAGCTGGCAAAACAGCTTTATTTCCATACCAGGCAAAGGAGGTGACAGTCAGCTGGTGCCTTTAAGACTGTGAGCCCAACGTGGAGAAGGTGGCTGAGGGCTTTGTGGTGAAAGGCCAAGGAGCAATGCGCCTGGTAAGAGTCAGGGCAAACCCGGAGCTGTGTTTTCTTCTTTGATGCAATCATGCGGGTGTCAGGGGAAATCTGGTGATTTAATTTATTTTGTTTTTAATTTTATTTAATAATTTGTCCCTGATTTCTGATACCCATTTTGATGATAAATCAGTTCTGGCCTTACTGAATCTGTGTTGTATATTTTCTGGATCAAGAGTCAAAAGCATAAAGTCACTCCAAGTAACTTATGAAATTTTGATTTGTTATTTATACTTGCTAAATAGGTAATTTCATTATGGATGCTCTTTAACTACATGGAAAAGGCTTTAAAATTAAAAAGGAAAATCAGAAAATATAATAATATTATAGGATGATTGAAATTATATAGATATGTTTGTATATAAGCAGAGAATAAAGTAAAACAATGAGAACTATTTGTAGGTTGAAATTCTGAAATATGCTTTTAAAATATGTTTCAGAGAGAAAAACTGGAAGAACACAAACTTCTGAAGCCAGTGGTAGGAGAATTGGCTATGAGAGAGGACATGACAGAAGTTATAGAAATGCAAGAAGTAGCACAACAGGCTAGATCGATAGGAGGTGAAGCTTCATACCATGCACCTTTTATAAGTAACGGGTTTTTTCAAACACAGAGCGGTTTTCCTCAACATTGCTGCCTCAGTGATTTACCCAAATAGCTTACGTGCCCTAACTGGCAATGGAGGTAAAATTACAGCCACAATAAGCCTAAAGATGGAAAAAATATTTTTTTCTTAAGGCATAATCCAACTAAGATACTGAGGAAGTCAGGAATCATGACTGCAAACTGGTGTCCAAGTCAAGAAATGTATTTGCTTAGGAGAGAATCTCCAAAAGTGTCATTTCTAAATTATATAGAGATATTATTTTTCAATAATTGAGATGCGTATACATTATATGCACATATATATCCTATACACATGTATATGCTTACTAAAATATCTATTAGAATCTCTAACTGTCATATGAGGAAAGAGCTTCAAGACATTAAAGTGACCTGATCAAGATTGTAAAGCCAAGTCATTAGTTCTCAGACCTTTGCAGAGGGAACAATCACTTGTGGGCTTTTTTTTTTTTTTTGCCAAAAAATATCTTGGTCCACATAGGAAGACCTTGAATCAATGCACATGGTTAAAGCATAAATGTCAACATTAAAAAAAAAATGTTTCCCATGTTAGTGTAATTATGAAAACTTTGAGAAACAGAGTTACAGTGTTGATGGAATTAGAAATATGAAAGTTGTAATTCAGAGTCCAAATACACTGTTGTTGCAAGTCACCATATCCCCAGTTTTCTTTGCAGATGAATCATTTCTCAGCCATGTCTGCCTTATATTCAGTGTAACCATGGAGATGAACAGCCGTGTGAATGAGTTCATTCTATATGAGTTAACACGAGATATATTAAGGGAGAAAGTAGTATTCGTGATCTTGCTTGTATACCTCACAACTCTGTTGGTGAGCTTCCTAATTGTGATGACCATAAGACATAGCCAGACACTTGGGAGCCCCACGTACTTCCTCCTTCTCTGTTTATTCTTTGCTGATTCTTGTTTGTCAACAACCACTGCTCCTAGATTGATTGTAGATTCTATACCTGAAAAGAAATTCATCTCCTACAATGAATGCATGACCCAGATCTTCGCAAGTCACGTGTTTGGGTGCATGGAGATCTTGGTGCTCACTCTTATGTCCTTTGATCACTATGTGGTCATTTTAAGCCCCTGAGATACACAACCATCATGATCCAATGCGTCTGTGCTGTATTGGGTGGGGTCTTGTATCCATTCTTCAACACAGATCCTCTTGGCTCTGAAATTACCCTTCTGTGGGCCCAGTGTTATCAGTCACTATTTCTGTGATATGCAGCCTTTGTTGAAACTTGCCTGCACCAACACTTATGTCATCAATCTACTCATTGTGTTTAACAGCGGGGCCATGTGCATGGTGAGTTTCACAGTGCTGCTTATCTCCTATGTTTTCATCTTACTTCTCTGAGTAATCAGACTGCAGAAGGAAGAAGGAAAGCCCTCTCCACCTGCACCTCCCACAGTATTGTTATCATCTTGTGCTTTGAACCGTGTGTATTCACATGCACTCGACCTCTATCTGTATTTCCAATGGACAAGATAGTGGCTGTGTTTACACTATTGGGACACCCTAACTCAACCGTCTGATTTATACTCTGAGGAAAGCAGAAGTCAAAACTTCAGTGAGAAAGTTATGGTGCAACAAACTCTGACTTGAGATGGCAAAGAGCAGAAGAAGCCAATTGCTAATTCTGTCACAGTTTAAATAAAATGGATTGATAGAAAAGACAAAATGTTCTCACTCCGATGTGGACAATGGAATCCTCTTCCAGTGGGAGCTTCGGGGGAGCAGGCAGACTGAGCGCAGAGCAAAGCCAGCGTGACAGACCGTTAAGCGCAGTCATGTTTGTGAAAGCACAACCCTTTCCTGCGCGTCTGCGGTTTGCGTCGATAGCGCTGCTCTTTTGAAGCTTGCGAGCCAGATCCTGTTGTCTCCATAGTTTGCGTTTTTGATTTTTGTATTAATTTGCTTTGGATTTTTCTTTTTCATATTTCTTATTCAAGTTTAATAATTGAAGGGGAAGAGCATGAATTGCTTCAGGTAACATAGATATCCTCTCCTTAAAAACCACACTTTCAATAAATCAAAAAGTAGCAAAAGATAGTTTTGTTGGCAGGTGGACAGCCATAAAAGAGGTCGTGTAATTTTATTTTGTTTCATTTTAAGTAAACAAAGAGAAGGTTTGGAAAAAAAAAAGAGAGAGTAAAGATTTGGGGACTTAAAGACAGGAAAGCAGCACTTGACAAGATATATTCATTAGATCAGATCGTCGCCTCGGAGGTTTATCATTTTCATCCGTTGTTTCCAGACCTTCCTGGACCATCCTACCTCTTTGATTAAGGGGTACATCACAGTAGAGGAAGCTATTTCCGTTTATAAATCCTTAAGTTTTACTTTCACCTGTTCAAATTTTAACCACTTCAAATACATTTGGAAATATATTTGGTGCCAAAAGCCTTCCAATTTTTTTTCTCTGGATAAATAAACATCTGCATCTCTCTCTTATGCTCCTATATTACTATGTGGATTTTCATATACACATAATTAATTGAATAAGGCAATCCTGGATTATATATTATTCCTGCTCTGTAATCTGATCATTTAAACAAGCTTTCGCTTGTGTTATTTCATTTGACCTGCACATTTAATTTTTTTGCAAGGTAAGTGTGGCCATTTGCTTTGTCCTTTTCTAAGTACAAAGTCTGATTTGTGCTGCAGGAGTTTTACCTAAGACAGGTGAGAACTAGAAAAGGATGTGACTAGATAGCCTTCCTCTCTAGCATTCATGCTACATGTCATGTAAAATATTAAATACAAATCATCACATAGATTGCATCTTAGAAAAGAAATCCTGAGCCTTCAAAAAAGGATGATAATTGATACCTTAAATTTCTGTCCTGACTTCAAAATCAAGTTCTTTAAACTGCATGTTGGGGCCAATATCAAAGCAGAAAATAAATGCCTAAATAAATCATACTGAAGAGGAAGAAAGAAACAAAGATTAGATAAAGTCAGAACAAGAGAGAGGAGAGTGAGCAGACACGAAGGAAAGAAGAGCCAGCGGACAGGATACAGAAAGATATAGTGAGGGGAGGTGAGCAAAAAATGGAAGAGCCAGTAGTTTGACCCAAGATTTCATCACAAAGTTCAGCTTCTTTCTCCCTGACCCACCACACCATCACTTTCCCCAAAACCAAGCCAGGAATGTGGTCATAAGAGAAAGGTTGTCAAAAGTCCTGAAAACCCAAGTGTGTAGAAAGTACAGTACTATCATGGACTTTGTCCCAGAAACATCACCACTGACTTAGAACTTCATATGGGAGGATTCCCAGGATAGAAACTTCTGCCACACTGGCCTCAATGCCATGGTGCAATCATTGCCTTGCCTTTGAGCAGAGATGCTTGGGAAACAGTGTACTTTTACACGGAGGTCGGGGGTCTTAGGAACGCTGGACCACCATGACCCTTCACTGGTGACAATACTGCCCAGGAGCTCCTCTGTTTGTCAGAAGACACCCTGAGCAAAGATTCTAAGGCAGAAATCTTGAGAAGACAATTGGAAGAATTTCAGACAGATTGAATCACTCACTTCTTTTCTGAGGACCAAATAGATGACTTCCAATCAAGTGTATTTTTCATATCTTCAACTTTAATTGACTTACATGGTGAATTATATGAAGTCTGAATGAAATACACAAACTACACTTCACTGAGATTTATCAGTGCCTTCTACCACAAGAGGTTATGGGACGTACGGAGTTTTGGGGAAAGAAACTCTGCACGTGGCCATACTTCTCAGGTGTCTCCCCAGAAGCCCTGGGTCAGAGAACAACAGTGTCTGTACTGGAGTAGACAGAAGGGTCATGTAAAATGGAGCGAATTTCTTAATTTGGTTCTTGCATACTTTATGGAGAAAACTATTTCTGTGTTCTGAGAAAAAAATGTTTATCAAGCCATCTCTCTTCCCACAATACCTGTTTTTGGAAAATCATGAGTTTAAGTGTTTTCTTTTTGCTACATTGGACATTAATTGTAACTCCCACAAAGGTTTACATTTCCTAAGACAGGGCTTCAGCCTCAGGAGCTCCAAGTAAACTATTTCTCCCAGCCCAGTCCCAAAGGATATTCCATGAGCTACCTAGCTCAGACAGTCCAAGCGCAAAAGCAAACTTTGGGTCAATTAGCTAAACTCCAACCCCTATGACTTGATATGAGGAAAATGCTCCCTTCTCTGTAGGATTTCCTTAAGCCCATCTCTTCTAGAGGCATGGAAGCCTTTGAAGCCACTTAAAGACTCAGATAAATGAAATGTGTGGTAGACCTGAGTCCTGGCCTCACCACTGCTATGTGAATTTAAGCCAGTTTCTCAACCTCTTGAATTTCCTATTTTCTGTTTGTAAGAAACATATAGTAATAATCAATATTTATTTTATATTATTAATATTCCATTTTTACATTTTTTATCTATGTTTTTAAAGCAATGTAGAGAGTAAGACAAGAAGGAAGGAAAATGAATGGAATTCTTGAATACTTTGTCTTACGTATTTTTCTTTTTTTTAAGAGTATTCTATTTTATTTTATTTTACTATTTTCCCTTAATTCAGAGGATTGAACCCAGGACCTCATGCACGCCGAGCACACACTCTACCGCTGGGTTATGTCCTGCCCCACTGACCCACCCCTGCTTTTTCTTTTTCTTTTTTTCTTTTTTTTTTAAAGATATGTCCTTCCACTTGCAGGAAAAAGAATTAGATCTTTGCTTTTGGATGGTTACAAGCTATTCAAGGTGAGAGAGATTACATTACAAAAGTGCTTTCTTACCCAGGAAACCATGTTACAACCCAGCACTCTGGTCTAAGAACTGCCTGCAAGGTGTGACATGGCCTTCAATGACGGTGAAGTGAGAGGTCCAGGGTATGTTTAGGTGGAAGGGGAGAGCTGGGGACAGACACTGAGGTTGGAGTATGCCATGGATGGATTGCACCATGCTCTGCACAGTTGCTGCAGGGCTAGTGGCAGCTAGCAAGCCCAGGTGTCTCAGAGAAACATTGTAGAGAAAGTAACATTCCAATGCCTGGCCTTTATTTGTTGCAAATGTATGGGAAGAATCTGAGGAAGGGTTTTTGGTGTGTCACTTAACGTATTTGAGTCTCAGCTTCCCCATCAATTAAATGCGAATATGAAGACTTAGTTTTAAAAACTTTTTATAAATACTAAAATGTATAACATATGAAAAGAAAGAATGCCTAACTCAGAAATAGTACAGAAAAAATATTTATGTATTTTTATCAGTTCTCCTTAAAGATTGCAAATAGAGAAAGTGAAATAAATCAC
This sequence comes from Vicugna pacos, assembly GCF_048564905.1. NCBI lineage: Eukaryota > Metazoa > Chordata > Mammalia > Artiodactyla > Camelidae > Vicugna > Vicugna pacos. The sequence goes on along the minus strand of NC_133008.1, from coordinate 5,139,938 downwards.
CCATGCCACACAGTAAATCAGCAACAGAACTGAGCCTGGAATCCAATTATTCTAACAAGTCTTATGAATCTAAATCTTGTTAATTTTAATATGACATACACAGTGATTTTATAAAATTTCCCAGCTGGATGAGTAAGAACAGCCCTGGGAAGGGCTCCTGCATTACACTCCCCAGGCCCAGAGCCCTGAATGAACACCCGCCTTTGAGGGGATGGCTAAGCTGTTCAGTTCTGGGGGCAGAAAATGTTTCAAAGGGCAGTTTCAAAGGAGAGCACTGAGCTGGACAAAGGCAAGAAGGTGAGTCAGTGGTCTCTGGAAGTTCCTTCAATCTGAGTGAATTGACTCTGAGGGCATTAAAATTCATTGCAGACTGAATGATTAGATTATCCAACTGGCATCCTGGTTCTGTTATATCAAGACCAGAACTTCATTGAATGCAGTTGATAATGGTTATTCCATCACAGAAACTGTGAAAATAGGGATAAATCACCACTGAGGTTTCTACTATCTTCAGTTTGTCCACCCCTGCCTCACATGTAGTCTCGGGATAAATTAGGGCCCTAATTTAAACTCTGTTCAATGGAATTTGTAGCTTACTAAGGTGAGGTTTCCAATGAATAATACAGACCCTCTGGCCAGATTAAACCCACTCTAACATCCAAACTTGAGGTAGTAGACAATGTTATTGAAATAAGAAATATTTTCAGAATTAAAGTCAAATCACTAAAAGCAAAATTTAATTTTGTAGGAGACAAAATTGAGAATAAAATGAGAAAAATAGTAGATAGACAAAAAGTGCCTTTATTTTCTATTAGAACTTTTAGACCTTATATTCAGATTTAGATCTGGGGAAATTAACTAGAATACAGAGTTATTTTAAATACTCTGGTCTGTGTTATATCATAGCATGATTTATAGTTTCATCAATATCAAAATGCTAATAGAAGCAATAACTATATCACTTTGCCAAATTGAAATATTAGTGTGTTAATGTTAAAGATAGGCTTACATTTAAATATGGGAAGATATCTCACTTATTCATTTTTTCAACAGATAATTACTGAGCTCCTATATCAGGCTGTTCTAGACACTAATTACTAATTTTACATCAATCAACAAATGAAAAAAAAATAATTCCTTGCTTCATAGCTTACATTACATGACAGAAGGCAGACAAAAATAATAATAATAATAAGTAAACAAAGTACATGGTATATTAGAAAGTGATGAGGTCTCTCAAAAAATACAAGTAGTTAGAGAGGGGGCTCATAAAATCCAAGGGGCAAGTTGCTATCTTTAAACACTTGAAATAGAGACGTGATACAAGAACACCTACAGCTGAGGTTCTGTGAATGCTCTAATCTCTTCCACTCCTGAGTCGTGATTTTTTTTTCATCAGTCACTGAAATCCGCATCCTAAATATACAGGTTTTTCCATGTGAAATAGTTTGAGTAAGTTCCCATTTCTAATCTCTAAGGTAGTTTTGTCTTCCCTGCACAAAGGTTTTCCAAAGCATCTACTGAGTGGCAAGAAGTCTGGGAGACAATTTCTCATTTCATTCTTTTTTGACATTTCAATTCCAAGTAAGCATAGAATTCAACTCTTTTCAATTTACATTTGAGGATGCTGAGCTGCCAGATCAGAGTTCATAAGTAATCTAAGGGGGAAAACATTATTTCCTGACCCTTATGTTAGTGCTTTTTACATTACATTGCTTTACCACCTGCCAAACAAGACTCACCCACATAGAGTGTTTATCTAATAAGAAAACTTGAATTTTCAATCTTGACTTTAAATTTTTTCAAAGATCAACATTTTACTTTTCATTAGCCACTATTATTCTGTTCCACACTTTCCTCATGGCATTTTTCACTTCCTTATTCCTGAATGTGTAAATCAAAGGATTGAGCAAGGGAGTTAGGATGGTGTAAAATATGGCTACTATTTTGTCAAAGGAGAAAGCAGATGGAGGTTGTGCATACACAAATATGCATGGGACAAAGAAAAAAACCACAACAGCAATGTGAGATCCACAGGTAGAGAGAGCTCTCTGCTGCCCTTCAGTACTACGGGTTCTCAGAGAGAGCAAGAAGACCCCATAGGAGACGAGCAACAAGGAGAAGATAAGGATGCAGATGAACCCACTGTTGGCAACCACCAAAAGGCCAAAGATGTGAGTGTCAGTGCAGACTAGCTCCAGTAATGGGTATAAGTCACACATGAAGTGATCAATGACATTGGGGCCACAGAAGGGCAGCTGGAAAGTGAAGAGAATTTGTATCATGGAATGCAGGAAGCCCCCTGTCCAGGCTGCCCCTGTCAGAATGCCGCAGAGCCTCTGGCTCATGATAGAAGAGTAGTGCAGGGGTTTGCAGATGGCCACATAGCGGTCATAGGCCATGGCCGTGAGGACAGTCACCTCTGCTCCAGCAAAGAAGTGCTCAGCAAAGAGGTGGGTCATGCATCCTTCAAAGGAGATGGTTTTCCTCTCAGAGAGAGAGTCCACGATCATCTTTGGGGCAATGGCGGAGGAGAAGCATGCACCCATGACGGACAGAAAAGCCAAGAAGAAGTACATGGGGGAGCCCAGGAGTGCTGGGCTGCAACTGATGGTCACCACCATTAGCAAGTTGCCCCCGATAGTTGTGATGTAGCCGAACAAAAACACAACAAATATTAGTTTCTGTATATTTGGATTCTGTGAAAGCCCCAGGAGGACAAACTCAGTTACAAAGCTTTGGTTTTGCATGATTTTCAAGAAGAGGGTGAAAGCTACTACAGTGAGCATGTAGAACCTACAATTATGAGAAAGAAAAATGTCTTATACCAGTTCATGGAATTACCATAGTCAATGAGTTTGTTCATCCATGTGAAAGATTATCTAATGTACTTGTGCTTCTCTTGTCATTGACAACAACAACAACAAAAGAAAGTTTTAAGGCAGCAATGGGATGTCAGGAAGGATAGGGATGAATTATTAAATACTTTAAGATCGTCAGAGCTTCAGAATAGGGGAAGGATGGCGATCCAATGCGATAGGGATGAGAAATGTATTTTTTTATCTCAACTGTTAACTCTGATCATGTAGTAGTGGTTTCCTGGAGTGAACTGGAAGAAGGATTCTGAAATCACATCCAACTTTTCTGGAAAGGAGGAAGGCAGTTTATTAATTACAGCTGCCATGTGCTTGGAATGGGAGCGGGGATGACCTGCACGCCCTCCCTGACCAGGAAACGTCCTTATCTGCAAATAGAAGAAGAAATAGCACCCAGTTAAGGACATGCTTAGAAATCATGGCTATTCCCCCATGACTTTTAAAAGTCTGAAGTGAATTGAGCCTGTAAGATTAATTAATCAATTCTTTATAAAAGAGAAAGATCAATGGGAAGTCACTCTGCCATAGCCTAACACATCACAAGGATGCGTGCTTTGAGTTGGTTTTTTTCCCACTCATTGAAAACAAAAAGAGAAGTTGATAAAAAATAATAATACCTACTTATGAGTATTGTTATTATAACTAAGTTAAATAATGCAAGGAAGCATTTGTTCAGGGTCTAGTGGGTAAGAAACAGTCCATGTTAGGTCTTAGTACTTTATTTTACTGGTAGAAAATTCATGCCTTTTAAAAGAGATAAAAATCAAAGAAATAACAGGTGCTGAGTCTCAAATTTTAACCCGGACCCCTGGCTCCAACGTCCAAGTCCTTTCCACTGGATCTACAGGGAAAGAAGCAAACATTTTTTCTAGCAAGAACTTTAGAACAGAGGTGGCCTTTGGAGGGTTGCCGTCCACTTTAGAGGTGAAAACTTCTGATTCCTTTGTTCACATTTGAATGATGCCTCTTGATGAAGGACACTGAGCAAATGATGTAGAATCAGAAGGTAATGGTCCAGTTACTAACAGACACAAACTGGCAACAACCACATAGGTAAGGAATATAAATTGTATGGTGAATATAAGTCAGAGCCTTGAGGCTTCCATTATTTGCTAATTATTTATACTATATGTCCCAGTCTGATCAAGTACAGCTTGGCAAGATAAATGTGTTTCTCAAATTTCTATGACTATTGTAATGTAGGGAGGTTCAGATATAACCTTTCTGTTCATCTCACAGGATTATAATGAGGGTCAAATTGAAAAATGTGAAACTGTTGCTTTTGATAAAATGTCCATATCAGTTTTAGTTACTTTTCTCTCACTTAAAAATCCTGACACCTTACCCACAGAAAGTTTTCCCATGAGTTATCCAGGTTATTACTCCAAATTTTGACTTCATTTTTCATAGCAAGACACATCTTTGAAGAATGATTGTGTCCTTACTTGTACACTTAAGAGACATTCATCAAACGACATGTATGTGTGTACAAATAGGCAAGTGAAAGAATAATTAGGCTTTCTGTAAAAATTAAAAAATAAGTTGTTTTTTATGAATGACAGCTAACAAAAATAATTGAAAATTTTAATAAAACTAACAAATATAGAAGTGTGTATAGTAGTATCTGTCCATTTGTTTACTTTGAAATAACCATCTTCATTATGTTTCCAGGGCACCAGACATTCCTAAACAGTGCTTGCATTACGAACTCCATATCCAGCTACAGACTGCCGTCAAGAAAACAAGACTATAAAACAAACCCTATGTTACAACAGTTATCAGTTTATCCTCAGATCAAAACAAGAGAGACGATGGAATGAAATGATGAAGAGCACCAGCTCCAGGTGCACAGAGACCTCGGTACAAATCCAGGCTCTTCTACTAGGTAGATTATGTGATAAGAAAAGTTACTTAAAATTCTCAAGGACTCAGATTCTATTCTGGAACTGCGTATAATAATAGTGCCTCCTGAGAGAGTCCTTGCGAAAATCAGATAAGGCTGTGCTCATAAAACCATTTATGCATTTAGATGCACTGGAGAAAATTATAAACGGTAAGAACAAGCCCCCAAAGCAATTGACACAGAGTGGAAATGAGAATGCTTTTATTCCTAATTTCTGCTTTACCATGCCAGGGCTGAAAAATAGCTTTACTCATTTTTGACTTATTCACAAATATAAAATATTTTATTGGTCAGAATGCATAAATGGTACTGTTTAAATCTGCAACACTTTTGAATATCTTTAATAATCTCTGAAATAAATGATTGTGGCCTTCAGACCCTCATGTGTCCACCTCTTTTTCAGGCAGCTTCATTTTACAAATAAAATCAAATAGAATGAAGGCTGGAAATGAAAACCAAGATTCTATATTAATCTAACAGTTAAATAATTCTTAGGCTCTCTACTTCCTTACTTGGGGGGTTTCTCAGAGAAACACTATTTTAGAATCAAAATGCTCATTAAATATAAACAAATCAAGCCTCTCTTTTTTTTCAGATAAAAGAAATTTCTAACATTATTGTTAAAGCTTTGACAATGGAGAGTATGGTGTCCTCAGAGTTTATGATCACAAGGGTTTTGATTTGGAATTATTTATTTATTTATTTATTTATTTAACATTTTTTATTGATTTATAATCACTTTACAATGTTGTGTCAAATTCCAGTGTTCAGCACAATTTTTCAGTCATTCATAGACATATACACACTCATTGTCACATTTTTTTCTCTGTGATTTATCATAACGTTTTGTGTATATTTCCCTGTGCTATACAGTGTAATCTTGTTTATCTAGTCTACAATTTTGAAATCCCAGTCTATCCCTTCCCACCCTCTACCCCCACCCCGGTAACCACAAATCTGTATTCTCTGTCCATGAGTCTATTTCTGTCCTGTATTTATGCTTTGTTTTTGTTTGTTTGTTTGTTTTTGTTTTTGTTTTTTAGATTCCAAATATGAGCGATCTCATATGGTATTTTTCTTTCTCTTTCTGGCTTACTTCACTTAGAATGACATTCTCTAGGAGCATCCATGTTGCTGCAAATGGCATTATGTTGTCGGTTTTTATGGCTGAGTAGTATTCCATTGTATAAATATACCACATCTTCTTTATCCAGTCACCTGTTGATGGACATTTAGGCTGTTTCCATGTTTTGGCTATTGTAAATAGTGCTGCTATGAACATTGGGGTGCAGGTGTCATCCTGAAGTAGATTTCCTTCTGGATACAAGCCCAGGAGTGGGATTCCTGGGTCATATGGTAAGTCTATTGATTTGGAATAATTTAAAAGGTAATTATCCTAAATGCATTTTGTTGTCCTGGATTGAATCCTAGAACAGAAAAGGGACAGTAGTGGAAAAATTAGTAAAATATGGATAAAATCTGGTGTTTCATTAAGAGTAATGTATCAATGTTCATGTCATAGTTTTCATAAATATACTCCTGGTAATGTTGGGTGATGAATATGAGGGGAAAATAACTGAGGAGGTGAAATCAGAACCCTCTATAATAGCTTGCAACTTTTCTATTAATCTAAAATGACTCCCAAATAAAAAGCTAATTTAAAATAATATCATAATTGTTCAGTTCCTGATACCAAAAATGTAGTGATTATGTGTCATTGAAGAAACCACAAAGCCTCTGAGTCCTCGCTCATAAAATAAGAATAGGCAAGTAACGCTTGTCCAGGCTGCTGGCCCCTGAGAGTCAAACAAGACACTTCTTACGAACATTGTTTGCAAAGTACAATTTGAGTGGAAGATGTGAAATGTTGATATAGGCATGATTTTACAGGGATGTTTATACACACAAAGTGAGCTGGAGAATTGAATCTATCATATGAAAAAAGTATGTTTCTAAATCATATTTTTAATTATATCAAACCTAAATTGTAATGAAGCTGCTTCATTTATTTAATCTTATTAGGAAATGTTTTAGCAGTTATTTTCAGAATCATAAACATGTTTATATTCCTTATACTAGTAGCCTTAACCCTAAAAATTGTTCTAAAAGTAAAATGAGGTGGTGTAAGTTTTTTAGTGAAAGATGATGTCATTTATAATAGTAAAAATTCAGAAATATCTAAAATGTTGAATGATAAAATGTTTATGTAAATCAGTCTACTACAAACTAGTAGCAAAATATGCTATGAGTAAGACACTAGTAATAAAAGGACAAAGATGGTGA